>NC_140526.1:1203678-1276178 GCF_057382185.1 Mchenga conophoros
GCTGCTCAGAGCTTTGATGTCAGAGGTCATGTGGTTTTTCAGCTTTTTTCTCCTCCACATTAGCTGCTCGGTCCTCCCTCTCTGATAAAGTCGTTTTTTGGTTAAGTCCCTCCCCCCGCGGCGTGCTGGTTTGTGACTCGGAGTACATCCAGCGGTAGCTGCTGCTGCTGAGATGAAGCGATACAATAAATGGATTTATGATGAAGCACAAATTGTTTAATAATTTGGCCTCTTTCTGATTGTCCTCTCGCCGTCGCCTGGCTGCCGCCGCCGCCGCCATACTCGCTTTAATACGCAGCAACAACAACAGCCAAGTGCCATCTGTTGGCATGTGGATTTTCTGTAATCTCTCTTTACTGATTACAACAATGACTACACAAACCTCTTAAATAATTATCCTACAATGTAAAAAAAAGCCAAATAATTATAATCATTAACTCCCACCAAGTCTGCCACTCCTCCAGCAAATGAAGGCTGTCAGCGAGAGAGCGAGCGGCGTTTTTCTGCCGCGATGCCAATCATGTCTTATTTATACCAGCAGGGAAGAGAACCGCACAGCAGCGACAATCTCAACCCAACAACGCCGGAGAGGAAACTGTGGCTAAATTGACCCGTCTCCGCCCTCTCTGCTCCATCACGCGGAGGACGGGTTAGTGCTCGTCTCACTTTAGTGTTTGACAAAGAGACGCCAAAGAGGACGGAGGCACAACACGGTGCTTTAAAATGAGCCTCAGGTGAACCACGAACCTGTGAATCTAAACTTTAAATGGTTTCACGTCTACTAAAGAACAGGAAGTGATGCATTTTTTAAACTGGAGTGGCAGTATAGCGTAGCAGAGGGTGAAAATACCTCTGACTGCTGCTGTGTGCGAGCGTGTTAGAGCAGCAGCTTTGCTGTGTGTGCGTCTATAAGTCATCTGTGCGTGTGTGTGCGAGCTTTGTGTGAGAAATGGTGTGAGAATACGTCAGGGGTAGCATGTGTTAGCTCTGCTTCCAATATGAGGGAAATCTGTGGCACATACCTCCGATATGACACGAGCCAACACGCCGTGACTCACCGCGTGCTATATTTGATTAATCAAAAACGTGTTCCTAAACAGCACGGCGCGCCACGCCACCGGCAGTATGTACGCTCCGGTACATACCTGCTCCTCTGATACATGAACTTCCAGCTTTCATTGATTAGCACTTTACCACCAATCAATTTTTTACAAACCGTCCTGACCCTCAACCCTCCCTCTGCTGCGCGGGACGCCCCCTCTCTCCCAGGACGAAGGACTTTTACAAACGAAAAGAACACAGAGACGTGAGAGAGGAGTAATTATGAGCGAGGAAGAGGAGGGACGGCGGGCAGACAGGTATGGATTTAAAGATGAATGTGAGCCTCGGAGAGAGAGAGTCTCGTTTCTGCAATGATGATGATGATGATGATGACGTGCTGATTACAGACAACTGGGTAGGATGAAGCATGCCCCCCCCCCCACACACACACAGTAACAGCCCATCACGGTGAGGGATGGGGTGGCCACGCTCATCCAGCTCCAGGAATAATGGCTCGCACCTGTTTACCGTGTCACCTCTGTTTGCTAATTGTCTCCTTGAGCTGCACAGAGAGGAAATGACAGCGGTGTGGCTCTGTGACAGGCCGAGTGTGTGTGTGTGTGTGTGTGTGTGCGAGTGTGTGTGTGTGTGTGTGTGAGTGTGTGTGTGTGTGTGTGTGTGTGTGTGTGTGCGAGTGTGTGTGTGTGTGTGTGTGAATATGTGCTGAAAAGACTGGTGTGTTTTGGATGGCCCCGCCCCTCCCTGAGCCTGGTTCTGCTGAAGGTTTCTTCCTGTTAAAAGGGAGTTTTTCCTTCCCACTGTCACCAAGTTCTTCTTATAGAGATGGGGTGTCAAACGCAAGGCCCAGGGGCCAGAATCGGCCCAGGAAAGAGGCCAATCCGGCCCACTGGACAGCTATGGAAAATGTAAAGGCGGGCACAGGAAAGAAAGCTTTCTGTAATTTATTTCTTTTATTCATTAAAGCAGCATTTCTGTAATATGTAGTTAAACCTGTAAAATGAGCCTGCCTGTATTACTGTAGGTCTTACAGTACAAAGAGCCGTGACTGCGCTAAATGAATAAAACTAAACTCACAGACATGAATGTTTTTTTCAGTAAGTTTAAAAAAAGACACTCTGTTCATTAACACAAACTTTCCCTTTTAAAAGTGAAATTGTGTTTCTTTTTCTTCACGTAGCTCACGGTTTAAATGTGCAGTTAAACTTTAGCACAGTGTCACCGCTCCGGCCTCCGTGTGAAATCAACATTTAAAAGAATAACGTACAGCTGACATTTATGGACATCCTCAGTAAGTGAATCATCTGTACGTCGCTCAAATCATGCAGGAAAAGGAGCAGACAGAAGAAGAACCCTCCTTCTGTTTAACGGATGAAGCGATATGACGTGCAGGGCAGGCGTGCATGCACACACATACATGTGTGGACATTCAGAAACGCTCCCTCATTCACATAGTTAAGAAAAGTGACCATATAAAAACTGGCGGATGATGCAGAGGTGTCGGGGCGTTTCCATCGTTCGGTCACACTTTACGTTACATTCGTGCAACCAGACGGCTCAGATTTAAAAAGAGACCCAGGTTTGGGTTCAAATAAGCTTTCTCTCAACCCTGTCTCCATCTCCTCTGTTACCACAGTAACGACCAGCGGCAAAGTCTGACCGCAGCGCGCCCGCCAGCCGAAAACGTCCTGAAATTTCCAGGAAGCCTCACATCAGCGGCTCCACATCTGGACGCTCAGAATTCAGTCCAAGGAAAAAGTAAACAGGCCGTCTGAGTGTTTCTGATAATTGAATCAATATTTCATATCTTCGCTGCTCGTATTTATGTTGCAGCTACAGGTTGATTTTTTATTTTTCTCTGCGCGTGATGAGGAGAAGACGTTAAACGGAGCCAGATTCAGTTTAATAGCAGACAGATGCAAAGAGCAGATTTAACAGACTCGGAGTCACACGCGCAGCAGAAACACGCCCCCGACGCATCCTGCTGCCGGCTCTGCCGCCATGCATCCCGGCATATGTGCCTTCAAACTCACGCCGCGGATGCACGAAAACACGCCCAAACACGGCCGCTTTGACCACATCTTCAGCTGCCGTGAGTACGTGCGTGCACGCTGGCAGTGGAAGCGTGGAGTCCAACGAGCACGCCGTTGAGCCGCCGGCAGACACTGCGACAGGCCAACTCAGAGAAAGTACGGCACGACTTTGTGGACTTTTGGGAAAGAAAGCAAAGCAGGAGAGCGCACAAATGTGACAGACACCTTTAATATCCTCCCCTTTCTCCCGCGATCAATCGGTGCAATCGTACCTGCGTGACTGCCGCCTCTCCAGCGAGCGCCGGGTGTCAGGAAGAGCGCCGACAGCTTCACAGAAGGTGGGACGACAAGAGCCTGTAAACAAAGCACACACACCAGGAAATTCACAGTCACACACATTTGAAGCTTGACAAGTTTGTAACGGTGGCGACAGCAGACAAAGACCCCCCCCCCGACACACGGCTTTATTTTCCCCAGCACTTCCTGTGCAGACGTGATGTCGTTTACACGAATAATCTAACAAATATATGAACTGTAATTGCTTGTGCACATCAGTGTCTGACTTTTTTCATTTCTTCTTCTGATGATGATGTTTTCTGCAGTGACGGCTGATGAGGGGAGTGCAAAAGCCCCACGCCGCTCCTCGACGCCCCGCGCTGCACGAGCGCTCGGAGAGCACGGAGTAAGAAAGGCCGGCACTTCCTGTTAGAGCAGCCCGGCTGGCAGATATCGGAGCTTCTGCCAGCGTTTGCTTCCTCTGCACAGACTTCACATCGAGGAGGAACGCCTAAAAAGTGGCGGAGCTTTGCTCTTTGTTGAAGAAGTTAATTTATCCGTTTCGACGCAGCTGACTAAACTGCTCCTGATTTACATTTCATTTTTTGTGACATTTCAAACGTTTGCTTAAATCTGTCAAAGTTTGCTTAGACGGGAATCTGCGAGATCTCCTTTTTTGTATATTTACCCTCAATCTAGGCGCTAAACGCTGCACGCCGCGCGCCGTACCCCGCCTGCCACTCACGCTCAGATCAATACCGTCGTCTGCCGCGGTGGGTTTGGTTACCGCGGACGCTGTGATTGGGTAAAACGAGGTCTGGCTGAGTGTGCTGTGAGTGCGGAGGAGCAGCCAGGCAGAGAGGAGCCGGCTCAGTCCTGCAGGGGGGGCGGGGGGGACACAGATGTGGAGGGTCTGCAGGAGGGCCACCCAGATTTACCCACCACTACTGTTTCAATGGAGCGTCAAGAGTAAATCTCTCTCACACACACACACACACACACACACACACACACACAAAGCCACGACGTTGCCTTAAGTCACAATCCAAATTGGCTCCCAGGGGCATACCGACTACCTTGTTCACCAAAGGCATTGTGTATGTTTTCCGAGTGCTTAGCATATGCTGCCGTAACCTGAGATCTCTCCCTCTGTCTCCTCAAACGTGCACACACACACACACACACACACACACACACACACTGTGTTGCTGGAAGTTGCTGTTTTCTCTTTTTTCTCATCAGGAGATTAATTAAATTCAAAATAGTTCACATCTACCTATTAAACCGTGTTCCACCAGCCGCCCACCAGACGAACATCGGCAGAGACGCGTCTGGGAGGGGGGCGACGGGGTGAGGGGGTGGGTCTGATGTGAGGGGAAAAAGTGGCAGAAACTCCAAGGTTTCCCCTCAGATCACAAACAATGGAGGATGGCAGGTCTGCGGTCTGGCTGCCATCGCATCTGAAAGCTGACTCGTCCTCTGCAGCAGGTTTGATGGGCCTGAGTTGATATGTGTGGTGTTAAGACTAAAGCAGGTCGGGCCTTGGTTTTATTCTGCACCACACAAATACGTGACAGACGCTGAGGCTTCAGTTTGAACGTTTTTACATTTTGCTACAAAAACATTCACAAAATAAAAATAAAAAGGCTTGCTCTAATGCAAGCCTGCAGAAATGGAGATATTCACGGGCCACAGCGAGAACACATCAAGGTTCAAACCCAGAACTGTGCTGCTAACCTCTGCACCACCGTGTCACAACACATCGAAGCTCCTCATCGGAATATCTGACTGTGTCCCGAGTGCAGAAGAAACGGAGCATGCGTGAGCCTTCAGGGCACACAGGTGCACCCTTGGGGTGCACAGGCACACACTGCACCCGTAGGGACAAAAAGGGAGTCCGAACACCCCCGGCCACGCCTCCGCCTGCAGACCTGCAGACACGCTGCGCTCAGAGAGCGGTTAAAGGCAGACGCCTCGGCACGAGCTGCTAACACTTGATTGAATCTGCAACATCTCTGATTTGATATAAAGCGCACTGCAGAGTAATGAAAATAGGGAACATTTTAAGACAGTCTAACCTTTCCTGTGTTTACCTTATTAAAGAGTGTGTACCTTAACTGCTAGAGCAGTACACACAGGGGGAACAACAGCGTGTGTGAAGCTGGCAGTGTTTAAGCAGGCGAGCACTAAAGTAATAGGCAAGAGCAGTGAAGTGTTGATTCTACAAAAGATGCAGGGGAAAAATTGCACCTTAGAGCGCACACACACACACACACACACACACACTCCCCCTCCTCAATAACACCCACAGCACGGCCGGCTGCCTGGCAGCCGAAGTTAACATTTTCAGAGAAAATATTCCTTGCCTCCAATAGTCCGATGTAATTCATTTTCCATCTCTGTTCATTAATCATTGTTAAAATTAGTGATCCATTTCTTCCACTCTGCCATCTGCACTCAGCTTCCTAACAAACATGACACCTCAGCGCATAATAAAAGCTGACAGCTACGAGGAGGCCTTTCCAAATAGCTTTCTGCATATGTGCACCTCCGTGTCTCCGCGCCGCTGTCAGACAAAAGTAGGTTATTTAGACCACCGGCTGCAGATACCGGCACACGCTCCGGCTCCACGTGCACACGTATGTACGTGGCGCACGCACGGTTGGGTGTCATAGAAACACCCACAGATTGACTGATCTGGGCTGGAACGCGTTAAATCCTGATACGATAAATTTCACCGCGCAGTTTCCAGCGAGATGAGAAAAGGGGGGCAAGCAAGGCCTTTAAAAGTTGAAGTGTCCTGTTTACCCCGACAAGCTGTAACTTCAGCTGGAACACTGTTGTACTTTTCCATCTGCGTTTGCTTCCAGCGGCCGTGTGTGTGTGTGAATCAGCTCAGCTACACCCTGATCGCACTCCGCTAAACTCACAGCTAATTCGGCTAGAAAGGGGAAAACAGGGGGGGGGGGGGGGTAAAACAGAGAGAGTGAGGAGAAACACCCCCCTCCCCCTTTTGTGGTCAGCCAGTCCTCATAAACACCCCCTAATCCACATAAAAATACCTTCAGAGAAAGCCGTCCCTACACGACCCCCCCACCAACACCCTGCATAAACTTAAAGCCTCACATGAGGTGAAAAAGTTCAGCGTAGAAAAGCAGGAACGATATCTTTGTGTCGTCCCTGAAATGCATTTCCACCTTAAAGACAAACCGCTAAACTGCATTTCCACCTTAAGAATAACTCACTAAACAACATCTCCACCTTAAAAACAAATTTTAATATATAAGTGATTTATAAAAAAAATAATTCAAAAATCAACCAGGCGAGCTTCTCTCTCTCAGCTTACACACACACACACACACACACACTCAGTAAACTCAACAATCCAATGCTGCACACACACACTGAGTCAGTATCCCTCCCTGGCGAGGTGTGTGTGTGTGTGAGTGTGTGTGTGTGTGCCCGAGGCGCAGCACATTAATCTATATAATGCCCTCAAAGAGAAGGCTTTTTCACACCGCTAACTGCCAAGGACTACGAGGGGCAGCGGCTGAGCCATGATTCAGCTGTTAGCCCAACTGGTGTCCCCGCGCACACACACACACACACACACACACACACACACACACACACACACACACACACACACACACACTCTTCACTGTGAGCTCACAGGAAACACTCATCAACACTAACCTCTCTCATTTTACTCTCAAACCGGCTCTGATTCACAGCGACCGCTACGTTTTCCTTCTTCACACTCGCCTCACTGAGACGCTCTCAGCAGACACTGATCACTAGGAACCTTTTATTTATTTACTGCTCTTTACATAAATAATATAAATTGGCATTATTTTTAATTATGTATTTATTTTTCATTTGAACATAAAGAAGCTGTGATTTTTCCGTGAAATTTCCCGTGCTGTAAAAACGAGCATGAATAATGTCGATAAGCACTGTAAGCACTACAAACACACGCAGCATTTTGTGCGTGCGTGTCGGCACAGCCGCAGCGCCGCCACCTCACCTGCACGCAGCACCGGCTCTACCAGAAACAGGAGCCCAGCGACAGCTTAGCAGGTCCACATGAATAAAACCTGAACATTAGGTACAGCCGGTGATGACGCCGAATGACACGAAGCATGAAATGTTCTAGAGCACAAATGAAAGATCGCAGTGAGCCACATTCAGCCACACACAGAAAGAAGATCAGTATGAAGAGCACAGAAAGCCTAAACAAATATGTTCAGACCAGAATCTGTTCACACATCAACGTGATGTTTTAGACTTTTCACAGGAAGCAGCAAAGAAAGTAAAGCACGAGTGTTTTCCTGTGACCCCTCCACTCCTCATTTCATTATTGTGCAAATATTCTCATTTTCCTTCAGAGTTTTAATTTTATCAGCAAACAGGCTTTTATTTACAGCTTTTATCGAATAAAGGAAGCCTAATTTATGCGTCCTCCACAGTGATTAAAATATATTACAGCGCATATGCTGGCTCCAGCGGTCAGGAGCCCCCCCCCCACTTTATAGATGTTAAACTTCCTGTGAGACTTTAGTGATGTTACCTCGCAGGATTTCTGGCTCTAACTGTTCTCATATTTCAAAGCGTAACCTCCTGCCATTGTGCGAAAATGCCCAGCGTAGATTTAATATTCATTTGTTGCATGGAGGGCCACAAACAGACAGCCCGGAGCCGTGATTGGAGGAGCGGCGCTCAGAGACAGACGGCGAGCAGAAGAGCAGCTAAATCATCTTGACATTCACCAAGAAGTAGCCACACAGAAAGCTCCCGCTGCTGTTAGTGCTCCCATCGACTAATTTGGTTCTACTTAACCCCTAAACACCCCTCACACACACACACACACACACACACACACACACACACACACATGCACGCACACACACGTGCGCCTCACAGTGACACGTTTAATTCCAGGTTCTCGGCACATCTGAATTACAGCAGCCTGATGAGGCAGAGAGGGCCAGGCCCCTCCGGACTGATTAGCATCATTTAAGAAAGTCTTCCTTTTCCTCCCGCCTGCCTCGCTGACCCCGCTCTCCCCCCTCCCCCTCCACGATGGGTGGCACCCGCCGACACCGGGGTGGACGTTATTCCCGCACAGACTCACAAGCAGCTGAGTCTCCTGCAAAGACACAACTCCGCGTGCATCCGCACATATACGTCCGTACGTCAGAGGCCATATGATGCATTTTTTTCTGCGAGTGTAAAGTAAATAAGACAGAGCCTGTTTTATTTGTGCATATTTCCCCCCCTTCTAAATTATATAAGCCTTGCACATGGCTTAAAATTTTGTAAAGCTTTTCTCAAAATCCTACTTATGGTTGCCATTCTGTGCCAAAAAGTTCATCTGGCCTGTAAATTTAAGCATGGATTACAAATATTCAAATCATGAGCTTACTGTTCAAATAAACATTTCCAACAGGGAGGGGAAAAGTTGCAAGGCATACACTTTCAGCATAATTCCTCCTCTGGCACCTCCCCTCCCCTCGCTCCTAATAAAACAACCACAAAAAAAAAAAATGGAGGAGGAAGAGGAGGAGGAAGGAGAAAGGGGGGAAACAAGAAATGCAAAAACAAAAGTTAAAAGTTTGGCCTCTTCATTCACCGCGCGGCTGGATAAACACTGTTGATGAAATATGTAATTAATGTAATTGTAACCACCTATGAAATTACAGTCAGCTGGGTGGGCTCGGCCGCGGCCCCGCTTCTCCCTGCCATCGGACAATAGGGCACCTTATTACAGCTTTAAAAGAGGGAGGGGGCGGGGGCGCGAGGGGGAGGCTTAAGCTGGTCAGCTGCTCGCCACATGGTAGAAATAATAGGGACTGAAGTCACAATCATTTCAGCTTTGGTTTAGCCTCGCTAATCACTGCACTTTATCTGGACAACATAAATAACCGACGGCCTCCGCTCAGTTATTCGTGTCGTAAGTGACTGAATGCAGCGCGCGGCTCATCGGGGCACGCCGACGCAGCTCGCGTCCGGGCGACTCTGTGCAGGTACGCCTGCGTATCCACGGTGCCAGCCCCGGCACCTGGACGAGCTCGAAACCCGCAGCGCTTCTTGCTCTTCGCTCGTTGATGCCGAGTGTCCGCCACGAGCTCGTGGTCAGACAAAGGCTGAAAATTAAACGTGATCCAAATAAAAGACCACGAGTGACTTTTCAGCTTCAAACAGGGGTTCTTTTATTCTTTTATTTTGAAAACCAAGGAAACCCAGGAAGGTCTGAACCCAGAGCCTCCTGCCTAACGGACTGGCCTGCTTCTTTCACTCTAACTGGGCGACCCGGGTGAGCCGTGGCGACAACCCGCTGTCACAGCGCATCATAACATTTACATAAATTTCCGTCTTCTGGAAACCGAACCTGTTACTGAATCTGCTGCTGGCTGCAGGGACAGGAGCCCTTTGTTTCTGAGGGTACGTGATGGCCTCCTGCTTTCACCCCCAGCGTCCACACGGTACAGATGGATGGATGGGATCGGGGGGGTGGGGTCAGCGCCGGTATACGTGCAGGTACTGTCCCGACATTCGCCTGGGCCCCCTCACGCCGACAGCCGGTGTTATCCCAGGGATTAAAATAGCCTCTTCTCTGCTCGCCGCCCTGCCCGGCATTAAAGTCTTCCACATTTGCAAAATTGCAAACAGATGCAACTCAAGTACCTGCAAATAATCTGCCAAGACCAATTTCAAAAGGGAGATTTCAGAATATGCGGGAGTCATTAGAGGGAGTATTATTTCAGCGATGAGCGCGAGAGGGCCAGCAGTGGATCACCCAACCAGATGGGTTCTGCTGCCTTTTATTTGGGAAGAAAGAGGCCGACGCGTTCCTCATCTCCCCCCAGCCCCCCCACCCCAAACGAAGATATATAACGTGCACGAAACAATTACGGCAGAATATTGGAAGTTTCAGAAGCAACCAAAGAACGTCAAATTTCCTTTGGAGCTTCTCAAAACAATCTTTTCATCTTCCTCCCGGTGAGGACGCCGAGGGACGGGGTGGGGGGCTCGGATGTAAACGAGGAACCAGACACGCAGATCTGAGGCTTTCTTATTGTTTTGTATCGAGTGTTAAATATGAAAAAGAATTAAAAGGTAGACGCCTTAAAAGCGGCCTGCGGCGTATGTAAATGAAATATGTTTCCGAGCCATAATTTGCAGCCGCCGCTGTTGTTATTTTCCACGCAGTCATCTGAAGTTTTCCTCAGCACGGCTTTAAAGCGACGCACAACAAAGCGCTCACCAATTAAAGACGATTTTAACACCAAGAAGTGCGGCAAACTTCATTAGATACTCCATCCAGCTGCTGACAGAAAAGCCATTCAGAACGCATCTCGGAGCGTGCGCGATGAATAATGCATCGCGGAAAACACGCGCGACATTGACCGGCCTTATAACAAATGAAATGTTTATATCAAATGGAATCTGATTAGGTGACTGCTTATTATTTCTCATGGGGGGGTGGGGAAGCCGAGTAACAATCTAAGGCACTTAAAAAAATGATCAAAATCACCAAGCCCTTGAAACAATACACATTCAATCAAATTCTTCATAATTGTAACAGTAGGAAGCATTTTAGGCATTCCACCCACAACAAACAGGCTTTGTTCTCCTGTTATGAGAGGCAGCGAGGGGACACAATCAAGTGCGTGAGAAAGTCAGGAACGCAGGATTTTCAAGCAATTCCTCCCTCTTTCTCTCTCTCTCCATTCACCCCCCCCCCTCCTCCCCCCTCTCGCTTTTTTTCAGGGTCGCCCATATTATTTGCTTCCTGTTTCATTGTAGTTGGCAAAAAGAGAATTTGGTAATTGAGTGGTACAGAACATGTGCCCTCCCTGCTCGCAGATGACAGATGGATTATAAAAACTTCAAAGGCGAGCGTTTGGAGCACCAGGGGAGAGATGCTAGGTATTTGAACTATCATTCTTTACCCAGGAGACAATGACTGCCTGACACGGCGCATACATCAAGGAACAGCACACACACACACACAGTGCTATATATCGAACATCCTGTTCCTGAGCAACTTTCTGAGCTCGGGAGCAGAACAAGTGGGAGAGGAGGCGGCACTCGCTCTTATCTTTTGCATTTTTCTCCCCTTCTTTGTTGCTCTCGGTGTCTCCTTTCTCTCCCCGGGTCAGTAAAATAATCAGACTTCAGCTTCGGCTCTGTGGGTTTAAAAACACGCCGAGATTAGCCGGCCTTGAGGAAAACTCTGAGCGCTACTGTAGTGAGGGCGAAGGGGAGAGAATGCTGGGCGGCGACGCCTGTAATCATCTTATAAGCATGATTTATGAAAAGGCCCATCTGCCTCGCCTTACTTAAGCATGGAGGCAACCTTTAATAATATAAGGACAAGGGGGGGGGAGGGGGGGCGAGCACACTGCTGGCCCCTCCCACTCCTTCTTCTTCAGCATCCGGCCGTTAGTTCAGATGGCAGCTAATCACCGCTGACCTCCCCACCACAGCGTTTAACCCTAGCCCCGCCTCCTGACCCTGAAGGAATTAGCAGCCTCACTGTAACACACACACAGACACACACAAACACACACTCTGATGCCTCTGTGTCACTCCAAAGAACCAACATAGAGGATCCAAAATCATCACGTTGGCTACCACCATCTTTTATATACAGACTTTGATCTGAACATGGCTGCCCTGACCTGCAGGGCGGGGTATTTGTCTGCTCGCTGTGACATCACCACACGCAAAGCTGCGGAATGACAGCTGGACGTATGAAGCTCCGGGTCCGAGCGCACAGCGAGCTCGGCCTGCATCCTCCTTCGGTCACCCACTGTCAGCAAAACATTTATTAACACTGCTCGGTAAAGACGCGACCTTTGACCCTGCACTGACTTAAACAGAGAGTAAATGAAGATGAATACAAATCATTACATTTCTCATGATTCGTTGGGAAAATCCAGGAAAAAAATTATTCGTCCAAATGGAATTGATTTTCCAGAAACGTCGATGCTTCAGACGTTCAGTCCGCCGGATCTGCAGAGCTCGACGCTCCGCGTATGGAACAGGTCGACGTGCGAGGTCGGCGATCTGCTTCAGTCTGAACACGAGAAAAAAACCACTGAAGCTCAGAGGAGACGAGCTGCCGATCGCACGACGGGCGACGTCACAGGAAAGGTAAAAAACCTCATTAATGTTTGCAAAGCAGTAAAAAACCATGAGGAAGAAGTGACATCATCACACTCGACAACGTCTGATCTGACTGTCATTCAGCCGCCCTTTGACCTCACTCTGACCTGGAAATGGCTCCCAGGACCCTGTGTGAGGGGTGCACGTGATCTCATGCACACACACACACACACACACGCCCCTCCTCATGTGGTCACCTTTTCAGCGTCCATCAGGATTGTCGGTCTAATCCTCGCCGGATCATCTCATCAATGCCTCGACCGTTTAACATGTAACGGATCCCCACTGACCCCCCACTGCCCCGACTTCACCCCTCACCCTCCCACTTCAGCCCCGAGGGCTCAACACACACACACACACAGTCCGGACTTTACTTTTACAGAAGCTGAAAAGAGTTTGTGGCGTTTGTGACAAAACACAACACGTTAAAATAAATTATACAAATTCAGCAGGAAAATAAATCAGACCAATCAGCACGCAGCAGTCAGGCAAAAGTGCATCTCTCTCTCACACACGTTAGCTGGTTTATTTATCACACTGACTTCAGACCAGTTCACATTCAGTTAGAGATGTTTGCAAAAATCTTCCAGGCAAACCTGTGAGTGAAACTCGCCCCTCCCCATCCTTCCTCACCCTCCTCATCCTCCTCGTTCTCCTCGAAGCCTCGCAGCATGTGTAAGCAGGAGCGCACGTGCTCCCTTCGCCCTCATTACGAGCTAACTACGCTGTTTGATTAAAAGCGTGTACAGAGAGGAAGAGAGAAAAAGAAGGAGACAGCGAGAGGAGGAAGAGGTGGTGGGGGTGGGGGGACAGGCCGAACCTCCATAATTAAGATCACTTCACAGATTACCTCCGGCAACAAAAGCACGGCGAGCGGCCGCCCGCAGCCTCAGAAATTGGATGAAAAAGGGGTGTCGAGGAGGAGACTGACCTCTGCCGGGGCTCCACATGAACGCTGGTAATGGCTGATTCAACCCCCCCCCAAACACACACCTCACCCCTCCCAACAGTCCCTGACACACGCACACAGGTATGTACAGTACAGCCAGCAAGCCGTGCTGAAACACCTGAGGGCTCACATCACCTGTCAGGGCTGCTAAGTGGGAGCGACGCCTGCACCCTGACTCTTCACGGAGAGCTCCGCCCTCCAAAATTCACAGAAAAAAGGAAGCGCGTCACGTTTTTTGTGCTTCATCATTTCGATCCTGGACAGAATTTTTAAATAAATTCAGACGTCTTCCGCTTCCTCCTCAGACCCTCCTCGCTCCGACGCCACACAGCCTGTAAATCTGGAGCTACGATCACCGCCAGAAACTGACGACACCTCAGATTTACACACAACATATCAGCATCACGGCTCCTACATGACCGCTGTGAACTTCTGTAGAGTTCAGACTCATGGCCTGATTTCCAGTTGTTATTAAAAAAGCATGATCGCGTCAGTCACAACATTTTTTCATGAAGCAAAGTTTTTATTTTGTAAAGAAGCTTCCATGATGCAGGGAGGTGACCACGTTCGCTCATATCAGTGAACATCACCCCCCACCCCACCCACACTGACCCGAGGTCAGGCCGACTCTTGTTCACACTCCTTCCTCGCTCTCAGCCTTCCTCCTCCTCTCATGGGGATGTAGCCTCAGCCTACGAGCCCTCGGGGGCCGATCGCCAACCAGGAGAGGTTTGCTCTGCAGATCTGAGGTGGACTTTATTTCTCCCTCTGTGCCAAAGCACTTCCTTGAGCGTGGAAGCATCGAGTTGGATGGGAGGAGGGAGGAAGTGAGTGTTTAAATGATGGAGCCTCTTTAAGATGTCCTCCACGAGCTTCAGTGTGAAAGGGGAGTCTGAAAAAGCGGCGCTCAGCGAGGGGAACATGCACATCCATTTCTTCGCTGGCAACCACCAATGTCTCATTCGAACTCATCCTGATGCTCAGTTCAATGTTATTTATATTCCATCAGATCACATCCTACGAGCAGCACTTGGCGACAGCGGGAAGGAAAAACTCCCTTTTAACAGGAAGAACCCTCCTGCAGAACCAGGTTCAGGGAGGGGCGGGACAAAAGACACGCTCGCCCGATATCTGAATCTTAACCAGCCGCCTGGCCGACCAATCGCAGTTTGGCTTCAGTGGATCTCACATGAAGCCGCTGACGTGCGGGCATGCAGGGTACAGTCTGTCTCTCACCCTCTGAGCCCATCAGCCACACCACGCATGCAAACGCTCTGCGTGTTTACTCCGACTCCCTGCTCGCTTCTGACAAGCGAGCCTGACTCGAAGCGCTTCCACTCGACTCTCCCTGTTAACGACACAAGAGAGGAACGCAAAAAACACAATCGGGGCGCAAAAAATAATAACAATAAGAAAAAGACAAAGAGAAAAAGGAAGCTGAGGAGGAGGAGGAAGAAAGGGAGCCGGGGTGGGCCACTACAAAGATGAAGATTAAAACGCTGATTTGAGAGAAACTGTCAGAAAATGCGGGAGACCTGTTCGGGTGTGTGTTAGCGTGGAGGCGGGAACGTCTCCCAACTTAAAAAGAGATTTTAAAGCGAGGAGCGAGTCGCCGGGGGAATCGTGCACATCACAGAGCCGACCCCAGTAATAACACTGATACGTGCTAGATAAACACTATTTAGTTCCCACCTTGAACAACACTTTTTAAAGTAGTTCATGAAAGACTGACAGCTCCCCACACACACACACACACACACACACACACACACACACACACACACACAGGTAACGTTTGCTGTACCTAATTAAATAAAACAGCAGGTGGAATTGTTTGTGTGCACAGACGGAAAAAAGGGAAAAGAAAGGATCAAATATTCTGTATGAACTTCATTAAAATCACGTTTACCATCCGCAGCTGATTGGCTGCTTTGGGACTGAAACAGGAAGTGTCAGTAGGACAGGTACACCTGTGTGTCACCTCACTGCAGGAAACTTAAATGTTTCACACAAACAAAGTTCAGCTTCAAGTTTGAAGTCAAATCCTGATAGATACTGCAGTGTGTCACATTTGAAATCAATTAAAAACCAATAACAGGATGCTTCAGAAATTGGGTTGTTGTTGTTGTTTTCAGAATAAAAGCTTCCAGAATAAATGGTGTTCACCTTACAGTGGGAGTACATAAGAAATAGATAATTTCACTGACAGTGTTCAAATATCAGCGCCTTCCTTAAAAATGCGAGCATTCATTCAGCTTTTCTGCAGCACCACTGCAGCTCATAAAAACAACATTACTGTGTTAAAGAGTGTAACAGTGTGCAAAGGTCTGCTATCATTCAACCTGTGAATGTGTGGTTGGGGGTTTGTTTGTAAGACGCTTCTGACTTCCCCAAAGCCTGGGGTGGGATGGGGGCACCACAGTAAAAGCTCGTGGACACGGCCCTGTCTGGTCCTGCTTCACTGTGTGGAAACATCTCAGATTATTATTTAGCGATTTTTGGGGGAATCTCTCTGAACAAATCAAATGAATAGAAGATGAACCCCCCACCTCACCCCCTCCCTAATTGCCCTGCACAGTCTGGAAGCTGTTCTAATGTTTTCTATTTAAGCGAGGCTTACAGTAAAGATGTCCCATAAAATTAGAAAGAAGTTGTTTCTGACTAACCTGTCCTCAAACACAAGCAGAACAGGTAGCATTTGTATTTAGCTTCAAATTAAAAAAAGCTCAGTGGGGATCCTTCGCCTCTCGGCAGCTTTGCTCGGAGACGCGGTCGCGGCTGCGCCAGGCGTTTACAGAAGGCTGTGTGTTTAAAGCTGGAATGCTCATTTGCCTTTTGGGTTTACTTATTTACTTTTGCATAAATGGAGAACAGCGATGTGGTATTAAAGGGCTTCTCGAGGGGGGTGGCTGCGTGCTTTAAATGCAGCCTTTTCTTAAATGCTCCCTCAGTTTGCTATATTAGGAAGGTTGATGATTAATGCAGCACATATCTAATTTCTCTTGATTAATACTAATAATAATAGCAAATTAGAAAAATAATGCCAGACTCAAAATGAGCGTGCACGCACGCACACACACACACACACACACACACACACTCCCCCTGCTCAAAGTCATCAGATACAAAATGAGCATCGAGGCTAAAAACGAGCAGCAAATAATCACAAAACTCCCAAAAGACAAATAGAAAATGTAAAACGACTGCCTGCATCGACTGGGGCCTGGTAATCTCCAGCAGCAGCCACGGCTGAAGCACACCACTGTCACTGCAAATAAAAACTTGCAGCTCTCACGGCCTTCGATTGAGTCTTTAATTTAGCCTGATGTGACATTAAAACCCTTTGCTTGACTTCCACCGGCTGTGACGAACGCACCGGCGCTCACAGAGAGGTGTTCAGACAGGCCGGCATTTCGCTGCCTTTTATCAAACTGAATTTATCAGCACGGGCTCGCAGGATCTGTGCAGCAGCGTGTTCAGGAGGAAGCCCACAGATACCGTTAAGCACATCATCATCCCTCCTGTCTGTTCGCTCCCACTGCTGCACATTTAACTTGAGCAGTCTCACGAGCTGCGCTCGGTCAAAACCCAGCCTGTCAGGACAAAATAAAGACATCTGATTGTGATTAAAGGTCATCACGTGTGCCGTTTTTCATTCCGATTTGTGGCCGAAAGTAAAGAAGTTTCCACTCTGATCTTGTTATTAGGCCGGGGTAAAAAAAAGGATTTCTACATCTGTTAATGAGGAGGGGACTGCACCGGCGTCCGGTGTGGCAGCGAGACAGGAGGGATGGGAAGCAGCGAAATAAAAGATGATGATGACGGAGGGGGAAAATGATTTGGATAGAGAGATGATAGAGGCTGCTGTGGCGAGGAGCGCGATAAGGAGGCGTTTGAAGGGTCCTCTCAGATGCTGGGATTGCTCCGTTCGGCGTGATCAGAGCCTCCGAGGTACTTGAACCCTGCCCGCCTTCCACGCACCTCTCTGTAGAGCCGCTGCCCTGCAAATCACCTGTAAACTGCTCTGACACATGATCCACTCCCACAGACGTCGAGTGGAAACACATTCACACGGAGAGCGAGGGAGAAACCGCCGCCGTTTGGCTGTTTTTTGACACCAGCACTCGATTAGCTGTCCCACTCTGGAGTGGAGGCGCTCTCAGAGCAGAAATAAGAGAGCACCTCTCTTTCATGACACACTCGTGAAAACGTGAATTTCTATTTTTAATCTCAGTTTTGGGCGACGCACGCCGTCGCAAAGGCAGCAGTGGGATTTGAACCTTCATGCCTAGAAGGCCAACGGGAGGATGCAGGGAGCTCAGCCCCCCCCCCCCCCCAAAAAAAGGAGAATAAAAAAACAACGGCTGCTGATTAGTCTTTGTCAAAATATTTGCAACAGAGGAATTCCAGCAGGCGAGCGTGGAATCGGCTCTCCTACAAAAGAGCCATCTTCCCTGAGTAACAAGTTGGTGCAACGAGTGTCGACAGCAGAGGAGCTGAAATCCCCCCCGGGCCACAGAATATCCCGCTATTGTAGTCTTAACCCGCGAGACCTGGCTGGGAATGTGCAGCTTTCACAGCCACTTCTCATCCGATTTGTAGCCGTGCCGCTGATGTGCGAGCGCCCGGGACGCAGACGGTCACTCGCTGCCTCTTCCTCCTGTTCATCACCTCCTGAAAACTCTTTATTTCACCACAAACATTGGGGGGGGCTGGTTTGTGTGTGTACCCCCCACCCCACACGCACATACTTTTTTTCATCTTTCTTTTTGTATTTTTTGTTCCACAAGGCAAGTTTCATTAAAGATCCAATTATGCAAATCAGGTGCTGGAGAGGCAGTCGAATATGCACCATAATGGTGTACAGTAATCGTTCGACACAATATACGGCATCCGGGGCCAGATTTACGAGTGCAACAGAACTGGAACGCCTCCGTCCTTTGGTGAAAACCTCTTGATCATAATTAAAGGTGCAGGAGTCCTCACTCCCTCCTTCTCTCTCTCCCTCCATCTTGTGCTACTTTGGCGTGCTCATTAGCCGAGGTCTGGAAGTTTACAGAGGTCACATCCACGACGCACAGCAGCTAAAGAGCAGACATGACATGCGCCTCGCAGTCAGAGCCGGTGTGTGAAGTGGGTCTAACCTTCCATCTCGTGGAGGTATTTACCACCGTCTTAGCCGAGCGCGGCTGAATGCTAAGCAGGAACAATTCTCTGCTTCAAGACCTGTGATTGATGCGTGCGTGCCGGTTTGTGTTAAGCTGTTGTCTGTGGAAATGACACGGCTGAAAACACAGTGCCGTTCGACACATCAAACGGGAAAACAGCCCCGGCGTCGCGCGCCGCATTCTTAAATCCAAAATGCTAACGAACTTTGAGGGAGAAAGAAATAATACCAAAGTGGAGCCAAACTCTGTAAAACCCTAATAACGCCGGGGGCGGGGGGTGGGGGGCTCAGCGGGGAGCCGCGGCAAACAAAGAGGAATCTCACGGCTACGCGTTCCAGTTTTTCACCACATTCCTGCTGCTGATGGAGGACGAGGCCGCAGCAGCACCTGAGCTCTGAGCGACCTGCGAGCAGGCGGGTCTCCAAATCTGAAGTACAAAAACACCTCCCCCCCCCCCCCCCCCCCCCCCCCCCCCCACCCAGACAGGCAGACGCTCCTTGCGATGGCACCCCGGCATGAGAGGACTGAGTCGAGCCTGTCTGTCAGCGCCTCATCTGCCCCACACTCTTTATTCTTAGATCAAACTGACGGCCATGATTACCCCCCTCTAACCCACCCCCGCACCGCTGCTCCTCCAGCTCTCAACCTCCCGACTCTTATCGAGCTCTCGGGGCAAACACGGGAGAGCTGCACACCGATCCTTCACTCACATTTCAGAGCAAATTTATTTCCTGCTCATTTTTCAAACTGCCGTTAATTTACAGAGAAGACGCAGAGCTGCTTTTATCCTCCCCCCATGCACACAGACAAATATGTGTTTTACACGTGGAATCATCGCAGTTTCAAAGGTTTACTTATTTACAAATTCCATCAACACAATGAGATCCTAAAAAATGCTAAATTATGAGAAACAGGTCAAACGCCTCCTACATCCTCCAATTTTTCTCACGGGGGGGAAACTCAGAATTCCTGCTCCCGATAAAAGTTTGAGTGAAAAATTCATTTCACAAAAAAAACAAGAAAAAAAACATTTCTGTCGCTCACATCCCAGATTTGATTGTGTGAGTGTGTGTGAGTGTGTGTGAGTGTGTGTGAGTGTGTGTGTGTGAGTGTGTGTGAGTGTGTGTGTGTCAGATCAGCATCAACAACATCTTCTTCTTCTCTAGCTTGAACTCTGAAAATCAAGGTCACGGAAGCTCGACACGGCCTGTGTTTCACACACACACACACACACACACACACACACACACACACACACACACACACACACACACACACTCACACACACACGCTCCTTGTTAGTAGAGTGAGGACGATGTCAGCATCTCAGCCTTGCCCTGCAGGTACCACACAGGAACAGGGTGGCGGGGTGTCTGGGGGGCGGGCTACACATATGAATTAACGTGTGGCTGCTGACGGCACCTGCCCACCACCGGAGCCCTCTCCCATAATTACCCGAGGCAGGCGGCTGCTGGGAGCTGCGGCTCGCTCGAGTCTGTCCGACCGCCTGCGCAGACGTCCTGAGGACTGCTGCGTTATGTAATGCATGTGGTTTTGTGTGTTCCTGTCATGGCGCTCGGGTGTCTCTGATTTTCACTGTGTGTGTTTTTTTCTTTGCTTTCCCACAAGTCCGATTGTGTGCACGTCAAATAATTTGGCGAGTGTCGGCCTGACAACAGCGGCTGCTGCCTAGTGGGTCTCCTCAGCCGCGGGACCGACTGACTGACAGGCAGCTGAGAGGACGGATTGGATCCCATCCTTTGCCGTGCTCCCCCTCTCTGCCTCTCCCCCTGCGTCTGTCTCATCACTTCCTTCTCACTCGTTTGCGGCTGAGAGATGCGTATCGCCGCTGTCGGTCACGGCCCGTGGCCCCCCTCCGCAACGCTGACATGGACACAGGTGGGAAGCGACTAACGCGAGGCCGGCGACGACACATTTCGAGCTCGATCGGTCAGAAAGTTGCAGCACAGGAAAATGTCAGATCTGTGTGTGTGTGTTTCTGCTTTAATAAATCTCACACTAAACATCTCACCCATAAACAGGAATTAATCTCTGTGATTTGCCGTGAAGTGAAGATAAATAATGTTTGCATATTTCATGAGAATTCTTATTTTTAATGACAACAACACTTTGAATTAATTGGATAATTAATCAGCAAGTGGTATGTGAGGCTGAAACCTGTATGATTTTTATTTTATAAAGCTAAACGAACATGAAAGAAATTACTGACAGTCCACCGAGGCCTGACACACACAGGAATTCCTCCGACAGGCCGACCTGCAGAGCGAGGCCTTTTCTCAGAGTCTTCCCAAATATTTCACGCAGAAAGAATGACAACATGTGGAGCTGCACGGCCAAACACACTCGTCCGTGTGATGTTTGCGAGGGACAGAGAGGAGCTGACAAAAAGGGGTTTACGCCCAGACGGTTCAGTCATAATATCCGCCCTGAGGTACCTCACACAATGACAGCATCTCAGCTCTTCTCAAATCGATCCGAGGAAGAAGCAACTTTCTGTTTCTGCGTCAACTTCAGCAAAGGTCAGAGAACAGCGACTATTTTCAGACAGCGGGGTGCACAGCCCTGTCAAAACGCCCAGGGGTCAACTGGACCTCTGAGAACCCCCCCCCTCCCCCCAACAGGTATCCTAAAAACTGATGATTTTTAAAGGAGAAGCTGTGTGTAACTAACCCCCCCCAACAAACACACACCGCAGTGACAGCGGCTCCCAAAAATGTCCATGTCAGCGCGCGACCGTGCGCAATCACGCACGTGCCCCGTCGGTCAAAGCCGACCTCGGCACAAAATGGCAGGTCTCCGGAACTTTGCACCCCCCCCCCCCCCCCCCCACTCCCCCCAGCCTCGGAGCCGGAGCAAAGTTGCGGGTTCCGCCGCCGCGCGCACTTTACGCACACGCGGGGCTCAGGAGCAGAAACCCGCCGCGGGTTAGAGTCTGTGCTGGTGCTCCGATAATTGCTGTGATTTTTCTAAGCATGGGGGTGCGGGGGGGTGACTCGGCCCAGCCCGGCTCCTCTCACCTCTGACGAGTTCTGCTCGGCCCTCCCTGCGGACACTTTCCCGTCAGATGCGCCGGTATGAGCCGGTCCTGCCGCCCCGAGCCGCCGGCCAGCAGCCCGCCCGCCCCCCTCCTCCCCGCCCGGTGAGCGTCGCGGTAAAGAGCCGCTCCGCTCCGGCGTCGCAGCTGCCGAGCCCGGCGGTGATCGCGCCCATAATCCGCTCCTCGGCGCCTCTCCCCCGGCAGGAGGAAGAGCGCCTCGCGCCCACCTCCGAGAGTTTCTGACCTTCAAGTCCCACAAACACGTTTGAATCCCGGGCTGCTCTCCGGCACCGAGCCCGGCGGGTCCCCACTCCCCGCTCCCAAAAGTCGGATCGCTTACCTTGGGTGAGCCGCGCGGTCCTCTCCTCCGCTCCTCGCCGCAGAAAGTCCGGGATAAACGAGTGTTTCCTGCTCTGCGTCCTGAGCGCCGCTTAACACGAGTAACGAGTGCTAAAAATGACGCTCATCTATCTGCGCTGTAACCTTGTGGCGTATTTAATGTAAATAAGCCTCGTTGTGCTGCCAATCCCCGCGCACACACGCAAAGCCGCTCCTCGGGGACTCGCGCCGATGTTTTAACGCTTTATTATTTGTGCCTGAACGCGCGAGAGAAGAGAATTATTAGAGAATATGACAGATCGATAACGCGACTGCAACGGATGGCTCTCCACGCACGGCTCCGTGGAAGCGATCCCTGCCCGGAGTGAAAAAAGAAAAAAAGAGTTTTCTTTGAGGAGGGGAGATTTCCAACAGGAGACCTCAACTTCGAGTTGGCACAACTTTTTTTACGCGATGCGTAAAGAAAAAAAAAGGACACATGACAGAAAGACGTCGCGCACTGGCTCGACTGCAACTACAGGCTGCCTGTGCGCGGTGCTTTGGATATATTATGCTTCTATAGGGGGGTGGAAGAGACTGAATAATGCAATTATAGATTCAGTGTCCCAGCCTTGACAAAAGACAGGGCTTCAATGGAGGCTTTGTTAAAGGATTATATAATGATTATGGGGTAATTATGGGAACGGTTTGGTAATAATAAAAAAGTATCAAGTGCTCTCTTGTACGGACAGCTTGTTTTCTACAATGTAAGAGCACGATAAGACGGACGGACAGACAGACAGGCAGGCGGTGCTGCTGACAGCTAGTGGCGGGATGACGGCAGACAGCCTCGATTATTCAAAATGTCGAACCGAGAGAGGCATTAATGTCAGCGCCTGAGATGCTATCAGATGTCCGCGGAACCGGACGTGGGCCCACAGCGGGGTATCTGGGGGTCATATTCAGAAGAGCCCCCCTCCCAGCTCCCAGCCACTGCTCTCGTGATCTTCTCCCCTCTGCGTGCTGCTTGTGTCACGCCGAGGAACATGGAAGCGGTCAGTGTGACAGCGCGCAGGAGTCAAACACCTCTACGTCTTCTCTGAATTCCACGCAGACAACTTTCACCGCGTGAAATCTACACGCAGCTGCGGCGAGCAGCTTTCATCCCAACCACGGGGCAAACGAGAGAGGCTGTAACATCCCGTGCCAGCCCCTGGCCGCCAGCAGCCTGCTTTTAAAAGATATTTGCAGCTCTGTGACACATTAGTGGACCAGCTCGCTGCCTCATTATGCGCTATGAAAATCTGATTCCCATGCTGCTCCTAAATGCTCCCACGGAATTCACTTTCTTTTCTTCGTTTTTCTTGAGCATTTTCCAACATAATAATAAAAAACTTTTCCTCCTCCTCCCCCCAAGAAATTAGCATAAGCATTCCCCATCAATAACAGGGCTATCTCTATGGGAGTGATAGCAGCGAGCAGTAGGGGTGTTTCTTTTACCGATTCTCCATGGATCAACAGCGCGTCATCAGCTCCTTTTGAACTTGTTATAGCAAGTCAAGTGATTCTTTATCGGCTGACAGGCCTGACAATCCTTCGGCGCTGGGAAAGCAGGTCCAAAGGAAGTGGCCATATGGACTTGAGCATGCAAATTTACAACAATGCGCAAAACTCGTGTTGTTCTCCGCGACGCACGGCGACGTGGAAGCGCGAGAAACACGCGTGCAGGTGGACTGTCAGCGCGTGCACGTGTGCGACACACACCGACACGCTGGCCTGTGCACGCCGGACAATTAAACCGAAAATCACTACGATGGTTTTAATATAAATTAGTCAGACGAATTTAAAATATTTCCCATTATTTAATCAGTTTATCTAATAAAAATGGCAAACAAAAGTATTTTATTAATTATATTTTTATCTTAAATTTAATAAAACTCCAGAGGTTAAAAAATAAAAATAATAATAATAATTAGAGCAAAACATGATAAACACACGAACAAAAATCTACATTAGCTAAGGAGGAAAATACAAAAGCATCTGAAATCAGGAAACATTTACACTGTGATGACAGGACTGTCGGACTGTCTCACATGATGACTGAAAACCACCTAAACTTCATGTAAGGTGAAGAACTAAGATTTTGTTGATTTTTTTGGAGCAACAAATTTACATAATAATAATAAAAAACTAGTCAATAAAATCAGAAATAGATCCAGGGACAGCTGGAAATAAGAAACAGTGCTGGGACAGTTTTCTGTTGGATGTAGGTCAGTTAGTGAGACCCAGAATATCTCTGTAAATAAGAATATCACAGTGTGGAAGGACAAAGCAGATCAAATCACTGATTTAGCTGCGGTATATAATCTGGCAGGGTGAGTACAAGCTTCAGTGCTGGTGATGACTCTCAGCCGTCCACAATAGACAGTATGCAGCAAATGCATAAATATCACAATAATCCAACACTGACAGAGAGTGAAAGCAGGACGTCTCTGACCTCAAACAAAAGAAAAATCCAGCTTGAACTTGAGTTTTCTCTGAAGGTGTTTCTTAATGTGAGACATAAAAGAGGGTCAGATATTAAATAACAGCCCAAGGATTTGTACTGAGGCACCGATTCAGTGTGAGAGATTCAGTGGTGTTAATTACTTTACTTTTATTAGCATACAGAACAAACTGCAGAGGGTTTAAAAGCTGATTATAGTCAACGTCACTACCACCAAAACTCTCTGTATTTTAAATGAAAGAGTGGTCCCAGGATGGAGCCCTGCGGCACGCCCTCATCAGCCAGCTGTTTACATCCCAGAAGCACAAAATAACAACATTTCATCAAAGCTGCCGGTGTCCTTATCATCAGTCCCGTGATATACATGCAACAGTGAGACACGTGTTTACTCTCATCTCTTTTTTTCCTGCTAGCAAAGAAAAGACACGCAAAGGCAAAAACCAGACGTCCACAGTGGGGTCGGCAGTCTGACAATCAGCACTTTCAGCTCTAAAAGCCATCCGGTGTTCATGGATGCTCGAAACCACACGCAGGACAATCCACCCACGACGCTGTCAAAGCAAAGCAAGCCCCAAAACAAGAATCTGCAAAAGGTGGATGTTTTTACGTTAATCGTATTTTCACTGTAACCAGGTTTTGCTCAGGGCCTGGTCTGTCCCTCTGATGGTTTTAACCATTTACAAACCTTTATAAACTTTAAACACCAAGTCTTTTATTTGAAACCAACCCGGGACACACAAACGTGATGAATTTAACAGTAAATTTAAAAAAGAAAGTTTCACTCCCTTTATCTTATTTGAATTTATTCAAGGTGTGAGTTTGATGATGCTAAATAATAAAAATAAAAAGCCTCTGATCAAATTACGTCTGGATTATTTCAAAGTTAGAGAGGAGAAGCCATGTATGTGACAAATTGCCGCAAAATCTACTTTTAGTTTCAGAAAATAATATTACTAGTGTGAGGTCAGAGCAGACGACACTTCAGGCTCCGACAGGTGTCAGGTGCGTTTTCAACCCGGCTCAGCCACGTTCAAACGACCTCTCGGCATCGCTAACGGCTCCTTTCAAAATGACCGCGAGCCGGTAAACAAGCCGGGAGGACAGAGTTTGGAGGCGTCCTGTATTCAGGGCTCGGTCGAACAGGCTGCCTTTCTGTGTGTGTGCGTTTGTGCTGAAGGGAGAGGAGGCAGAGGGAGTGTTGGCCGGCAGTCCTGGGAGGGTCATCGCTGCCTTATTACTGCCATGTTAGTGACTAGCAGCTGAAGATGGCTCCGCTCCCTGCCCCTCTGCTTGGGAGTCGTCCAAGACAGCGTGCTCCAAAAACAGACCGGCCACTGTTTGCCTCTCAGATAGATTAAGATGTTATTCCACCGCTCCGGCCATCTCGATCTGCCTCTCTGTGTCTGCCCGCCCCGCACCGAGCCCAGATTTACCACATGGCCTCCTGTTCGTCAGCATCTCCAGAGGCCTCGTGCTAATTTCATCTGGGAGCAGATACAACAGTGTAAGAGCATGGGTGCAATATGACAGCAAGGTTTTCTGCCGCTGAGGGAAACATGTCTCTGTCTGTGTGTGTGTCGCTGTGATGACTGCATGCATCTCCAAAGCCACATATTGTGCCCAGTTTAGATTTAAATGCAAACACAGCCAAGACTCTGGCTTCCCCCGGAGGAAAAGAAATGCTTTTCTTTACTTCAAATTGAGTTTCTCAAAGTCTAATTTGTAGCAGGCCTTTGATGAACAAATGTTTTCAGACTATCCTGCTATAATGAAAAGGGAGTGAGTGCAATTTTAAACAATCTGAAGCCCTGAACCCTCCCTGACTGTAAACTTTAAAAATTAAACTTTAGAATTTGTATCAATTACACTTTCAAGTTCTGACAGGGCCTTAAATAACAGCCAGGAGCGCCGCTATGGAAAATGTTTACCGCTCCAGATCCATTTCCACTGCAGTCCGTCTCCTCCGCCGCTGACATCAATTCCTCATGTGAGGCATTTACATTTTCAACAAATACACACCGAACACACACACTACCGTCCCGGGCGCTCCCCCGATGACTGGGGTCAACGAGTGTGCGTGTTTGTCAGCTCTGATCGTTAATGAAACGCTCGCACAAATACAGCACGGGCAAATATTTAGAGGCCGGCCTGAGGTTTCATCACAGACAAATGTGCGATTCTTCGGGGAGAGCTATACTTCTTTATTTGCCCGGATACGGCGTATACCCAAGATCAAACTTGTCTGGGCTTGATGAATGCGGAGCGGCAGGAAGTATACTGCCTTTGACCGATAAGCAGTGTGATTTTAATTTAAATCATATGAATCAATGTCTGCCCGGAGCAAAAATAAAATATATTTAAATGAAACCATCTGACTCTAATTGATTAAGAACAATGTTCCACATAGTAGGTCTAGAATATCCTTGTTTTGATACTGATTTGATTTCTATGTGTTCACGTATCACAGCCCCAGTTTGGGCCTCTTGTGTGTGGCTATTACACTCAAGTCACAGCAGGGACCCCCCTCCCCGAGCGTACCAGCTCGCTCTCAGCGAGGAGACGGAGAGGAAATGTGATCTGTTTGTTCTGTTTGGACACGACTTGCTTTTTGTGACCGTCCGCACAAATGTGAAAAGCTTCAGGCCCCCCCTGGTTTTATTCAAGACTGTCCTCCCACAGGAGCTCATCACTGGGGAAACCTGGCAAACATGTGGTCAGCTTTGGAATGTGCTTCACCGAACGCCGAAGGAGGAAGAGCACCTCCCAGGCCACGGTTCTCAAAGGGTGGAGCAGACGTGGACGCCGCACCGCTCCGCGAAGAGTTCACTTTACTTTTGTTCATATAACACCGACCGCGGTCACCTCAAGGTGCTTTGTAGTGAAAAGTAAAGATGCCTCCTTATGAACGAGCACTCGGCGACAGCGGGAAGAAAAAACCTCGCACAGAACCAGGCTCGGGGCGGGGACGGCCTACCACCTGAGAGACAACCTGCGCTCTCATCCTTGCTGTGACCGCGAGCTGACGTCCAGGATGGAAATGAGATTCCGAAGGGCGTCTCGCCTGAGCCTGAAGTGGGAATCGTGCTTTCCAGGTGGAGGTCCACGCGCCTGCCTGTTTCTTGTGACTGGAAAATAACATGCTCCAGCATGCGCACAGGTGTCAACCGGACTTTCAACAAGTATAACAGGCAAGGTTATTCTGCCGCTGGGTCTCCAGCTGTCCGTGAGTATAAGCTAGGCTTTAGTCCGAGCTGCTCCTCCTCCACCCCTGAGGTGACCACTACAGGTCGTCTCCACGAGCTGCAGTTAAAATGAGTCGCAGGTGTTTTTGGCGTCATCCTCAGAGAAATATGCTGGGGGGAGGTTTAACCAGCTCCCGAGTCTGAACTGAGTAACTTCAAGGTGACAACACACAGCAGGCTTGAATCACTTACCTACAGTGTAAAAGTGTTTTTCTGAAAAACCAAACCAATCAGAGACAAACTGGAACTAATCACAGATCAATCGGTCCCTCAGTCAGAGGGACTCTGACGCTGGCTCCTCCACAGCGAACACATCTGGATGTTTTCACGCTCCCAGACACTCTCCAGCTCACCGTCTCCTGTCCCCTCACCTTTCCACCACAGTCCATATTTCCTGGATAGTGTGCTATCATATTTTACTATTACCTATCAATTGGTTTCTAATCGCAGTAACGAGGCAGCTAGCTGGCTAGTGACAGAGCGCTAACGGCCTCGTAGGGAACATTAAGGAGGCCGGGTTATGCTGTGGGCCGTTAACTACCTACAGGCACTGGCTAATGGCTGCAAATGACCTCCTCAGTGGCTATTAGCACATAATTAGAACCTGCAGACCAGTGGTGACCTCCGCCGGACACACGTGATTACTCTTCTGCCCGTGTTCGCCCATATTTTCACTTCCTCTTTTCCTTTCAAACCCTGCGTTTTCCTCTTTCCCTTTTCTTTCCCGATCCTGTCCTGGAGGACTCCTTTCCACGCCTCCTTCTCATCTCCTTTTTCTGTAATGCTGTAGGATTACATTCACTCCCCGGTGGGAAGACTACCACTAAAATTAATCTCTTTATGGTGCCCCGGTATAAAAATGCTGCCTTAAACGTGTTGTGACGGTGCTGATAAACAGTGTGAGCGTGAGAAGAAATGCAGGTCTCTGAGCTGTGGCAGCACCTGACTGAGCAGCTCTTCCTTAAATCAGAGATGATGTGTCTGAGACGTGAACAGAGATGAAGCAAAGGTGCTGCCGCACCACAAAAGAGCTCAGTGGCACTAACCTCTGTGTACACTTCAGCGACAGTCTCCCGTTACCCAGAACAAAAGAGACGCTAACTGGTGTCAGCTCAGGAGCGCCGGGAGAACAATGAGAAGGAATGTGCTGATTTCTGCGTGTGTGTGTGTGGAAAAGGCAACTCAGTACCAATGCCTTAAATTATCAGTGAATTATCTCTGAGCCTGTGGGAATTATGTGGGTTATTTGTAACAAGCAGTCAAGGACAAGTGAGCCTCGTGTTACAACTATGAGATGAATACTAAACACAAAAAATAAATTCCTGGCAAACTCTTTATCTCTGCATCTCCTAGCCTTGGAAATAAGGAGCAGGTACACTTTCCTGCGCGCAGCTAGAGAAGAAGCTGCTGCTGATGACGTACGGCAGGGAGCTGGACAAACGCTACTGGCACCGCCACCAACACAGTAAATACAGCTGTTGTACCCCCTGCCCATGTCACTGGTTTGGCACAATAGCACAGTATGGTGATGCTCAGTCAGTCAGCGTGATGTCACAAAGAGAGGAGCCGTCAGGATCCAGGAAACAACAAATTCCTCCCTTTACTCTTCTGTATTCTTCAGAAAGTTAGCCTGACTCTGGGACACATGTGTCACGACGCCCCAGAAAACCCTATGACAAACTGGCACTGCATTGAAGCAGGCAATCCATCCATCGTCCGTACCAGGTTATCCTGTGCGGGGTCACAGGGTGGCTTAAGATTATCCAGCTTAAGGCAGGAAGTGCACAACCTGGACATGTCATGCACCGTGCCCGTTATAAGCCCGTTCATTTTCAGCCCCGGGGATAATAACGTCTATTTGTGAAGTACTTCTAAAAACCCCGACGTGACATAAAGACATGAAAACACAAATAATATGAGAGAAGAATAGAAAGCTTGCATTTAATCTCTGAGGGTATAAAAATCGTTTAGAACAGAGCTCGACCACATCCTGGTGATTTAAAACAGGCAGCGAGAGTCGTTTTAAAAGTGTTGGGACCGCGGCGGCGAGTCGGAGCTCCCGGCCTCAGATTTTCATTTATACAATGAATTGTTTCAAGCAGCAGTCAGGCCTGGATCATGACAACATGAACCCTCCCTTAGTTACACCCCCGCTGGGGGCATCGCTAACCAGCCTCCCCGAGCCTGGTTCTGCTGGAAGTTTCTCCTGTTAAAAGGGAGTTTTTCCTCCCCACTCTCACCAAGAGCTCGTTCATAGGGGGTCATGTGATTGTTGGGTTTTTCACAGTATTACTGTAGGGTCTGTAGCTTACAAGCACTATGAGGTGACTGTTGCTGTGATTAGGTGCTACATGTTTGATCCTTGGCGTCCACATATGTAGACGTCACATTTTGGGTTATTTAGACCAAAATACTCAACTTTGCTCTCCTAGGGCCTGATAACCACTTACGAGGACATTATGCTGCCACTGTTCTATCAAAATTTTAAACAAATATCCTCATATGTGGCTCTTATTTTTCTTAAAATAAAATCTGGTAATTCTTTGTTTTTACATTCATCGGGCCCCAACCAAATATCAAAGAGAAATTAAAAATGCTGCTGTGGAAGAGTTCGGGTCTTAGAGGGTTAAAGACGTTTGGGAACCACGATCGTATCATTTCTCTTGTTTTAAAATTGTTCACCCAAATCCATCAAAGCACATCACAAACTCTTAACTTTGCTCCGCTTAGTTTCTCTCCTGTTCCACCTTTTCTGATATCAAATTTCTACATTACGAGTTCTGACATAAGAAAATAAGTAAATAAATAAATAAATAAATAAATATGTGTGTCTGTGTGTGTGTGTGTGTGTGTGTGTCATTTCTTCTATCAAGGCCAGCCTCTGTTTAGCAAATAAAGCCCTGAATGACTGTTGCTTACCCGCTGAACCCTTCAAACTTGACTTCATGTTAACTAACACAGCATGCATGTGGGATAAATCCTAAGAGCAGCTCCACCACGATTAGGCCTCTGCGACCCTCTGTGAGGCCCGAGCACCACATGCTGCCCACCAGAGGCTGAAGACGGCTACTGCAGATGAGGAGAGCGTGGGTGGGAGCCAACGTGAGGTCAAGCCAACGGGGAGTATTCAGATATCCCAATTTCCTGTCCTGTGTCACCAGGTCTTAAGGAGCTGTTGTGGACTGTGTCATGAGTCTCTCTCTTACTCGCGCACACACACACACACACACACACACACACACACACACACACACACACACACAGCAGCCTGAATTCATTTGTTTTCATTTGCTCTCTGTCAGCAGTGCTTCGCTCTCTCTGCTCACAGGGTTTCAGTCACTGCTGCCTCTTCATTCTGTCCTGCACACACCTTTAACGGGGAAGCACACGTCACCGGATGCTCACGCACGCAGCGCCGCGGCACGGCCGACAGCAAGGACCGTGGCCTCAGCGTGGGCCAATTATGGTGGAAAACGGCGCCGTGTCCAAAAATAGCGGCCAGTTTGGATGGCATCTTGTTTCTGGGGGTTCCGGCCGAGTGTGGTGCAGCAGCAGCTGTGCAGCGTGATGGTCAAATATCGGGCATGTACGCGTTTCCGCGTACACTAACGCAGACGCACAAATGACATTCAGACGTGCGATTCGTACCGCACACATGAGAAGCATGGGAGCAGGAAAAGGTTATTCCTCGAGCGCAGGTGGGAGCAAAGCTTTAACCTGTAAGAGAAGAGGAAGATGGTGGAAATTGCACTTCCCTGTCATCCATTTCCCGGAGATGGCTGCAAACCCCTGGACACACTTAATCAGGAAAAGGGCACACCTCCGAGTATCCATTCTTTTGTAATGGCATTATACCGCACAAGTAAGATTTAGAGATCCCTTAATGTGGCACAGTCTTCTGCATAAAAGTATATACAAAGGTTAATATTGCAATAATATGTTCCTGGAGGGCATTGTAATCATTATCTCTCTGGTGGTATCAATTAGAAGCACTTTACTGCAGGTAATGACTAAGATTCCGGTGCAAAATGACATTATTATTATTATCCCCATCTATAATTTCAGAGTGGATACACAAGACGTGGAGGAAAAAAAGAGAAGCACAAGTTCAACCAAAGGTAGGCTTAAAAAGTGAGAGGACTTTTTCCTGTTGGACCGGAGGAAGCTTCTGCACGCGTGCATCAAAGGGCCGAATAACACACGGAGAAAACCCTCCTATTCACCACCTGACTGCATGCACCGGTTTGCTCAACGTAGCTGTGTGGGTATGAGGAGGGGGGACCGGGCGAGACAGTGAGAGAGATCTGAGGAAGAAAGCTTCAGCAACCTGGCAACAAATATTTGCATTTCTCAAAGCACAGGAGTGTTGTTCTTTGCTCGCTTCTATTTATCCGCACAGACAAAGTGAGGGGGAAAAGGTTTGAAATGTCTGAAAATATGAGCGTCTGCCTGTTTGTGTTCAGCTCCCCCTCACCCCTGAAATCCACAGCATGAATAATTAAGACAGAAGAAATGCTTCAGGTTGTCCGAGTCGGAGGAGAAGGGCCTGGACTTTTGATTCAGCCCGTTTATATTTAATAAGCACGCAACGAGGCGCCTTTTTTAAAGAACTTAATTGGACGTCAGTGACATCCATTACAGGGTTGTCATGGCGCTGACCTTTCCACGGAGGCGATTCATAACCAGGAAGTTACACGAGCCAGGTTGCTGCCTCCTCTGTCACACCCACCCTGACGACGCTCCATCGGTCACGCCATCTCTCAGTGATAAACCTCGCACGTGCTCATCGGCGGCGCCGCTGTTCAGATAATCCCGAGCTGGCTTCCTATTGTCGCCGTCCATATCTGAGCTGTGCTCTTAATGATAATTACTATGCAGGGGGCACGTCCGTGTGACGCTTGCTACAAGTGGACGCAGCTTTAAAGAGCACAGAGTCCAGATGCTTTAATTAACCAAAAGCTGAGCAAAAATCCCTGCAAGTAAAGCCGAGGCTGATGGAGGACAAGATATTTGGTCAGTGTGAACAATTTATAATGGCTCCCTAAACTTTCAGCTTAGAGGAAGCGCAGATAAGAGCGTAAAATAATTAAAACTACAGCATCAATTTAGGCCGAGGCATGCAGCGCGCTCACGATGTGTCCTTATAATCACAGCTGCCTTTTGTTTATGGAAAACCTTAAAACAGGAACACAGGGGCCCTTGGTAACCTGCAGAGTGGACCCGCTACCCCCTGGATCCACTTCAGGTAAAACTGCTGATGCACGTTTTATGAACCGATCACACTCTGCTCGTGGCTTCAGCTGCTTTTCGTCTTTCCCCTCTGAAATCCACCCAGCAGTAACCCCCGACGCTCCGCGCTGGGCTCAAAGGTTTCCATCACATTTCAGGCTGCTTAGAAACTAAATGAGCATCAAAGGTGAGTGAGGGCGCTCTGTGCCCGAGCAGCTACTCCTGTCACACCACGTCTTATGTACCGATGTGTACGGGTAAAGAGGAGGTGGTCTCGATGGGCCAAAGAGCTCATCGCTGTCTCCATGCACAATCTGAGACTCACTCATCCAGTCGACTTCTTTAGTCTCTCACAGTATTCCTGTTTGGCTGATTTTGGTTTTTGTACTCGACTACAGAGCTTTTTAGTTCTTTCCATCTTATCCAGGTATTCCATACATCCGCAGCACTGTTCCTCCTGAAAGAATTCCGAGGCACTTCCAGATCCACTCCTCTAATGGTTAACCTGTACCAGAGCACGAGTTAGTGGCAGAGCAGGTGATGCATCTGAAATGTTCACATCTACACTTTATAATACAGCACACACTCGCCTGCAATGTGATGATGTGCGTACAGGAAACAATAAGTGATACTTTAATTTTAGGTCATGTGTCAGTAATAATGGATTGGATTTATATAGCGCTTTACAATGCCACTATTCATTCACTCACTGGTGGAGGCAGCTACGGTTGTAGCCACAGCTGCCCTGGGGCAGGCTGACAGAAGCGAGGCAGCCATATCGCGCCATCGGCCCCTCTGGCCATCACCAGTAGGTGAAGTGTCTTGCCCGAGGACACAACGACTGAGACTGTCCGAGCCGGGGCTCGAACCGGCGACCTTCCAATTACAAGACGAACTGCCAACTCTGGAGCCACGATCGGTACGATAAGTAACTATATTTAATGCATGAAATCTGTAAGTAATTTTAAGTACTGCATCATTAGTTTTGCAGGAAAACAAACAATATTTCTCCATCTTACACTGAAGATCTTCTTCCTGCCTGAAGAGGAAGCACTCCTTGGCTCCATCATGATGAGGTCACACAGAGAAAATAAAAGGACTAACAGAGCATCCATCACATACATCAGCATAATGAAGTAAAGATGTAAAAAGGCCGAATTAATCCACTCCATAATACTCGTCTGTGTCCCGTAAAGTACAGAGTACTTATGACAATTTGTTTGTTTTACCTCAGAATTACTATAAAAATGAAAAATACTTGACTCATGCAGTACTTTGATTTATTTTCAGTATAATTACTTTTACCCCTTATTCTAGTGTGCCGGTTTATAGGTAAATATAATTTTAAATAAATTATAAATTGCATGTGATCACTTACAACCTCAGTTGGAGGCTGCATCACTGATCAATTTAGCAGATAACATGAAAACCAAACCATAAACGTGATAAAGACCCACCTAAGGCACTGCCCTGGTTTCTGTGGCTGACCCTTACCACACCTGTGGTTACAGGTAACCTTTCAAAGGTCTGAATGACTGAGACACACGAACGTTTATTATTGTAGTTGTAGCAGACAGCAGCGATTATTCTCCAGGTTCTCAGCCTGCGGCATGCTCTGGTTAAACTGACCACGCCCCCTCCCGGCTCACAGAACAGGACCAGCTGCAGTCTGAGATGGAGGACGTGGACTCTCTGCAGAGCGGCCTGGCCACCAACTCAGTCATTGGGAGAACACGTGTCGAGAGGAGATGGTTAGAGGTGACTGAATCTTTAAAAATCAGCAGTAAAGAGCAAAAATCCATCGTCCTCGGCTTTCAGATGAAATTTACTATAAAAGGCTGAAAACTAGCAGCAGCAGCAGCGTGACGCTGAGATGGAAAGTTTGATTCCTGCAGCCTGTGAGGACGCTCGAGTGGCTCCAATAAATATAATTTTATCAAAAGAAAAAATAAAGTAAACACGGCACAAAAGAAGACTTTGAAGCATGTGAGTCATCTCTGAAACCGCTGAAAACAAAGGTGGATGGAGCAACGGGCAGCAGCCCCCCGCCCACCCCTCTGTATATAATGTCTGCCACATTTTAACTTCCTCTCTATCCAAGCAACTTTCCTGTGTTTTGTATATGCTGTCATTTTCCAGACTGTTGGCTGTGACATATGAAATGTCGACCCGTGCACCTGCAGTTTGGGATCAGATAATCCAGTCGGAGCTCGGTTTAGCTGCATATCAAAGAGCGTGTTTATAGCCAGTGTTTATCTTATTGTCCGAGCAGTGTTTGCACGACACATCATGGAGAACATTATTCTTAAAGTGAGCCACATTCAAAAACAAAATTGTGAAATCTGATTAGGGCAGCGTCCCTGCAGAGCACCACGTCGGAGTCTCCCCGGATCAGAGCGCCGTGCATCCGTCATGCTATAGAAGCTGTATACAGAGAGCGGGTCAGCTATAATAAAACGTCTTGTTGTGGTTGCGTGTTGGCGAACAATTGCTCTTTCTCCAGATTCCAAGCCAAACCTCAGCGACAGACAGGAAACACTAAACCAGGACATATATCCTCCCTCCACATAGTGTTTACAACTCAGTACAATACGTTTCTGCTAAATCACCAAACACGGCGGGGCAGCGGGGAGGACAAAAGACAATCTGGACGCTGATAATCTCCCACTTAGAAAAAGAAGCAACAGTAAATAACCCGAGCGAGCGCATGCCAGCGGAGCAATAGGCTACGAGCGTGTAATGTTTAACTGAGCAATAACAGCAGAAAAGAGGGAGTTATAATCCTAAGTGTCTCCTATATTAGCGCAGATGAATCTAAAGTTAATATGAACAGGGGCGAGGTTATAGCACCTTCCTGAACGGTGCCGCAGCGCACCACGGCACAGCGGAGCCCGGAGGCAATAGGCAGAAACATAAGAGAAATGGAAAGGCTGAGCAATTCACCCAAAGGGATTAGATTTTAAATAGATATCAGCCCATATACGATTTCCTCTTTCTGTCTCTTGTCTGTAAGTGGGTGTAATTTGGAGTGCGTAATGAAGGAAAACGGAGCTATAGGTTAATCTCATTGACCTCCACACTCTGGGGACGGCGGGTTATAGTTAGGCGATATTCACCCATCTCCCCCGCCGGCGCGCTCCGCCTGCCCTCAGAGAGGTAATGAAAGTTGTGAAAGTGACTCGGAGCAGTGGGAAAGAAATACAGTTGTTCCAGTAAAGGGACATAAAGCCCGAACGGAAATTCGCTCAGCAGGACTAAAGCAGGCAGCAGAATTCAGCTTAAACGTCCAGCAGGCTGCGCGCTCACTGTTAACGTTACAGAGACAAAAACCCCAGGGACAGATTAGGAAGGGGCGGGAGGAGGCTAAAGGTGTGTGCACACAGGAATTGTTTCAGCTGCTTTTTACTGTCATCCATCAGTCAAACAGAGCTCATGCTGAGTCGTCTCCTGGCTCTGTTAAACATGTCTGACAGTCAGGATCTGAGTTTTCTGAAATCTCAAAACTTTGATCTGGACATCGCGGTTAGCGGCACCACTCCAACAGCTCCAGCAGCTGGCTAAGGTTTTTACTCTCCAACGTGCACCCACGAGCCTAACATGACCCTCCACATTGGGCATTGAATTCAGTAAAGGTCAAATTGTGCACCTTCTGTTAGCTTAACTGTTTTCACACATATATGAAGGCTAAAGGAGTTAGCAGAACAGAAGTTAAAACATTATTCAAAAGAGACAAACTTCTGACTTAATACTGTTTTACCTCCAGATGTCCATCTTCGAGTTGATTGCCATATGCGAATATGATTAATCATGGGGATGGTGCGCTGTCTGTGATAAAGCCTGCTTTACTTGCTTGTCATGCTGGAAGTGAAAAAAAAAACTTTTAAGTGGCCTGAAGGTCGGCAGTGATTTCTAAAGAATTTCTATTTCAAGGTTCAAGGTTCTTTATTCGTCACATGCATAGTTATACAAGTATAACACACAGTGAAATTGTAACCTGATACGCTCCTCGATTTGTGCAAAAGGGGGGGGGGAGAGACGAAGAACATTATATATTATATACATTAGGTGAATGTGCAGTAGTAGCATTGTATTTAAGGAAAGCTAAACGCAAACTGACTGATTACACACCATTATAAGGACCGGGTGAAATCAAACAGGTACAGAACGAAGTATAAACATAGAAAAGCATATAAGAGCTGACAAGAGCTGGCAAAATAACAACAGCAGATGGTTATAAGCTAACATTATGCCAGCTAATGTTTGACATAAAAATCACGCTATCCCTCTGATAAATAGTATGATAACATTCTCACATCAAGTTTATTCACTAAGCATCTGAGTTCAACAATTTTACATCCACTTCAAAGACAGTTTCACTAACGCTGGCTAACACTAGCTAACAGAGGCTAAAAGTAGTAAGTAGAGGCTAACATGATCAAACAGCAGCTAATAAAGGCTAACAATAGCTAACAGATGCTAATAGCACAAAACAGCAGCTAATAAAAGCTAAAAAGTAGCTAGGAGATGATAACAGTAGCTCACAGCACAAAAACAGCAGCTAATAAAGGCTAAAAATAGCTAAGAGACGCTAATAGTAGCTCACAGCACAAAAACACCAGCTAATAAAGGCTAATGATAGCTAACAGAAGCTAACAGTAGCTCACAGCAGCTAATAAAGGCTAACAATAGCTGACAGAAACTAACAATAGCTCACAACAAGCAAAAAAGCAGCTAATAAAGGCTAACAATAGCTATCAGATGCTAAAAGTAGGTCAGAGCAGCAAAAACTGCAGCTAATAAAGGCTGACAATAGCTAACAGAAGCTAACAGTAGTACACAGCAGCAAACACAGCAGCTAATAAAGGCTAACGATGGCTAACAGAACCTAACAGTAGCTCACAGCAGCTAATAAAGGCTAACAATAGCTGACAGAAACTAACAATAGCTCACAACAAGCAAAAAAGCAGCTAATAAAGGCTAACAATAGCTATCAGATGCTAAAAGTAGGTCAGAGCAGCAAAAACTGCAGCTAATAAAGGCTGACAATAGCTAACAGATGCTAACAGTAGTGCACAGCAGCAAACACAGCAGCTAATAAAGGCTAACAATGGCTAACAGAACCTAACAGTAGCTCACAGCAGCTAATAAAGGCTAACAATAGCTGACAGAAACTAACAATCCGGTCGTTAAGTGATGACGTGACGAATCCTACTTCCGGGCCTAAAGTAGTCTGCGTTTAATATGGCTTTTGTGTTGTTAACATGTTTAATGTTATGTATTTTCTTCTATTTAATCTCAAAAAGCTCCTAAAACAGTCAGTGATCACTGTTGACCTCCCTCGGCTTTTATTACCGCTAATCATTTATTTAAGCTCAGTTTTTAAAACCTTAGGATGTAACTACAGCCCAACCCATGCAGCAGTATATGAATGACTAACCTCGTATTGTGGATGGATTATCTCAGTTGTTCTCCTGGCTGAAGTTTGGTCCGTTTACAGCATCCTGCCATGCGATTACATTTGTTCCTGACCACCGAGAACACTCACGTTAACTTTTATCGAGTGGAAAAAAAGTTAGCTTGTTTATATTATGCTAAAATAGCTGTGTCGCTAGCGGTCACGTAGCACCAGCTAGCCAAACTTCAGTAAGCCTACAAACGTCACTGCTGTTTAGTTTTCTGTCTTCATTTATGTTGGAAGTGATAACAGAGCTTTAGGTTTGAATTTGTTTCCAAAACCCCGCAGTCAGGACATGCTATATTGTATTCAGATAGAAGCTAGCGAGCTAACTTCCTTCTAACATCTAACTCCATTAAATGTCATAAATTCCGTTTTCATGGATGCCTGGATGATAAACTCAATTGTTACACCTGGTAGAGCAGAACGCTGATCATTTTATTAAAGATGAAAGACTTTAGACAGTTTTTCAACTCTCAGTAATGCCATAGTGATCGTTTGATATATGGACCTGCAGCGGAGTTTAGGCCCAGACACGGCTAGTGACGTCAGACTTAACGACCGGATAGCTCACAGAAAGCAAAACAGCAGCTAATAAAGGCTAACAATGGCTAACAGATGCTAACAGCACGAAAACAGCATCTAATAAACGCTAAAAATAGCTAACAGATGCTAACAGTACCTCACAGGACAAAAACAGCAGCTAATAAAGGCTAACAATAGCTAACAGATGCTAACAGCACGAAAACAGCATCTAATAAAGGCTAAAAATAGCTAACTGATGCTAATAGTAGCTCACAGCAGCAAAAACAGTAGCGCTTAATGACACATGCACATACCCTCAACAGCTCACATCAGTATGGCAGTCAGAAATGCGCTTGTCTGTCTCATCAAATCCTATCGGACTCCTTTCACAAAGTTTTAAAGCCTCTTCCAGAGTAAGTAAAGCAGGACATTTACAGCTGAGGTAAGCAGCAGAGCCTTTGGCAGACAGGGAAAGTCTCTGGGGCGGATCCGGCTCGTTATGGTGTGTAGCCTAAGTTTAATCTCTATTGGCTGACAGCCCCTCCAAATTATTCACTGAACAGGAGGGATAAGAAAACAAAACGCGGCACACTTCAACCAACTAACATGTAACAGAGAAATGTTTACACGCTGTAACTTTAAGACTGATGTGAGAACAGTGTTGAGACACATAAACACACAGTGAAACAAAGTTTGGAGACTCTGGAAGACCCTCAGGAACCCAGACGGTGTCACCTACACTGTGTTTGTACTTCTGCCAGTGCTGTATTGTATTGTACTGTATACAGTATACAGTAGTAGCACACAAAGAGTGCAACTGTGTCAAATGCATGAAAGATGACAGAGAAACATAGCGGTAAAAATCCCAGCACCCTCGGACCAGAAGCCATAAAGTTCCTTTAATGGGATACGTGGAGTCCCTTTGTGCTGCCGTGCGATGGCCTCACAGATTTAAAGAGGCAGGCGTACAGTGACGTGACCAGCTTGGCTCAGGTTAGAAAGCACACACAAAAGGACCCAGTCGAGTGTGGACCGTGCTGCTGATTGTGACTTTACCGGGGGAGGCCTGGTTTGTATTACACATGTCCTTAAGACAATAAAGTCAACTCTTTGTCCTGCGCAGCGATATGATGGCCCGCGTCCCACTCGGCTCCTCGTTGGGTGATTGCCGTGAGCGTTCAGTGTGACTTTGTGTGTGTTTTCCTTTCCACTGTGTCTGACTTTGTAACTATATCTGTTCTTACCTTCCCAGGGAAATAAATTAAAGCTCTCCTGCTACTCCCACTACATAAAGGGGAGGCAGGGCTCACATAATCGTTTGAGACCGGGACAAACTGGGCCCATTGATATCTGTGTATTTATTACGCCTATGGCAATATAAGGCAGAGCAGAGTGAGATATCAGCTTACCTTGAGCGCTGCGAGACAGAGAGCGAGTTTAAGATAAAGGATATTTAATATCCAGTGCACACCGGCAGGGGCCTAAGCCTCTAATAGCACTTGGGGTTTCTGAGCAGGTAATGCCTTCATCTTTGTCTAAACACACTTTTATGGACTTTAACTGTAATGATATAAAGAGAGAGGGGGTCACAGATAAATGTAGCGTAATGGCTCAAAGCTGAAGATTAGCCATGTATCATGTCTGGGGGGATAATGCTTCAAGGCAGTTCTTCCAAAAGGTGTTATCTGCAGCCGAAGAAAGCCGAGAGAGGAAGACGCGCGCGCATGCACGCGCTCAGACACGTATATTAAATAATGACCTCCTTCTCCTCCTCCTCCCGTCTTCTTTCCTGCTTTTCTTTTAACAGCGCTTTGCATTTTGTCACATTGCGTTAGAATCAGTGGCGGGGACATTTGCACTGTAATGAAGCCAACCTACATCGCTGGTGACAAACATTACCGGGGTGATGCACCTCCTGTGTTCTAGGACACATTACCTTTGCTTATTTGGTGTCTAAATGATAATGAGAATTCGTGTGATAACCTATATCATTTACATCTGAACGTGAATCTTAAAAAAAGGAAAAGGTGTGCTGCCTTTATTCTGCAGATCAATCAGGTGGCCCGCACATCCATTAGGGAGGAGGAAGAATCCAACAACGGTTAACTGGGAGCGTGAGTGAGTGAGTGAGAGAGGGGAAACAATAGTGTTGTTGTCCTAATTATGCACCCAGGCGATGCATTATTTACCAAACCAGCATACATCGGCAGGCCTGGATATGAGTAAAATAATTTATGATATCTTCCTCTCCTGCCTTTTCTTCCTCTGTGTGTCCTCCACACTCCACCCCACCCCTCTTTAAATCAAACTTCAATAAAATCTGCCACCTCTTTTCATTTCGCATGACGCCACCCTGAAAGCCATCCAGGACAGCCGGGATCTGTTTTTCAAAAAATAAAAAAGTCTTCCCGTAGCGCAGGGTCAAAACAACAAAACAGCAGCGGGGAAAAGGCGGAGGCTCATATCGCTCCATAACTCACCCCGGGCCTCTGCCGCAGCCTTAAAGACAGCGGCGCACTGGAGGATTCAAGGTTTGATTCTCAGCGTTTGTATGTGTGGCCCGGCAGCCAACACACATGCATCTTCTTCCAGTATGCATGTGCCACCTCTGGCTAATGACAGATGCAATGAAACATTTGTAAAGGATGGAACCATCCATCATGTGGTGTGGAGCGCAGGAACGAGACTAAAAGCACAGAGAAGAGTCCCCGGCTCAGGGCAGGGAGCGACCGAGGGGGGATAACTAAATTTATATCATATTACACACTGAAATGTGACCTCGTAACGACATCAGTGAAATTCAATCAAGTCCTTGACTCAGTATTACTTAAGGTAAACCAGTGTCCTTCCTGATGCGAAATGAGAAAATTTAATCTGGTCTTGTTGTTTTTTTACTACTGATTCGAGTTTGGATGCAGTTTGTGTGACGGAAGCCAAACGTGCAAAAGGATTTTAACAGAGTAAACACAGAGGATTTGCTGCTCAGCAGCACTATTTACTGGGAGAAGCAGCAGTGATGATATGAACAGAAACAAAAGCACTTCTGAACACTCCGCAGTCTCCCAGGCTGAAAACAGACAGAGCCAACAGCTGCAGTTCCTCTGACGTCCAGCAGAGGCAGCAGTGAGTCAGTCTCGTGTCAAAACGTTACAGCAGAAATAACCATGTTTACAGCCTGACACACAAACTGTTTGGTCTCTCTGGATAATTTCCCCCTTCACATTAATAGGGGGCGTGGCCTCTTTGACTGACATGCGGACAGTGACACAGACGGCTGTAGCTGCTAGCTGTCTGCTAGCTTCACCTGACCCGGACTTCTGGACCGTGTTTGTACTGTTGGAGTATTTTAATGACATCATGTGACCAATAATATGGTTGCTGTGAGGTCACTGTACAAACAGGCCATCCAATATATATTTTAATGTTCCTGAGAGTTGATTAGCAGGTATCTGTGATGCTCCCATACAGTCTGTGGATGCTGCTGTACAACCAAGCTAGCTAGGATTAGCTGACAGCTTAGCACTCTACCCGCTCTCTAACATGGCAGCAGCAGCCCCAATGCTAACACTGAGGCTTTAAAATGCAGAAAACTGTTAACATTAATGAAATAAAGACATCAAATGCATTTAAGTCTGTGTCCATCAGGTGCTCCATGGTGGAGGCGGAGGGTCAACAGTAGCATTAGACATTTAACCCTAACCTGAGTGGTTTGAGGTAAGGTACCTTTGGCTCTCTCTAATTTGCCAAAGGTGTTGTATGGCATGTATGGCCCAAATGACCCTCCGTTTATCTGGGCTTGGAGCCAGGCTTGTATCTCCTCTTGGTCTTGAGTGGGGGGTCTCGCGTATATTGAAGACTAGAGCACAGATATCGGAGTACTGTAAAGGACCTTAATAAACCTCGAAAAACTTGCTAGGTCTTAGCTGGTGTTGTGTTCAACTGACCCCACTTATGCTAGCTAAGAAGTCTTTTCAGGCCCTTCTTCTGGCTCCACAAATAAAAATCGCTAACGCTGAGGCTCCAAAACGCGTCCGCTAACCGACGGGCGGCTTTACGGCAGAAACACCCACGAGCATGAGGAGGATTAATGGAGGCAGAAGCAGTAAAACCATTAAAAGGCTTGCATTAACGCTACTCGCCATCAGTGTCAGCGAGACTGATGCTAGAAACGGAAAAATGATTTTAATTACCAATTAATTAACAGCATGAGCCTTCCTACACGTTATCAGATATATCATCGGCGCACAGGTAAGGCGCGTTTAAACGGGACTGTCAATAAGAAACACCGCCGTCAATTACGAGCGACGAGACGACGAGAAGAAAGGAAAAAGTTGTGACAATTTTGCTCTGATCAAAGCAACTGTAGCCACGGGAGACACGGATTAACAGCCATTTAATGATGAAGTAAAGTTTGTGTTGTGTTGCGCTTGTTTGGTGTTTGTTTGTCTATCCCATCCAGCTCTGAACAAGACAAGCTGGCAGGGAGGATTTCTTTTTTTCCTCTCCCGCTTTTCCTTTTTTTTCCGCTGCTTACAAACTCGTGGGTGTGTTTGATGGAAGGCACGAAGGCACGCAGGCACACCGCTGCCTGTTGAATCACATCATCAGCATCAACAATAAAAAAAAAAAAGGAAAATGGCAGGCAAATATAAATGAATATTCCTCACCTGTCTGCTCATGTTGACTCCTCTTGTTTGGATTTCACAGTGGGGGGAAAAAAATAAAGGCGTATATTTACTTTTAATTGAAAGGAAATTAAAGACGCATCCACATCCGCATGTGACAAAGGAAGATCACAAGGCTCGGGAGTGATGATAGCTTTTGTTTAAGATGGATTTCATAAAGAAAACCCCCCACTGATAATGATGAAAAAAAAATCTTGGACATTTCTCCAAATACAATTACCTCGGCATCACCTGATTCAATCAGAAGCATTTGCATTCTGTTTGCATGCAGTGTTCCGTGAACCGGTAAACAAGGCAGGCAGAATAAATCTGATGTGTTTTCATGCTTATGGTTGCTCCTCTGTTTGCTACATTTTATTCTGAGTATTTGAATTTTTATGAATTGGTAAATAACTGCGCAAACATACGCATCGCTGTGTGGATGGATGTTCTAAAGATGCAGGGGCATATTTTTGCAAGCCAAAAAAGACAAACTGAGAATGTAAGTTCATGTTTTGAGACAGATGTTGTTTGGCCAGCGAGCACGGCAGATTAATATTTGACTGTGTCTGATGTGTGCTTAAGAATGTATCAAAGGAGATGCATCATTTTGGGGCCCTGCAGAGGATGTTGCAGCTGGCACGGTGACAGAAAACATAAGGCCACACTTGGCAGCAGTCAGTCACGCTCGCAGCCTGGATGGTGGGACAGGAATGCAGCGATTACACCGAGGTCGCTTCTAATCCGCGACCTTCTTCTCTCCCCGGACACTTGGAAGTTAAGTCTGCGAGGACGTTTCTCACGCCGCTCGTCAGCTTTCCACCTTTAAAAGGCACGACCTAATCGTTAATCGGACGGTGGCTGCATCGCTGATTTGAAGTGATATTTGGTATCCCCGCAGACGCAGATACCTCTTCATAAGTAACGTTCTAGAATTTCCCGTCGTCTTGTTATTGGTCAGATAATTGCGTTAAAAATGCAGGGAATTCCACCAGGAAACCTGCGTTCATCTTGGTCTTGGCTTTTCTCCCGCACCGCCTCGCAATCCATCCACAGCCAGGTCGCTCTGTGACCTGCATAGCCGTGACTGCAGGAGACTCCAGGACGAAGACGGCATTAACATACTCTGTCCCTGATGCTTGGTATTAGCTGGTAAAATCCCAGAGATTATACAGGACCATCCTAAGTTGAACAAATAATATCTGGTATCAGTATCTGATGCTAAACAAGACTTTGTCCATCTCTCGACGGTCCTTGAGTCTCTGAACCGTCCACACTCTCCTATTCTCGGTCTCGGTTCACTCGCCTGTCGTCAGGTCGCAGCGACTACAGGGTGACATTTACAGACAACTTTAGGACTTGACTGGAAGGCCGGACTACACCCTTACAGAGCAGGTTCTCGTACGTTGTCAGCAAACAACCCAGCCGCCATGTCCCCAGTCAAGCACCATCCCTCAGGCAACTGGTCCCATTGAGCCACTCTCAGGTTTGTTCCCACAATCTAATTACTGTTTACAATAGGCATGGACCTGCAACTCATTTTAATACAGACCTTTATTATTTATTTCAACAGAATAACCCTAAAAACCTGGTATCTGCCCCCAGACCAGCTACAAATAAATCAAACTCAATCCAAACTTTATATTTTTCTTCTTTTTTAGACCACATCCCTTTTTAGACAAAACCATTCACACAAGTCTAATCATTCATTAATACGTCAGTCTTAAATAAGCTCAATTTATCTCTATTAACAGGCAACCACAGTACCACAGGCCTTTAAGGTGGCGGTAATTAAACCACGTAAAAAGCCATCACTTGACCCAGCTGTCTTAGCTAATTATAGGCTAACCTCCAACCTTCTATTTATTTCAGGATTTCTTGAAAGCGTCTGCGATGGTTTTATTTGAAGAGCTGAAGAGATGGATGGATGGAGTCTGTCCCAGCCATTTACTTTATATATAAAAAAAGATATAAAGCAGTGAATATAAGTACAGTACGATAAACAGCACAGCAGGAAGACTCGTGTCACATGCAAATAGCTCAAACTTGAATTAAATCTGAGAGCGTGCACGTCCGCTCCACACAGGCAAAAGGAATTAAATAAAAACAAAATGAATAAATCCATAAATATATTTAATGTCTCTACAGTAGTGCTGAGGATTTACTTAAAGCAGAACTTTCAGTAAAGAGCGGCCACTCTGATCAGGGCAGATACAGGGTTATGGAAATGATACTGATGCTCAAATAAAGTATAATTAAATAACAGATCAGTGATGTATTGACTCAGTGATGCCAGAAGCACAGCAGTATTTATAGCAAACATTAGTTAGCACTGGCCAACAGAAGGTACTCATCACACCAGATATGACTTTAATAAAGGAAAAACAGCCTGAAGGGGTTTATTTCCATAGAACATACTGTGAATGTTTTACAGTCAGGATGAGATATCAGTGCCTCCTTTAAACCATCTGAATCAAACATTATGAACTAATCAGAGAAGGGCATCATCAGCGCAGCTGAAATCTTCATAAATCACTGTTTCGACATAAAATTACATATTGTACATGATTTTAGGCTGCGCTCTCATTATCTCGCAGACTCTCCTCCTCCCACTCGCAGCCGTCAGACCACTCATCTTGATCCAGCTGCGTACACGAGAGGGGTCAAAGGCCAACGCCATCGTGAAACACTATCACTCCTCTTCATCCATTAACTATAATAAAGTGGTAATGATCATCTCTTTGCTACTGACATACGACCTCCCGATAGACGACCCGGTTCTAACATCCATCCACCCATTTTCTCCCGTTTAAGGGTCACGGGGGCGGGGGGCTGTCCAGCTGTCATAGGGTGAGAGGTGGGTATACCTGGGCAGGTCGCCAGTGCATCACACGCTACCACAGAGACACAGGACACCCAGGAGGAAGGCGGAGTACTGAGGGAACCGAACCCAGGACCACAGCGCTAGCCACTGCACCTCCGTGCCACTCCTCCTGTGTTAGACACGATACAGAGACTGAGCGCTCAAACAACAACCAGCACGGACTATTCCAGGAGTCACAGGTCCTCGTAGCTTCGTACTGACCAGAAAACACAAGCAAGACCAGAGCAGAGTCCCCGCAATCAAACATGTCGGTGACATGTCAGCACGGCGCCGATGCGCCGGCCGTCGCTTTACTGTTGTTCACATTTTTCTTTTATGCTTTTGATGATTGAAATATTTTCATTTAACAAGACTTTAGTTTTGAAAAATTGTAAATGTTTTGATTTCTACTTTAGTTTGTCTTTATTTTTGTCATTTTTTACATTTCATTTGTTGCCAGTGCAGATTTTATGTATGCTGCCAAAGTCAGCAGCTGAAAGGATCTCATTCTGTTAGCCCGCAGTGTTACGCCACCTTCACCTGGCTCATTGTTAAGCCCCGCCCACAGCCAGGAGTGACCTCAGACAGGAAAAAATCAGCAATAACGCCTCTCAGCTGGTGGCAGACGACTACCTAGCTAGCTAATATTACCCAGCATGCCATTCAGCAGTATCCTGCACATGCGCAGCTCTGTGCAGGAAGCCAAGCCAATAAAAAAACATGAAACATTCAGAAATAGACGCGACTGCGCTTTCCTCACGTCAGTCATGCGAGGAAAGGAAAGAATTCAAACTGTGATTTCTCTGAACTTTCACACGTCACTGCCCAAACTTGAACCAGCAACATGTTTTTAACCTACCAGGAAAAAAGCCGCGCCACCACCCTAACGATGCCGACTACACTTACCTCTGAAGTGGAGGAGATTCCCTGTGTGCACGTGGATCGCTCGTTTTATTTCACAAAGTGCGGTGAGAGTGCAGGAGGACGGTGGGGAGTTTATTTCCCACTTCCTGCATGAAGAGAAAGTAATAAAGGCTCCACCAGCAGGAGAGCGCAGGACCTTGATGAATGATATTTTCCTCAATCGCAGCATTTCCTGGTTCTTTGTTGCCTTTTAAATCTATCACATAATCATGGTGTACATTTCCCAGACTGCTGTGTACCATTATGTTTTCTCTTTGAAACAATGAAAGGTGTATGATTTATAGTTTTAACTGTCAATATGACGGGCAGGCAGTTCTGTACCACCACCAGCTGCTAGCGCGGGCCATCGGCCGAGCATCGCCGGATGTCGAATGACGGGCCCGTTGAACGGTTGCGACGCACATACATAATAAAACGCACGTGAACATTCGCAGTCACGCCTAACATGGATTTAGACTTAAAAGCCGTGTGGTGGGCAGGAACAGTGGAAATTCGTCTGGCAGTGAAGAAGCATACGTGTTTGTATTTCAAATATCGGCGTGCACCCCGATGACCCACGGCTACTCTTCTTCTTTATAATATGACAGCTTCCTTTTAAGTTAAAGTCCCCAGGCAATGAGAAATAATAGGCCTGCAGCACACGGCCGGAAGCTTCTGAGAAACAAAGACGCGGGCTGACTGTTGCTGCTGTGTAATTGGTTAAATCACGAGACGCTCAAAGAAGCGTTTTAAAGAAGAAAATCGAGAGTTTCTTTGAAGACGTTTAAAAAAACGTCATCTCCTCGGTTTCCCTGCGCAGCCTTTACACAGAGTGTCACAAATAAGCAGATATTGTGAGTGTTTTTATTTGAAAAGCTGCTCAGAACATCACAAGGCTTAAATACAGATTGTGGACCGAGTGGAGGAAGCAGGGGAACACAGACGAAGGCACACCACTGAGATGTACTGTAATAACTAAGGAGACTGTTTACCCTTAATTGATATGGCCTTTCTTACCATGAAAAGAACAATTATTTCCTGCACCGCACGCTTCTTATGTGCACAGTAAGCCATCAACACAAAGTGCCCTGAGTGAAATGAACAGAACTCACCATCAGACTGTTGCAGAGACGAAAAAGAAGCTGGCAGAGCCTCAGTTCTTCTTTTCTTCTTTCCTTTCACTCCCTCGCGCTATAAAAGCAGCAGAAACAGCCTCAGAGATGATAAAAATATGGCAGAGTAATGCCAATTTAATATTTCGATGGTATTTATAGGGCATTTAAGTTAATGACACATGGAGAGCAACAGAATAAAACAAAGAGTCCTTGTTAAAGTGAATGCATACCACTTTGATGGCGCACTGCATAATTTTGTTGGAAAGCGTCCTTCTGAAAGTCGTCAGTGCCGCCTGGAACACTTCTGTTGATCTCACAGATCCGCTCCGTCGCATCCCGCCCGGTCCACGTTCTACGCAGCGTAAAGTTGCACAACACGAGGCGGGCCCGTGTCGTGCACCAGGCTGGTTCGGTTCTGCTGCACCTGAGTCAGTTTAGGGAACCAGAGCGCACGATCAGCAGGAAGAGAGATGATGCGTTCGTTGCTCGTTACTGTGCTGAAAAGGCCGATCTCTGGCAGCGTGCAGCCACTGGCTGCGAGCACGGCTGCAGCTGTGAGGAGGCGACTGCTCCAGCTGCACGTCTGCTCTCATCTGTGATTCTGTGCGCACCTGCAGAACTTCTGGAGACGCCACAGGAGCAAAGTGGCCTGAACAAAACGCCCTGAAGTCGAGTCACTGCCATGATAATCATGGCTGCAGTTATGTGATCACATGACCACAGTCGTGAGCCGCGGTCACCCAGTTCAGCACCGCAGGGCGAGTACGCCCTGATCAGGTGACCTTTCACATTCCCGTATGGCCCTCTCAGAGTCACCAGTTAACCCACCATTGGTATCACTGCACGGGGGAACCGCTGGTCCTCAGTGCCGCCCTGTAGTGAAACACCTCGGCTAGTTCCAGTGCTGCTCTAATTTGACCCCCACAGCTGACCACGCCCACTCACACGCCTCCATCCTGCTGTGGTTGGAGGAGTGTGTTTGTCTCACGTCACAGCAAACGTCCTGTCGTGCTCCAGCGCCGGGTGGTCACATTCACAGCCTTTACACAAGAGGTGTAAAATTCACGTGAATATTTTGTGTTAAAACTATTTTTTTAAATTAACTACTTTGTAATGTAGCTGCTCAACCACAGCTTCACAGGATGAATTTGTGGGATTCATTTTTGTTTCACAGGCGTTTTGAGCACAAACTGGGCCTTTGCAACACAAAATTCACATTTTCAGCAGATGAACTCACCGTGTAACATGAATACGCACCGAACGCTTTGGCGAACGTGTTGCGATGATGAGCTGGTCCTGATGGTTCTGAACCAGAAAAGGAAGAAACGGAAATTCAGGATTAATCCGTGTCTTTATCCTGTCTTCCTTCTCTCACCCCAACCGGTCACAGCAGTTGGCCCCGCCCCTCCCTGAGCCTGGTTCTGCCGGAGGCTTCTTCCTGTTAAAAGGGAGTTTTTCCTCCCCACTTTTAGGGTCTACCTAAGAATATAAAGCGCATTGAGGCGACTGCTGTTGTGAAAATTGAATTGAATCTGAGGAGCAGGGAGCAGCAGGGAGGGTTTCCTGGTTCGATCCCGGAGTCGAAGCTTTCGTCCGTGTTGTCAGTCGGACAGTTTGAGCTCCTGTTGGCAGACGGACACGGAGCAGCCACAGCTGTGTGTCTGAAGGAAAACATTGGTCATTATTTTTATTACGATCTGTATATTCAGCACCGGCGCACGCTTTCAGCTAAAAGCACATTTGTTGCCAAATGCAGCGTTCTGATTGGTCTGTTTATTCAGATCCAAAAAATGATCAGAAAAATAAATGTTGTAACTTCATCCAGTGATGAACATGGATGGACGTGAGCAGCAGAGAACAGGTGAGTGTGAAAGTATTTTTAAACTTAATTTACAAAAACTTTCACCTTCAGTGTGAACATATGTTACACAACAAGTTTGCATCCACAAAATTCAGACTTTTGTGCCGTTTTTTGGAAACACGCTTGATGTGTAAAGTTTGTAACAAGCTAATCCTGTGAGACAAAAGCTCAGACTGCTCCCAACGCTCAGTTGTTCTACTCTTGAATCTGGACAACACCACGTGTCATTATACGGTCTCACAGAAGCTCCACCCATCTGCTGTTCAAACCTTTTGTCTGCAACGAGCAGCCAATCAGAGGATGAGCTGAGGCCCAGGATCAGATAAAGAAGGATTATTCTGAAAAACACCCCGGTGGACATGAGCAGCTCTTACATTTTTCTCCTGCTGCTGGAGTCCAAACGCTCCACACCAGCTAACGTGATGACAGAAAGCGTGTGAGGTACACGTGATTAGTGTCCTCCAGATATTAAAATGTTCACAGCAGGGCACGAGTGAGACCCCGACTCAGCGTTTATGGGAGTGTATTAAAGTCGTATTTGAGCGTCGGGTCGAGGATCCAGAGCGAGACACCATTAATTCCTGTTTCCAGCTCTTACATCAGAAGCTGGATTTGAGGACGTCACATGCGGCCTACTCCTCCGAGCGCACGCTGCACGACTCGGGTGCTCTCCACTTTTAAACACTCTGTTTATTTTGTGGTGAAATAGAAAAGTCAGTGCTGTAGAACATAAAAGCAATCAGTCTGCGTGATTTAACAAGAACCCGCACCCATTAAATGAACTCTGCCGCTATCTGGAGAAAAACGATGTGCGGCACATCAGCACTTTCCTCGCCGTCGCCGACACAAACCTGAGACAGGTCTCAGCTCGGGAACGCAGGACGAGGAACAACGAACAACATCAGCGATGGAAAAACAATTAAATGAAATTGATAGAAAGATGAGGACAATTGCAGGGCGGGGGAAGCAGTGTGTGTGTGTGTGAGTGTGTGTGTTGCTGGCTAACTGTCTGTCTATCCCTGTTTGCATACCTCCTGGAGGCACAAATGTCAGCTTTGAGCAGTTTGTGGACTCCCCACTAAGCTCTTGGCCCGCTCCGATCCAGACTGGTTCTATCTTCTGGACTCTTGGCATGCCACGCAGGAGCTGCGGCCATCAATGTGTCATTCAAATGCCACGGCTTCACAGTCACCACTTACTTCTTTGCTCATGGATATCAGGGTTACTATTTTGTGCTCGCACTTCTCTGCGGCGCTAACAGCGTTCCCGCTTCCACAGGAAGCGTCGTTGTCTCCGTCTGAAGCGTCACCTGAATAAAGGCTGAACCCGTTTCTCCAAATATGAACACAAAGGTCCCGAAACGACACGAACACGCTGAACATTTCAAACGCAGCTTAAAATAACTGGAGAATTCTGAGGAGGAGGTCGGCGCTAATATCATCCAGTAACCGATCCAGCTCCTCTCATCCCCCCTAGATTTATGTCTTAAAGGATTTTCCAACTGCCTGTGATATTAACGCTGACTCTGGATCAGGTCTCTGCAATCAGTCTGCAAACAATCACATCAAAATGTACAACGAGTCCTGCGTGTGATTGGATAACAAACACTCGTAAAGCTTCAATTAACAATTATTTTCATCATTAATTCAACTCTTTTCTCAATTAAGTCTATAAAAAATAAAAATAAACACGTTTCGTGAAGCTCGAGGTTCTGAGCACGCTGTCGTGACAGGCAAACAACAGCCAAAGATTTTTAATTTAGTGCAACACAACACAAAGACACACAGGAAATACTCACACGAAGAAAACACGCCTTTAATTACAAGGAAAATGTTACTGACAGATCTTTTTGACTGACCACAGCACGAGCTTCTTCTTTTGAGGCTGTTTTTAAAGCCACAGTTTAAATCGGATACATTTGGCCGTTAGCGACAGAGAGCGAGGAGTTAGAAAACTGATCCGTTTCTGTTTCATCATAAGACTAAATGCACAAAAGGCAGAGACAGCATGCTGCTAAATGATGAAGTACGGAGTGTTTCTGTGTGGAAAATGGAAGTACGACAATCTTTATTAGATCCAGTTAAGTTTACGTATAAGCAAAGCTGCAGCCGAGAGGACGGCACTAATGAAACAAAGCAAACAATAAAAAAGCTGCAAAGCACCTCACAAATGTAGAACCCACTAAATGCTTGTGTTTTGTGCATGAGTCATGTGCCGTGTGATGATTTAGTCACTACAGTGTGGACGTGATGCTGCATGAAAAGAATCATAGAAAACTAAAACGAATTTCCTGTTGAAATAAAGATGCAGGCGCTGAGATTTTTCTCTCACCTGCAGATTCATGTTTTATTTCTGCAGCATCCATGATCATGTCTGTAACTTTGGTTTTATGGAAACGTCGTTCTGAGTTCATAGGAAAATTCTGACACGTCAGAGGACCTTCATCGCTCTGATGTGACAGTGAGCCGTCTCGCTTTACCCAACATCCAAACAGCTACTAAATACTGAACGACAGCTAGTGTAACTGAGAGGAAACCAGTTATTATGCTTATTGCTAATTCGTTCTTATTTTTGTGTCATTTGGACTTTTAGTTTGTAATTCGGTTTATTTTCCAGAGTGAATTTTTGTGTTTCAGTTTAGTTTTAGTCTTTTTAATGATCATTTTAAGGAGGACTGGAAATGAGTGTTACACTAAAAACACAGACCCTTTAGAAAGCAGAGTCTCAATAACACATCCCTGAAAGCCTCGGCAGGCTAACAGACACTGAGAATATTATCGCTTAGTTTAGTTTAAAGAATAGTTTCACACATTTAAAGGCTCGGTTTTATTTTATTTGAGTTAAATGTTGGCACGAGTACAGCTGGATAAAAAGGCCACGCGGGGTAACCCAATAATCATCTCCCCACGTCCTGTCGTCCTCGCCTCACCCCCAACTGGTCACGGCAGATGGCCCCGCCCCTCCCTCAGCCGGGTTCTCCTGGAGGTTTCTCCCTGTTAAAAGGGAGTTTTTCCTTCATACCAGTGCTTCCCCAGTTTATTACTCTTAACCAGAGATGGGCAGTAACGCGTTACTGTAATCCGATTACTTTTTTCAGGTAAAGTAAGGGATTACTATTGCAAAAACGGTAATTAGATTACCGTTACTTTCCCGCAGGAACGCTGCGTTACTGCGTTACTAAAACCGTGATTTTTTTGCGAGAATGTCTCATGACTGTGACGTAAGCGAGTGCGACGTTCGTGACAACAGCTGTGTAGTGTTGCTAACTTAGCGACTTTGTCGCTATATTTAGCGAGTTTTCAGACCCCTTAGCGACTTTTTCTCTAAAAAAAGTCGCTAAAAAAAGACGTGAACGCGCGTATCGCTTTTACTCTCAACAAGCAGCGGGTGCTGTAACGCAGTCAGTTCTTCTTTTACTCTTATGCTGTTTTGTGGATCACAAGGTTTAAAACTACTTATAAACACACACACACAAAGTAACTCCACCAGAGCGCCTATTTCGGGTCACTTTTGCCGGTCCAAGCCCGGGTAAAGGAGCAGGGTTGGAATTGTGACATTAAAAAAAACAATAATTGCTAAAAGAAATTTAATTTGTAGTTCTAAATAAACTCTAAATGCATTTAGGACGTTTTTTACTCACTTTATGTCTCTTCCACGATGTTATTTCTCTCTCCAACAACGTAGGTTACAATTAGATTAGCATGACCAATTATGCAAATTAGGCGATGACGTCATTTAGCGACTTCTAGCGACTTTTAGGACAACCAATAGCGATTTTCCTTACTGAGGAGTTGGCAACACTACAGCTGTGTGCAGATCAACAATGGATCACATATCGAGTGCAGAGAGAGTATGAGCGTGCAGCGTTTAAAGCGTGGAAGTACTGACCTTACTTTGAGTTTGATTCCATAAAAAGTGACAAAAACATTAGTGTCCGCTGTGCGTGGGAAGAAAACTTCTTTTTACAGCGAAAAACCCCTAAACTTCCAAACAAGCACCGAGTAGCTACGACGTAATGGGAAACTCACAGAGAAACTCGCGGATTCTTCCACTGACCGCGGCACACCTGCACCAGGGTAAACCTCCGCCTGCCTCACTCCTGCTTTACAGGTGAAAATAGAGCAACAGGACCGCTGAGTCTTTGACTTTATTTATTTTCTGCTGTGTTTTACTTGCATCTATTTGAAAGACTGAGTGTAAACACACAAAATATTTTATCTTATGTGCTGGAATGTGCAGAAAATAGGTTTAAATGTTAAACTAATTTCTTCCAGTCAGAGAATGTTGCAGATAGGGCTGCCACGATTAGTCGACTAGTCACGATTACGTCGACTATCAAAATCGTCGACGACTGATTTAATAGTCGACGCGTCGTTTGAAGCTTTGTAAGATCTCAAAAGACGCAGGAATAAGTAGCAGGATTTAAGAGTGTAATAACAGACTGAAACAGAAGATGGCAGCACTGCATGTACAAGGATGCCAGCTGCCGTTAAACCCCGAAGAAGAAGAAGCAGCGTCCCAGAATTCATAGCGCGGCCCAGCTTAGTTTCCAACAATGGCGGCAGCTAGTTAGTTTTAATATTACTCTTATTATTCTTTCTGGGTCACAAAATAAACGTTTAACATATTTTCATGCGAGAATGTAGCTGTGTAAACCTCAAATATCGGCTCAGTTTATCAGGACACCACATATTTTCAAAAGCGCTCCGACGTTTTCGGAGACGTCTGTTACCCACTAGCTCGATAGCTAGCCGGGAGCAAGGCTAGCTAGAGCCGTGAGAACACCGGACTCCCGGAAAATTGTTTTCAAACCCACCGCCGTCTTTCGCGACTCAGGTTAAATATATATGAGTCACTTAGATAAATTAAAAATGTTGTTGTTGTTTTTTTTTTTTTAGTATTTTATTTGTTCCTGAGTAAATCGGTTTGTCTGAGATTAAAGTTATAGTTTTTACACAGCTGAATAAACGTCAAGCAGACAGCTGATTATCAGAAGTGTGAGATGCTCCAGAATATACTCCAGTGTCCTGTTATATTTTAGATAGCAAGGAGTTTATTAAACTTCACCGAAACAATCTGCAAATTTCATTAAAATTGAATAAACTATCATCTTGTCTTTATCTTTAGTTAGCACCTTAAAAGCTTAAAGCTGTAAGCTAATGATAGTTATATAAGAGCAGATGCTGCTGGTGCAATAAGCTGTAGTTTTACGTCCAGTGGATGATGATCTGATTAGTCGACTAATCGCATAAATAATTGGTGACTAGTCGACTATCAAAATAATCGTTTGTGGCAGCCCTAGTTGCAGATAATTAAATTTTTGCTTGATGCATAAAGTTAAAAGATTAAAACTAATAAAACAAGTTTTAAAAAGAGACTTTTCCATTTGATTACATTTTGTATGATGGATTATGCAGAAAAAGTAGAATTGGGCTGAAAGATCTATCGCTTTATCACCTATTCAGGGTGTAAATCGTGTTTTTAAAAAGTAACTAAGTAACTAAGTAATTAATTACTTTTGAAAATAAGTAATTAGTTACTGATTACATTTTTCAAGTAACTTGACCAACACTGGTCTTAACTAAAATGCTAAAATTACATGAAAAAAGTAATTTTAGTTGACTAAAATAAAATTACTTTGTGAGCTGAAACAACATAAAAGTATAATTTCAGTGTTTGTTGATTTGGTGCAAAATGTTAGCGCGACCTGCCCAATGACGCTTTGACGGACATGTTATCAAGACTGTGGACGTCTACAACACTACGAGTCCCTGCTGTGAAAACAATAAGTAACAATAAGTGTTTTAACATTTTATTTATTTTCCTGAATGTTGTCTTTCATTAAGTTGTTCTGTACAGGAATAATTTTAAAACACTAAAACTAAGCCTGAAAAAACCCAAACTGCAACTGAACATTTTCAAGTAATAAAAACTAAATGAAACTTAAAAACAAAAAGTCAAAATGAAATAAAAAAATAAGACTAATTAGAAAATAACTGTTGCTTGTTCTGTATTACCTTTCAGTATAAAGCACCACGAGGTGGCTGTTGCTGTGCGCCTCCTGATCCTCTCTCCAGTTGACTGTGTCCAAAGTGTCTAGTTACTCCCTGTGTAGTTACTCCCTGTGTAGTTACTTCCTGTGTAGTTACTCCCTGTGTAGATACTCCCTGTGTAGTTACTCCCTGTGTAGTTACTCCCTGTGTAGTTACTCCCTGTGTAGTTACTCCCTGTGTAGTTACTTCCTGTGTAGTTGTTTGATAGTGATGTGTCCTCACGCCTGGTTTTTACATCACTTCCCAGGTCTTGTCAGATTTAGTTCAGTTGTGTGTGGTTCCCAGGTGTCTCCCCTTTCCCTCGTCTCCTCTTGTGTATTTATTCCCTCGGTTTGTCGTAGTTCCTTGTCTCATCCTGTTTTCTGTGCGTGCTTGTTTTCACCTTCAGTAAAATCGTGTTTCTGTCTGATCCCTGCCTGCCATCAGTTCTTTGGGGTCCTAAACCACACACATTATTCCCAAACTGGAAACGGTTTTGATCTCACTGGACGTCCTGTTAAATGTTGTCTGAGCTTCATCCTACACCTTTTCGAACACGTAGATTATGAGACACACAGAGTAATTACTGGCAACGGAATGTTGTTTTTTCCCCTGTTTATAATGTATTTGTTGTATTTGTATGTTTGAAGTAAACCGATCAATACAGGTTAAATTAAAAACTCGAGACACGCTGACAGCTGTTAACCACTGATGCTGCGCTAGCAGATCACTGCTGTTTGTGTATATGACGTCTTTGTGCAGATCAGTGTGCACGTCTGTATGTGTGGCCTTTACACACTGTAAGGCTGCTGTCACACGATGAGACATGTTTGATGCAGCTGTTTAGTTGAAGCATCAGTTTACGTGCGTTGTCTTGGACATGAGGCATCCTTGTGACAAAAATATTTCCATGTACACTGGAGCACAATGACCTGCTGTTTAAACCTGAGAAGATGCAGAAAACGAAAGTTTATGAATGAAACCTTGAACACGAAAGGTTAACAGTCGGTGCTCCACGGGTCTCCGAAGGACGACCGTCCGCCCAGCTGACGTGAGAGCCGCGACGTCACATGTCACAGGGCGTCTGTGGTTAACGCAGTAAAAAGGACAAATTGCCTTGCAGAACTCCAACTCCCCTCTCTGCTCAGCGTTTGTCACCCCTTTTCATGGAGGCATTAACTATTGAAGATAACTGCCAACAAAAGTGATGATGCCAAAAAAAAAGAGGAGGAAAAAAATAAAGACACAGCTAAAAAAGTGCTGCTACTGTAAAACGCAGGTATTGTTTAAAGATAAAGAAAACAAGCAGGAAGAAGTAGTGCGAGCGTGGAGCCGGTGGCAAAGAGAGGAGTGACAATGCTGCCGCTAAACAGCTTTGGCAGGAGATGACAGGAAGCGAGTGAAAGAAATAAACAGCGAACACACTTTGTTTCTGCTTCTTAAAAATATCCTGTCCCGTTTTAAATCCTGACACTCGTGGATAAGAGGGGTAGCTTTTCACCCAGCTCTGAGGCGACTCTGTTCTCCCCCCACAGCTATTACTACCACTACAATGTGAAGCCCGGGGCCCCTATGGATTTGCTTTCTATGTAGTGCCAGCTCTCACTAAAGAAGAAGCCCACATGGAATAACTAATCCCTTTCAAACGGGTCGCGGCCGGCGCGGACATGACTTTGCAATGTGTGAGCAGCGCATGGAGGAGGATGAAGTCATATGTTCAAAGTTTGGTTTCAAAACACTCGGCCCTCTCTCGGCGCGTCTCCCTTTGATCCCCGCTGCCAACTATAATAATCAGCTTCTCCTCCGAGTATTTATCAGATAGAACGCAGACAAGATTACATCGAGGAGAGCAAATATGTGTCCCTATTATCCTGCCAAGGAAGGACTCACAAGACTGACGGCAGCAGAGGTGACGGAGCGAGCGTCGGAGAGGAAGAGAGGGCTGTCGTCGAGCCGAGACGAGCGGCAAAACGACAACTCATTATCCCGAAACCGAAAACATCCCGAGCACGCTCAGACCGGCGCAGAAAGCTCGCGCTCACATTTGTACACCACTTGTGTTTGCGTGCTCCGTCTCCATCGCTTGGCTTTACTTATTTATGGGACTTTACAAGTTCCTTGGCGGAGATGCAGAGCGCTGCAGTTTATGTCTAATTTAGTAAATATCCTTTCGCCAGTCACGCCTGTCAGCCATTGTTTTTCCCCTCTTTCCTCTGTTCTCCCATCTCCAGCTGACACGCCGAGATCCAGCGCGGATCCGCCGATTCCCTCTGATTCGCGCCCTTTTGTTGTTTGTGGGCGTCGCTGTGAAAGTTTAACTTCTGAACTGTGGGCCAGGTAACTAGTGCACGGTGCCAGGCTAGCTGTGTGAAGAAGTGTCAAGCCCTCATTGTCATTTAATGCAGAAGGGGGATAATAGCCTGCCAAACAGGCAGGCAGGCTGCAGTCTCCTTTGCGGTACCCTTCGTTAGCGATCACAGCGAGGCAACCAGAAAGTATGAACCAGAGCCAGAAAGATGAAATATATTTTGAATGTTTTATGGAAAAACAATCTGACACAAAGTAATATTCATCTCCTATGAATCCAATATTCTTTTAGGAATGATATTAGATGGTATCTATTATATCTTCCATTGTGTTCCCATCTGCCCTTTTCAGGATCTAAATTATGTGCATTAGTACGTAAATGGGCTAATGCCTGTCTGTATTTAGCTGGCTACATGCCGTGAATATATTCTCTGCTTCAAGAAGTAATTGGTAATTACAGTGGTCATTTAGGCAATCACTGTCTCCCTGAGATTCATGTCATTCTTAAAAATAACTAGCTCTTAACCTTTGACAGAATTCTACAGAAACTGTTCATCATCGCCCCCGCTTTGATTAATTTCCACACACACACACACGCGCACGCAGACAATGGGCACAAATATGCTCAGAAACAAAGACGGACACACACCTACAGCATGCACCGCACACACACGCACCAGGCCATCTTCATCTGACGAGAAAAGAGGAGAAAGCAGAATATCCCACCTCCGACACCATTAGTTCCATTTCATAAACACTAAGACTACACATATACACAGGTCATTTAGCTGCTCTGCACACATCCACCCTCCCCGCATCCATCCATCCACCCGGGCTCTCTCACCGTTCCTTGCAGCACAGCAGAATGACAGAGGATGTAAAGGTTAAACCAGTCATCTGAACCTGTATGTATGTATATACGTCTGTCTCTTTAATGTCAATCAGGACAAAAGTATACGAGTTATATATGATTCTTTGGATTTCCCCCCGTTATGTTCTCCGATCTCACGTATACGTGATTTAATGATCGCCACATTGTGTGAGAGTTGTCCATTAGCTTTGGACACAGAGCCTCCATGTTTGCGTTTTGCTGGTTTTTGGCTGGAGGCTAAGCTGTCAGCTAATGCTAAGTGAGTAAGTAAAGTTTATTTATATAGCACCTTTCACAGACAAGTGCTTTACAAGGTAAAAACACAATACAGTCATAAATACATCATAAAAACTCCGGTCTAATTAAAAGCTTTTTGAAATAAAAATGTCTTTAGCTGCTTTTTGAAGGTCTCCACTGAGTCCAAACACCGCAGAAATAAAGGAAGTGCTTGGAAAGATCGGTCCCCTCGAGTTTTAAAACGAGTGTGGGGGACCACTAAAAGGTTTTGGTTTGATGACCTCGGGTTACGAGTGGTGGTATGTGTACGAATCAAATCGACACAATAGGGGGGGGGGCTGTATCTGTAATGCTCTAAAAGTTAAAACTAGAATTTTAAATGGAACCTGAATCTGATTGGTAGCCAGTGCAGCGACTAGCACAGGGGTCATATGAGCTCCCTCGTTCGAGCGGGTCTGTAGCCTCGCTGCAGAGTTTTGAACAACCTGTAGACGAGCTAGCCCTTTCATGTTTAGACAAGTAAACAGGCTGTTACAGTAGTCAAGTCTTGCAGAGACAAAAACATGTATTATCATCTCGAGTTCACTTGTTGACACGATGGATCTAGGTTTAGAAATGTTCCTCAGGTGAAAAAAGCAGGTTCTTACTGTCTGATTTAAATGTCCCTCCAAAGAAAAAGCTTAATCAAAAATGACACCCAAGTTTCTAAGGTTATGTTTCTGTGAGGAACCTCAGTCACCCGCCGTTTAATATCAGGTATCGCACTGTCTGGTGCAATAATCAAAGTTTCTGTTTTGGCCGGGTTTAGCTGTAAGCAGTTATTGTTCAACCGTTGTTTAATGTTGGTTAAACAGTCGATCAGATTGGAGAGCTTAAATGAATAATATAGCTGAATATCGTCAGCAAAAAGATGATAAGATACTTCAGGAAACTGCTGTATTATCTGGCTTAAAGGAAGAATGTATATTAAAAACAGAACAGGTCCCAGCACAGAGCCCTGAGGAACTCCACACAGCAGCTCTGTAGGTTCTGACATGATCTGGTTTGCAGACACACTAAAACTCCTCTCAGATATATAAGATGAAAACCAGTCTAGAACAGAGCCAGACATCCCAACCAGGTCTCAGTCTGTTTATCAGGATGGCATGATGACTGTATCAAAGGCTGAGGGGAGGTCTAACAAGTCTGCTAGCCAGCGCGGTCACCAGTGGGAGCATCGCACAGCCTCAGCATGGAGGTTATGGTTAGAGTCCATCGAATGACTTTCTGTTCAGAGGGAGTTCTTCCTTCCCGCTCTCGCCAAGCGCTTGCGTCTGATTTCGGAGGGGGGGGTCCTCTCTTTTATGCAGGGTAACAATATAAACCGACTGCTGGTGTGATTAAGAGTTTATTTCCACACGACTAACACGAAAACTGTTTGTCTCTGTGCTGTAAGTGGACCTCGGATAATTAAAAAATCAAAAAAAGAAATACCAAAATAAACTTTTCCTGCCTGTTTATTTGGCACAAAGACATGAAGTAAATTATAAAAAGGATGCGTGCAGATCGACGGCGCCGTCACACGCATGAAATGAAGCGCAGCTTTTTGAAGTGGATGGAGCAGCAGATTTTTATCAGTGGAAAGCGTTCCTCCTCTGCTCTGTTTCTCTCTCAGTTTAAACCAGTCATCTCCATGCATAATGACCCTCCACAGACAGTAGCAGTGGGTGGTGTAAAGCTGGTATTGTATGTGAGAGATCATCAGGTTGGAGATATTAGCATGGAAATACTGATGCCCTCCATTACGGCGTTCTCCTCGCAACTCTTTTGCATCTTCACGGGAGTCTGTATGCAGAGAAATGTGCTGTTGTTTACCGTCACCCAGCAGCATATCAGCAATTTTAAAGTAATAAGCAGGCACGGGGTGTGTTTCATAAATCCTCCATATCCAAAGTAGTGCTTTTATGAATCTTTAATGTGAGAGCCAGTGACCTCCGTCTTTACAGAAGGAAAAGCCACGCGGAAATAAAAGCTTTCATCACGTGTATGGGAGACGATTTAGAACTGCTCTGTTGGCTTTTAAGATCAGTTTATTAGTGCACAGTTTTGTTCTTAATCAAACTGTGCGTTTGATGCTTGGAGGAGTCGCATATTGGGCAGATGAAGGTTGAGTTCATATGATGAACTGAAAGGTTTTTGAATAGGATGCTTTAATTTTTCCCCTTACAGCCCTTTTAACGTTGCATCGGTCACTGTAACGTCACATGTAAAGTTTAACGTTGGAAACAGCAGATTAGCTCCGCCCTACATTCCCCTGCACACGTGTAAGACGAGGATAAGGGCGACTGATGGAAGGTTAAAAGTGCAAACGTGATGCATAGTTTCAGGTTAGAATGTAAACGTGGGAACTGACGTACGGTGATTTTATCCCTTTGGTGTTGATGCTGAAATAACGCGCTGTTAGATTTCCTTTTTCTAAAAGTCGTTACTTCTGAGGTTTCCTTGTGGGTGACGGGTCCACGGCTTTGGTCAGGTCACCGAGAGCCTTTAAACCCCACCCGTGTCATACATGAACAGATGAAGTTAGCATTTTATATTTCTATGACTTCTTTGTTTTAGCTTTTTTTCCTCTTTCATGCTCTTAATAGCAAAGTGATTCTTAAATATTTCTACTCTACACAACATTCATGCGTTCACACACACGCACACACACTTTTCTTTACGTGTAAGCGCCCTCTAGCTAACCTTCACACTCTGGTTGATGTCAGAAACAATGTGGAGTGTCTTGCCCAAAGATACTTTGGCACGCAGAGTGGAGCAGCCAGGGATCGAACCACCAACCTCCTGATTAGTAGATGACCTGCTCTACCTCTTGAGTGGAGCAGTCCGTCTCCCAGATGACCTTCCGTGAGGCCACGCCCCCTGCAGTCACCGCTCCTTCGCTTCCCTGGAAAGACTCGCAGGTAACAGATGCTGCTGAATGAAAACGGGAACGTGGATTATAAAGCAGCTCGGAGGAGGCAGAAGAAGAAGTTCTTTAGTACGCTGAACCCTTAAATGTGATTTGCACACCTCATAATTCTTCCCTCCTGCAGCCACTCAGACTGAGAAATTAAATGAAGTCAAAGAAGAGTTCCTGTGTTTTTTAATGAGCTTGACTCTGGCGCAGCTGTGAATAATTCCAGGTTCGAGTTTCCTCTGATCTGCTGTCAGGTCTTCACACATCGCTTATGTTCGCTTTCTTAAATGAGTTGCATTTCATTTGTTGTGCAACCTCTGTGGATATTTTGGTGATAAATCCGGTGCTCTGGCCCTACCGCCACCCTCCTCGTGCAGCTACCTGTGTGATCCCAAACCTCACCGGCAGCAAACTGCAGGAGCTCCCCGACAGGACGCGCGCCAGACTTTAGCTGCACGGAGCTCCAGTAAGCAGCAGACCTCACGTGATTCAGGGAATCTGTTTGTGACAAACGTTTGTGCACGCCTGTTCATCTCCCTCCATACAGCTCATATTCACTGAATGCAAAACTCAATGCAACAATTTCAGTGTATTTATTTAGATGGCTCGGTGACAATCACGTCAGCGTTACGCTCGCCGATGGCGTCTGATGTCACCACAAATTCCACGAGGTTCAGCTGTCGTGTTAGTCCTGTGCAAGCAGCTTAATTGTGTTAGTGTGGACATTTTCATTGGGAGACTGATGATGCTTTCCTGAAAACACTGCATCCAGATCAACTTTCTGGGACTTCCTTACCTGCACGATTGAGTCAGATCGACAGAGGTTGCGTTTCACAGGATGCAGTCTCTGGATTAACGGCGGCCTTCCACGCTTCATACGTCGTGTGATTTAAGAACAAAACCGCTGTAGGATCTCTGCGTTCCACAAAGATTTGACGAGAAGATTTTCAGCTGATGGATGAGAGCATGAGGAGAAGGTGAAGATGAAGAAGCTGCTGTTTTTCCACCATCCAGCCTCGCGGCCTTAATGTTGTCTGGGAAGTTTTTCCGGCTCTCAATCAGCACAGTCATAAAAATAATCTCAGAGCACGAGACGTCCGCAGTTAATGTTAATATCATGTAAATAAGGAGTTAATGTGTGTTCGTGTGAGCGCTCATTTTGACTTCGTACTCGGATGTGACTTGAGGCCATTTCGCCGCGGCCATCGGACGCCATACTGCCAATGCAGAGGAAGCAAAGTGGATTTGCAGTGATGGATGTGACAGGAGAGCGCAGTGATCGTGTTTAAGCAGAAAGGGGGGAAAAGTCTGCTCGCCGTTGGGCTCGAGTTTAACGATTGAACACATTTTAGAGCCCAGCATAGTGAAGACTTTAAAGTTTTGGCATCATTTTCTGACGTTGTCGGTCCAAACTTTAACCTGGACGTGGCTCCCTGAGCGCATATGGCGAACGAGGAAGGACGAGGGTGGACGCTGCACCGTCGTCCTGTGAGGCAGAAGAGCTGTTGCTTTGCGAGAGACGTTCAGAGTTAAATCTCCACTCAGCACGAAAGGTAGAGCTGCTCGCTCGCCCAACCCTGAATCCCCTCTAGAGGAAAAAACATCATCACTGATGGATATAATTTTAGAGGAAAAATGAGTCAAAGAGGCAGAGAGAGGATATAAAAGCAGATTATATTTAAGCAGTAATCAGGACAGTGAAGAGCTTGGGAGATTTTAATATGTTTAAATGTTCTTAATTGGGCTCAGAGTGGAGTGGGGCCCCCTGAAAGCATCCACCCAAAACAGTGCTCTAAAGGTAAAAGCAGATTGCCTTTTATTGAATTGTAATGAGAAGTGGGAAATTGGATGTTAATTCTGTCCCCGGAGTGAGAGTGCTCCCTGCGCTCGGCGCGAGGTGAAGCCGGAACGGGGTCGTGCCGTTCCAGTTGTGTTGCATCTCCTTCGGTTATTTAAGGTGAGGTGGAGGGGGGGCGATTTGGTGCCTGCCAGATAATGTGCGTGCGTGCTGTCCATAGATGGTGTCACCTCACGGAGGCCTTGTAGGATTTAGACCCCAGAATATCTGCTCCAAGCACACTCCAAACACACTCTAAGCCGTGTTTCGCCGCAACTCCGGATATCATCGAGATTTCACACTGGGAAGGGAAATATTAGTGTGACAAACATATCTGCCAATGCAAACTCGCATCGAAAAAAAGGCATAGCGGCGACGCGGCTCAAAAGCAGCATTTCCATGCACCCTGTCCTTTTGAATTATAAAATCAGCTTGGCAAAAGAAGCGGCACCATAAAAATTCAGCTGTGGTTTTCTTTCAGCCAAAGCGCTTTTCTTTTGTAGGGAGGGGGGGAGAGAAAAAGGAGGGAGAAAAGCCTAGGTCTTAGCTGAGAGAGCAAGAGTGTGGGGAGAAGCATGGGTCCATCTGGCAGGGGGAGAGGCAGCTTTGGGGAGATTGGGCCCGAGACACGCTGCTACAGAAGGGTCCTTCTCCGCGACACCTGCAGAATACCTCCGAGCCCGCCTGCTCGCATTGTTCTACACAAAGTACGGGCATATGCTGCCGCCACCTCGCCCCAACCTGCGAGCGCGGGTAGGCCGCTCAGATTACGTGCACGGTCTGGCGGCGGCGTCCCGTCGGCCGACGCGAGCGTGCGGAAACGTCTGAAGCGACAGAAGGAGCAGAGAGAGAGAGACGTCTCTTTTATTTACCCCCATGCCTCAGTGCTCCTCGTTAAGAAGAGGGAGGACACGGGGGCCTTATCGCCCAATTTGCTGCCCGTGTCTCTGCGTTTCTCAATTGATTTCTCTGACAAAGTCCGGAATCATTTTTCAACTCTCCTTCATCCCCTCCTTCTCCCTTCCCTTCCCTGTCTGTCTCTTTCTTTATCTCTTCCTCTCTCTCATATATCAGGGCGCACTCAGCCTCTCATCGATGTTTGAAAAGGGTGCTCGAGCCCCTCAGCTGTGCCGACGCTTCACAAAGCACGCAAAGATGTCCGTGAGACGAGCACGCAGAGTACATAAAATATCCATCGTATGTGTTAAATATAGACTATTTCGCAGATGTTTTATGAAAATGAGAATTAGGACATGCTTGAAGCACACTGATGATAAATCCTCTCTAAGCTTTAATTAGGAACGTTGTGAAAAAACGGGAGAAAAAAAACAGCCGGTCTACCGGCACGTACAACTTTTAAAGTGTATTAAATGCTGCAATCATATTTAAAAACGTTATAATCTCTCTATATAATTAGAATTTTATGCGTAATTGAGAGTGCGAGTCACAGGTCAAGGTGAGTGTTAATTCTCACACAAAACCTCATCTGCAACACAATGACAACACCAGCACAGTGAGATTAATGAAAAGCGCTAAAAAATATAGTATATTATTGGGCTTAAGATGTTCCCTGCAAAACAGGACAGCTCAAACCAAATCTTCTTAGAGCTCGGTTTCCTCTCAGGCATTTGTTCTCGTGTTCACCCCTCAGCCGATGACCCCGGCAGCCTTTGTTTGAACAGCTCACACGACGTGACGGAAAAACGCCAGAACCAGTAAAGCGGCTCTTCAGGGACTGGATGCCGACACGTTAGCCTTCGTACGTGTTCCAGAGGAGCAGTTTAAATGTTCTCGGTCAGAGCTCGTCCTTTAATCACGTCAGGATATTTTGCTTTTCTCACATCGTCTCGTTCCATAAATGACCTCTAACCCTGATCTGACCTCTGACCTTTAGCAAAATTAAACTATTTGAATCTTGGTTGTTTCCTGCAGATGAAGTCTCCCATCATCAGTGTGCAGGTCATAATTTGGATGTGGTTTCAGGGTCTGAAGAGCAACTTAATTGTAGGAGCGGGACCAAGCCTCCGAACACGCCCCTTCAGGGTCTTATCTATATACGCCCCCCCTCTGTTGTCGTGCCCCACCCCACCTGTGCCCTGTCCTCTTTGCTTTCACTTCTCATCGGTACATGGGGATCTGGGGAGGCGCCGCTTGTCCCCCAAACCGCAGCTCAGTTCACGTTTAAGCCATTTGCCTTTATCTACTGAAAAAGACCGTCAAACCTAAAAGGATAACGTGGGCGCAGCTATCTGTATTTTTGTGATGTCCAGCAGGGGGCGACTGCTCCGGTCTGATTGGATTAAGTCAGCTGAGCTCTGAACTATGTAATGATGGGTTATTGGTCTCAGTCGTTGAAATTTACCTGGAGTCAAAGAGGAGCAGGAAGTGGCTTCTTCTGCTTCCTGCTACCGTACAAGCAAAATGAATTTCCCAAACCAGTGGGTGAAGTGGCGTTGGTTCTGTTCGTCTTTTATTTACAGTCTGTGGTTGGACAGTAAGCGAATGAGCTCTAATATTCAGTGACAGACTTCCTCTCTTCACTCCCAACGGCTTTCTCTCAGATGGCGGAGCCTGCTTCTGCTTTTTCCTGGTAAAAGTGAGTTCTTCCTTCCTACTGTCGCCAAGTGCTGATTGTTGGGGGTTTCTCTGTATTATTTTAGCTCTTTACCTGACAGTATAAAGCACCTCGAGATTGTGTCTGCTGCTATATAAATAACGTTAAGCTGAACTGAACATTTCCCAGGACCGCCCTCTTGAAGCTCCATATTTAACAGCGATGACCAAGCGAGGATTTCAGCGCGCCACTGGAATGAGGGCAATGTCAGTGTTACATATATCGAGATTCAAGTATATACTTGAGTGTACAGCTGGTGTGGAGAGCTGTCTGAGGGAGCCCATGTCCTTCTGTATGCTTTTGTGCTTCACCGCAGGATACGATGCAGGTTTGTGTGGCGGCCTGGCTATCAGGTGATCACTTGACAAGGGTCGAGTTGTCGGGCTGACTCCATGAAGAGGCGAGAGGCCGCGGCTAACAAGGCCGCTCGGGGTTACGGTGGCTTTGAGTGCAGCGAGCCATTAGAGGATCGTCGTTCACGTCGGCTAGAGTGTGAAATGATATGCGCGGAGAGATAGCGAGAGGTAATCTTACCATTATCACAGGGTCATCTGAGGAAGCATTGATCTGGAGGATTCTCGTTAACACAGTAACACTCGTGCTTCCACTGTGTGACTAAGAGAGGCTTTGGCATGTTTAAGACGCAGCAGAAACACGAGTGGAAAGGCCGGAGTCGGAGGGAGAGATGCATCGCCCTGCAGAACCATTTGGTTTAGGTTGGAAACGTGACCGTTTCAAGAGTCAGATTATCGGCAGCAGCCCCTGTGAGCCGCCGCCGCCGCTCTGCCAGCCTCTGCGCTGGGTTTCCGCTGATACTGATGGCCCCCATTGATCTGAGGACAGCTCATCCCACCCGCCCCCTTCCCCCCCTCACATCATGCATGGCAAGATAAAGGCTCGCTAGGCATGAAAAGTTGCAAGCCAAAAGTTTGAGCTGAAGAAAAGAGAAGAAGAAAAGAGGAGAAATTGAGGAAGTTTAAGCTGTGGAGCCCTTCCCCTGAAGGCAAGCTGGCCTGCCATCTGTGCAGGCTCTCTAGCCATAGCCACCACCCCTGGAAGAGAGAGAGGAGAAGGCAGCAGGGTAGAGGCAGCCAGGGAAGGAGGGAGGGAGCGAAGGATGGAGGAAAAGAGGGAAAACAGACTGGGAACATGAGCGAGGAAGGACTGGGTGAGAAACTGAGGATGCAATAAATGGGCAGAGGAAAAAAAAAGAGCTTCATAAGCTAAAGTAGCCTCGCTGCTCACTGCCACGTCTGACATCAGCCTCCGAAGCTCCCAGCTAACCCGAGCGCTGCCTCACTCAGACACATGACCTCTCCCTTTAGGGCGAGCAGAGAGGCGCCCCGAGCATGAAAGGCAGCGCTCCACTGGAGACTCAAGCTTTGCTTTGCTGCCACTGACACCGAGTCCACTCTTTAACCAGAAAGGATCCAGTTTTGTTGCCTTTTTTTTTTTCTTTTACTCCCCTTTCCTGGGAAAATCTGCCAGAGCTTATCCATCGAAGCCAACACATGAACTTTCAATCAGGGATTAGCCGGATTTTCCAATGTGGATCTTCTTTTGTGAATTTGGCCAGCGTTGCCTGTGTCGTTGGCAAAGGGAACGTAAATAGAATATGATCCCTGGGCCAAGGGATTGCCTCGCTTATTTCAAAGAAAGACTTCAAAAACAGGGCCCACTTAGCCCGCTCCACGAGTGTGATGTTTCTGTGGTTTGAAGTGCGTCCTCCACAGCAGACCACCAAAAACGTCCAAGAAGCCGCGGACATATGCTGCTCTCGAGCATTTTGTCCTCTGGGACAAAAGACGTGAAAGAAAAGGGACGGCGTGGAGGGGAGGGAGTGGGGCAGATGACATCCTGCTATCTGCTCCAACCCTCCCCTTCTACCCGGCCCTGTATCTGCCCCCCCCCCCTCCCGTGCTGACGTCCGGTCTTCACAGATCTAGATGCTAATCCTAGCTTACCGTGCTGGCGGCTCCGATAAGAGAGGCCCCGCCGTAGAACAACAGTGTGTGCGACTCCTGTAGACGCCACTGCTCTATCAGACCGCTCCATGTGGCCGCGGGCCACCGCCGAAGTTGGACGGAGGACTCTCTGTACGACACGCAGGAGCGGGCACGAAGAGCCATATAGGAACATGCGCGCGCGTGGCGGCGGCGCTGAGCCGGCAGACATAACGTTCACATACAACAGAAGATTAAAACTTCCGCATGGACAGAAGTTTTATCTTTAAAAGGAACAATAGGCAAATATGCCACCCAGCCGAGCTCTGTGTTTGTGCTTTAAATGTCAGAATGAAAATCCCCCCCCACTTTGAGGAAGATAGGGCTTTAATCAGCCAGCGAACGCCGTTGCATCCGTCGTTCCCTGCTTGGCTCGGCCAGAGCAGCAGACTTAACAAACACGCCGTGTTTACTCAGCAGCAAGTAAAAAGATTATCTATAACTTCACTCCGGCTTCGCCTCGCTCCTCCTCGCTGTCCATCTGCCGGAGAAGCTTCATCCCCTCGTCTCGCTCCCGCTGTGAGGTCCTTCCCGTCAGGTACACGGCGTCCTGCTGGGCTCAGGTGTGTGTGTCTGTGTGTGTGTGGAACTGAATGTGAGGGGCTGTAATCAGACAGGTTTGCATTGATAATGGCAGACATGTTAACGGTTTTAAATCACACCACCTTCTTTCATTTTTTAAAGCCCCGGAGCGAAGGCGGTGACTGTGAGGTCACACAAACAGGAAGCAGAAACCAGCTGACTGCCAGCGCGGGGTTAAACGCTCGCTCGCAGTGCCTCCCTCACCTCGTCACGTGTGGAGATGCTTGTCGAACATTAAAATCTCTTCTTTTGTTCGAGTGTGAGAGTCGCTCGTTTCACAGTTTCTCCACGGTGGTGTGTGTGTGTGTGTGTGTGTGTGTGTGTGTGTGTGTGTGTGTGTGTGTGTGTGTGAAAATCATTCAATTTTAACCTTTAAACTTGATGTAACTTAAGTTTAGGTTGGGATGTGTGACTGCAGAGTCCTCTGATGGAAGGATACTCTGTGTGTGCCCACCTACCTCTCCTTACAGGAAAGCCCCTCCCCTGGGAAAAATCTACAACCTCCGGCACATGGCGGTGGTGGCGGGTAGGGAGGGGGGGATTAGGTGCCATGGCTGAAAACCACACTAAATTGAGCCCTCAATGTTTATTTTTACACTTTGCATTGTAAATTAAAAAGATGAAGAAGAAGAAAGGAGGGAACTGGAGGTATTGTCACAGCTACATCTTTTTTTCTTATTTGTTTCCCTGCAAATGAGATTGTTCTCCTTGACTAAGAAAGCAAATGTTCCAGCCCAGGGCGCAGACGAAGACGATGCATAAGAAATCTGCACAATATGTGTAAAACTCCCAGAGTGTGCGTGTGCAGGATGCACATGCACGCGATCTTTTATTTGGTGCCAGTTATCGCATGTTCTAAGCTTTATTCTAAATGGATTAAGAGCAAACTGTAATCGTGATCATCTCCACACAACAGGAGCTGCTTTACACGCTGAACAAAGCAAACGCAGCGTGGGCCTGAACCCTTCTCAGCTCCAGTTCTCTAACCTTCACATGTGTAGGCTTCTTACAGGATATAACGGTGTCGTGGTCCCACAGTCGTCTAACACGTCAAACGTCCCCAGTCTGAGACACATCTGGGGAGCTCCTGCGGTCCCAGCGCCGGGAGGCCATCCCAGTACAGGAATATGGACTCGGACAGGCTCTTTGGGGTTTCTCTGCCTAAAGCCCAACTGGGCTGCAAGCAGTAACGTAGCAACAGTTACTGTCTTTGAGGGAAATCTGCACTTTCCTGTTATCTTTGAACGTAAACGTGCACAGTGGCAGGGTAACTCAAAAAGCTGCTTTTCCTCCAGGTGTCATTACTTTGGGACCAAATTTTTTATATGCAGGGAAAAAAATCCACACGTGGGTTTGGGGACATGTCGTGTGGCTCACACATGTTCACAGTAAAAAATGAATGAAACAATATATATTCATCTCATACGCAAAGCAACACCTCATATGTGATTTAGCTACCAGCCAACGACCAACAGCGAGGACAGCCAATATTCAACAGCATTCAACATAAATTCCACACCCAGCGTCCACGTGCTGAGTGATGTGGTCAGCCCCACTCCCACACCATCGTATCTGCCGCCCCTCCATTCATAACCACACTAGTGCTTTTATTCTGAAGGTCAGGCTTCCTTCATGATGGACGTTACTGAGAGCGCTTTGATGCAACAGTAAAATTGAAAATAGAGAAAGTGGCAATTTATCCCCTTATGGAGCATCCAGCCAATCAGAGCTTCGTTCTCGTGGTTACCTGCCAGAGGTGTGGACTCGAGTCACATGACTTGGACTTTTACACCAATGACTTGGGACTTGAATTGGACTTGAACCGGTTTACTTGAAAAGGCTTGATATTTTACCCCAAATATAAAATTTAACATGCATATTATATAGAGATTGAAAATGTGACGTCATTCACGGGTAGAACCGCAAAGGATTCTGGGAACTCGTGGCAAGCGGTACTAGCGCACGCAGGCTTTCAATTAAAATCAGTTATACAGCGATAAAAAGAAACACAAAAATGTCAAGAAGCTGTTGTATTATTAACTGCAATAGCCGGTCGCATGACAGCCACGGGAAGCCGACGGGTAAAGAGATCGGTTGTTATCGGATTACGTCGTTGAAGAGAAATTGTTCGAGCCATGTTTCCAAAGTAACAAAGACACGACGGGTGGCCTGGATTGCAGCCATTCTAAGACCAAATATAACGTCCCAGAACCCTCCAGCTCACAGGTTAGTCTGCTCCAAGCATTTACACGAAGGTCAGTCTGCTGTTGTAGTTAATGCGTCATTTTTCTTAACATAATTGGTGATATAGGTTACAAGCAAGTCTGGCGCTGAACAGAAATTGTCGCGCTATGCTCCTTTGTTTATTGTGCATAAATAGTGAATTGTCCTGACACAATATTGCGTTTCGCTTCTGTTATTATGGTACATTGACAAAAACATATACGTTTATTCACAGGATAAAACAGTTGTTTTGTATCACTAATTGCCCAGTACGATTACAGCATACAATATTATTGTCACTGCTACATTTCTGTGATGCTACCAGAAATTATTTCCACTACTAATTAATTACCGTTGAGCTCAAAGGTCCTATTAATAAACGGTTAAGGAATGTGTATTTATGACGACGATTTGTGAGACTGGTAAACTTATGATACGTACGATGGTCTTTCGTTCTA
>NC_140526.1:1281178-1681178 GCF_057382185.1 Mchenga conophoros
TTCCTGCTGCTCCCTGGTCCGCTCTGAATAAGGTGGTGCTGTGTCCTAGGCACCTAGCTGGTGCTGTTTTTACTCTAATTATAAAATGTGATGCGGGGATGTTTCGACAAATAGGAGCCGTGGCAAAGCGACACCCTATTTGTGTTTCATTATCTGTTGGAACATATTTTACAGTCATCGGGAGATATTTAACGTTGTTTTATCATACCCCCGAGATATCTTACACACCGATCTAATTAAAGTCACCATTCTGCCCGGTATCCTATTTAAAAAATCTATATATTCTATATAATTATGAAATTATGCATTATTTAATATATAAACCCCAAAGCTCCTTGCAAGTGGCAATAATTTTAATCAAAAGAAAATGAATAGATCCCCCCTCTCTTGGTCCTGTTTAGAGGCTTAATTGGAGAACGGAGTTATTCTCGATTGTTCTCAGAGTTTTTCTGCCAAAATGAAAAATACAAGTGAGCGAATTAGTATGAAAGCATGCATGAAATCTAGTTTTAAATCATTTACGAGCCATGTAACAAAGTGAATGTGATTACGCTGACTTGGGCCACCGCTTAACAAACCGCCCGAGCGCGCACGTGCCGGACGCACGCGCGCCTCGGGCGGCCCGGCGGCGAGCATTACGCGCAAGCGGCCGCGTCATCATTTTACACAGAAAAGCATTGTTGTCTGCAGCATTGTTGCCAAAGTAGCCCATTAAAATGCAAGCATGTATATTAAAGAGCAGCGCTGCCTTTTGATGGCTCGCCGTCTGCCCGTGAATACGTGCGCATATTGATTGGCAAAAAAAGGTGAAAAGCAGTTTGACACAATTATTTCTGAAAGGGCCCGGTTATCCGCCGTGATTTAAAAACCATTTTAAACGCCTGTCACTTACATTCCCTTCTATGAGACCCCGGTGACTCCTGAAAATAATAATTATGTAAAATGTCCAGGAGATATTGGATGTGGCGGGCTTGTGCTCGCGCTGCGATACGTATTGATATGCATCTGTAAGAGAAGACGGAGAGAAGAAGGAACTGCGAGCAGAGCTCCGTCTCTGCGGCCTGGGTGGGTAATAACGCCGTTCGAGTCAAAGTTTTCGCTTGAAAGCGAAGCAGAAAGACGAGTCTCATTAGGAAGCATTAGACGGACTGATTTACTGGCCTGCAGGAGACTTTGGGATGCAATCATCTGCAGTTTGTGCTGCGCGGACCGAAAAACATGACAGGTGGGGATTTAGTGCTCGGAAAGGGCTTTGAATGGAAAGCCATTGTCAACCGTTCAGCGCCTTTCTCTCCAGGCTCTCGTGTTTGCCGGATTAGAGAGAAGAAGTGGAGATTTCCTTTAGGTTTCCAGATTTAATCAGCACAGGTACGGCGAGCAGACGACAGAAGCCGCTGGATTTCAGCTTCTGGATCCAGCGAGACGAGAAGCACAGCAGCCCTCACGCTGACACGTCACCTTTAATACACTTACTCTTGGCGCAGGGACGTAAAATCATTGGGGTCCACGTACGCCCACCCTGATCTCAAGACGGGCAATTTCTGAAATATGAAGGGATGAACGGCCCTGCGGGGTGGGGGCGTCGATCACCAGGAAAAACTGGACAACTTGTGTGGACTGGATTGGGGCCGATTCTGGGCCCCGGGCCTTATGGTTGACACCCCGGTCTTAAACAATGAAATGATCAGGGATGGTTGTGCAGGACACTGTTTGGGTGTCCTGCAAACATGCTGCGGTGGCTACAACTGATGCAGACAGACAGGTGGGTGGGACTTCCTCCACCTGTTTGCTCAGGTTGGGTTAAAATGCGTCGAGGATGAAGAGCTGTCGATCAGCAGACCCAGGGATCAATAACCAAACTCATCAGGAACAGTTAAAACTACACACAACACTATGTGATTCATTACATTATTACCTGTTACACAGAAACTAACAACATGAAGGAGAAGATGATGAAGAGTAAGTAACACTGAGGATGGTGATCAGGCTGCACAGTTACTGAGTTATCAAAGTGCCTTTGAATCTGTTCTTTTAAAGCAGCACGTTCACATTTACAGACATAAAACAGAGTGATGAAGGTCAGATTTCTCCACTTTTCATTTTCATCTGGTTTTGGTTTGTTTTCTTTAAAGAGAACAGGTTTTTATTCTCAGGGGATTTTGGTTAATTAAAGGTTAAATCAGATTTTTTAACATGTTAAGTAACTTTAAACACTCATCAGTCAGCGTTTATTCAGTAAGTGAAAAACAAATGATTTCTGATAAAACGTTTCATTTGATTTCACTGTGATGACAAAGATCAAATATAGTGTTTCCTTTTTTAATTTTTTACTCATTTATTGCTTCCTGGAGGAATCCTGGTGTTGGAGGTCGCTCGGGAACGATGATGCAAAAACAGGAAAAAGCATAAAAAAAGGATGGAGGCCACACACAGGCCTGTGGACAGCAGTTTAACTCCACGTTTAAGTTCCAACAGCATGTCCCAGATTTTACACGTGATTTAAAAATGCTGCTGTAGTGACTGAAAGAAACCTTTCAGAATTAAACGTGTATATTTACAGGAAACGAAGCGATAGCTCATCGGACAGACTGTCCTGGAAATCTCTGTGAATTCAAGGAAAATGTTGAGAAATATCTACATTTGATAGTAAATAGGAATAGTTATTTAATAGTTTATAACTTCATCTATCTGCAGAAAAAACTGTAAAATGCATTAAAATATCTTAAAATTTTGATGTCCTCCTTCAGATTTTCCAGAGCCGTCCCGTGGACCGGGCTGGAGTCTTTGCAGGACCCGTTCTGGCACCTGGACCCTATGTTGGACTCCCCTGTCTAGCAGGTTAACAATGAACATGCCTTAATAAAAAAATGTGCCTGTGAAGCACTGCACACCTGAAACACCGCAGACAGGAAGTGTGTGAGCTTTAAAGGTACTGTAGTTTCCAGCAGCATCAATCATTCCATACAATTAGCCCAATTCCTGCTCAATTTTCTGCTTTTCTGAGGAGAGCTGCGCTGCTGACTGCACAGACAGCTGTCTGACCAGCACACACATGCACACACACACACACACGCACACACATGCGCACACACACAGTAGAAACTGCTGTCTCCTCTCATGCTTTCAGCAGATCGCACACGAAGCAGCAAACATGACGGCGCTCAGAGGACGGCAGGTGTCCTGTCAGAGTCTGTCTCTCCGACCGGGCACACCTCTGCCCCCCCTCCTCCTCCACTGCCATCAGCCTCAAGTGTCATTTGTTTACCATAGCAACCGGATTAAATTAGGGGATGTGATTACGGCTTATTAACAACCCAACGCTGTCAGTATATTCTTATAATTTGGTATGTAAACACTTTGCCCTCGCAGCGTTCTCGTCCACAAATTGCTTTGTACAGTGTGTTGGAGGGTGGTGAGTGGGGGGGGCGTTTAGTCATTTTAAGAATATAGTTATGAATCAGACAATAGCCTCTCGCGCCACCCCCCACCATCCTGCTGCCCCTTTATTTACCACCCCTCACACTCAGCTATGACCCCCCCCCCCCTAAAAAAAAAAGAGAAATCCCAGGTAGCAGCAGAGAGCAGCTCGTAATGAACAATAAAACCGCTAACCTCCTCTCATCCTTCCCTCCTTGATTCTAACTAATAAACCCACTAGAATTAACATTCACACTTCATGTAATGAGGTGGGGGGTGAGGTGGGGGGGGGGGGCTCTCCATATTGACTGCTCTCGCCCCCCAGCCCCGCTTTGCATTTAATACAGTACTCGGAGCCAAAGTGATTGTCAAATTATTTCCTTGTTGTGTGGAGAGATATTTGTAATTAATATTAAAATTAAGCATCGCGTTGATGCCGGCTGGTGTATTATTAGAAGAAGGCCGCTGTGCAGCACGCCGCCGCACGCAGCTCATTCCTCCTCTCTCACAATATTTCTCTGCTCACCTTTTGCTCCAACTCTGCCTCATTTACAGTAAACCCTCCTCCTCCTCACCCCTTTCTCTTATCCTCCTAATATCTCCCCTCCCTGCCCCCGTCCCCCCTCTGCTTTAAGACATCAATTATACACCCACAGATTATGTTTTCATGGGGTGTCCCACCGGTTTTGGCGGAGTGCTTTGGAAACGCAGGATCATTTTAAATAAGCACCTACTCGGAGAGAAAGAAAAGGGGGGTGGGGTGGGTGTGGTGTGCCGTGAGAGGAGGAGGAGAAGAAGAAGAAAGATGAAGGAGTATGAGAGATGGAGAGAGAAAATAGAAAAAGAGAGAGGGGGCCGCTCTAGGCCAGGAGAATATGAGCAGGTGCAGCAGGGAAAATGAGTGCTATAAACAAGCCGAGGTCCTCGTAATTTATCATTAATCTGGGTGCCTGCGCTCGCAGTGCCGGGCTTATTCTGCATGCTGATAGCCATGTCATATTTCTTATCGCAGATTTGTTTATGCTCTTATCCTTGTTTCTCAGGCTTTACACTCAGTGCTATGGCCTCAGCTATTACCACGCCACGTTTGGAGGAGCTGGGGGAGGGGGTGGGGGGCTGCACCATGAGCCGAACCCAGGAGGATCCGCGGACCGCGACGGGAAAAAGCCCAGGATCCCTTTGTAACAACTGCCATCGATAAACAAAGACGGAATTAAGCTTTATTTAAAGGCTTTTTATGGTTAGTGTTTGCTGATTGGTTAATAAACTCCACACATCTGCACACACGAGCAGGTCGACTTCACTGCTTTTTCAATCCTTTTAAAACCTTTTCAAATTAAATTTAAGAGCAAATTTGCAAGAAGAAGAAAACAGAAAACGGTTCCAGGCAGCATCTGCATCCTCACATTTCCAAAAACCGACAGCCCGGCTAGCAAGGCCTCCTCCTCCTCCTCCATCATCATCCTCACCACCACCCAGCGCAGATTTCTGTAACCGTGGCTGTTCGACAAATATTTAACTGTGGCTGTTCCACCGCACGCCGAGCCCGACAGCTGCACGAAGCAGACGAAGAGAGGAAGTCTGACACAGGAACGAGTCAAAGCCTCTCAATTTCCAAAATAAAAGCCCCTCGTGACCTGTTCGTGTCACTGTTAGCCTCTTTAAAACCAGAAAAACAGCCTGAGTTACATTTTAATGATTCAGTTTGATTTATATAGCACAACGTCACCACAACAGTCGCCTCAACGTGCTTCATGTTCTCAGGTAAAGACCCAACAATAAGAGAAACCGCCGAGCACTTGGTGACAGTGGGAAGGGAAAACTCCTTAACAGGAAGAAACCTCTGGCAGAACCAGGCTCAGGGAGCGGTGAATGTCTGGGGATGAAGGGGGTGAATTAGTGAACTGAGAGCATGTCAGACATTTTGAGGACTTGCCCCGCCCCCTCGATGGTTATTCTGATATTAGTAACTGTAATAAACACAGTGCAGTGCAAACGGTGTCCTGGATGCTGCCGACTTTCCAAAACTGGAAAGTTTCATCTCCACCGCCACCTGGCTTCAGATGACAGGAAGCAAACGTTTGGGCATCAAAGCCACTCACGCAGGTTCAGGATGGCTCGTCATTTCACTCAGTGATCAGCAGTGAACCCTTTATCACAAAACTTGTGTGCCATTTGTTAATCAATAAATAATAAATATATATATGGCAGCACGGTGGCACGGTGGTTAGCACTGTTGCCGCACAGCAAGAAGGTCCTGAGTTCAGTTCCACCATCAGGCCGGGGTCTTTCTGTGTGGAGTTTGCATGTTCTCCCCGTGTTTGCGTGGGTTCTCTCCGGGTACTCCGGCTTCCTCCCACCGTCCAAAGACATGCAGCTTGTGGGGATAGGTTAATTGGATAATCCAAATTGTCACTAGGTGTGAATGTGAGTGTGAATGGTTGTCTGTCCCTGTGTGTTGGCCCTGCGACAGACTGGCGACCTGTCCAGGGTGTACCCCGCCTCTCGCCCTATGACAGCTGGGATAGGCTCCAGCGCCCCCCGCGACCCTGAAAAGGATAAGCGGAAGCGAATGGATGGATGGATGGATGAAGAATGATAGTCTCTTACAGCTCAAACGTCACAAACCCTTTAACGAAGCATCGGTTTAATGTTTATTAAAGGCAGTTATCGAAGTGTCAGTGAGGCTCAGCAGTTGTGGACCGAGGTGCAGTTTGTGTTAGCGTGACCTCCATCCATCCCTTTGTCAGTTACAGCAGGAGCTTTTTTACTGACGTATTTATGAAAACAAGCCGTCTTCTGACCTCCGGTCCAGTTTCCACGCGTAGTCCGCGCAGCCTGCGCAACAGACACGACTGCAAGTCCGAGTGCGCGTCAGCAGTTGTGCCTGGGCTCGAGTGGAAGTCCCTCCTTTTGTATCCGACGTCTTCAAACTAAGAGACAGATTGCCACAAAATCAGTTCAACTTTAAAGAGGCTCAGATGGGCATCAAATCTGTCCAAATGTTCTGTACGTTGACGAGACACACCAGATTTATCATGAATTTCTCATATTGGAACACTTCATTAAAAATGCTCCAACCATGTTTACTTGAATAATCAACCAGCTAACTGTATCTAAAGCAACAACATGATCTACTTTGGAAAATTGTAGCAGGGGCCTCGTCGCTGTTTGAGTGACTGTCTCACTGTTTATTTTTCATCAAAGTTAGGACGATTAGGATGCCCCCCCCCCCTTCATCCGCATTTGAATTGGTAATACTGCTTCTTTGTTTACTCTGTGCAATTTACTAATGAAAAATATGTGCAGAAGTTATTGATTCATGACCGTAATTGTTTAATTATTAATCAGTTTAGTCTTATATTAGCATTTTAAATGTAGCAGAGAAAACTGAGATGCAGGTTCAAGTTTCTTTTCTTTTTTTTGTTATGTGCCATCAGAGATGACAGAAAACATCAAAGGCAGACACGCGTGTGCTAAAAATGTGCAGAAAGACTCGATCCAAACACTTTTCACTTCCACTTGAAGAAATGATGTCATCTCAAAGAGTTTCTGGAGGGTAGGAGAGGATTGAGGATTGATCATTACTGATCACTGATTTCGAGCTTCTGACCCAAACAGGCTGTTATTGTAAATAGGACATAAATAAATCTCATAAAATAACTACAGTCAGGGTCCAAAGCTCTTAATGTCATTTATATTTTTAAAAAATGCACAGATTGAACTGATTGTGTTCACAGGGCCGACGTGGTGTGCACGGGTGAGTCTCTTGAAGGTCCACAGGTGGAGAGTCCAGCGGACTCCTCATCTCCTCTCGGCTGTAAGCCACGACAATCCCCACCTCCTTCTGTTTCCACAGAAGCACCACAGCCCTGAACTTTGCATGAGACAGCACAAGCAGTCTGACCAGTGTTTAATGTGCTACAGAGTCTGAGAGAGGCCGGACTGAGCCAATGGCAGGACACTCCTTCTAAAACAACACGTCCTGCTCTCTGTGAGAGACCGGCGAAAAGATCCCGAACAGCTAAAAGGGAGCTGCTCAGTTTTTCCTTCATCTGTCCAGATGTTCCATGACATCATACATACAGATGCTGCCCATGCTCACCTCCTGCACCGATGATGATTGTACATGAAAAAAAGTGACGCTAAAGTGCCTTAAACCTGCATTCTTTCCGATGTCCAGCAGGGGGCGACTCCCCTGAAGTCTGATTGGATAGAAGTCTACATAAAGATTGACAGGTGGCACCCATTGCTCGTCAAGGCTTTTTTGAAAAAATAAGAGGTTTCACAAAGCCGTCAGTGACTGGCGTGACTTTTCTCGTTGTAGCTCACACTTATTTCAAATCTGTACAAAGCATCAAATCACAGCAGCCTTCGCCTCACGTAAAGATGTCACTCAGGTCGGTGTTATCAGTAACGACCATCAGTTCCAAACCTGTTCAATAACTATTGTGTATTTGCATAAATACGTGAACTAACGTGAAAACAAATCTTTTTTTGTCTCAGCCAGCATGCACGTTTCATTTTTATTGCTTAAATCTAACCAACCAACAAAGTAACAGTTGAAGTAAACACAAGAAAAAGAAAGTCTAAAAATGTTCGCAGGTTTGGGGCCTACGGTGACTTTACTTTGTGTACATGGACGTGAGCTGACGAAAGCAGGAACACAAACTGATGCACGAGCAGCACGAGCGTCTCTTTGTTTTTAATCAGAATCAGAATCAGAATACTTTATTGATCCCTGGGGGAAATTATTTTTTGTTACAGTGCTCCATTTTAAACCAACATTAAGACAAGACATTTTACCCTGTGAATCAGCCCGTGTGTGAGCAGACCAGAGTCACTGCTTTTAACCATCGGGCCGGTCCTAAACTTACTTCCATATGACGTCAATGCAACAATGTACTCATTCTTCTTATGAAGTAGAAGCGAGGACAGGACAATGATGTTTTCAGCTTTCAGATGATGTGTGAATGCTATATGTAATGCTCCTTGTTCTCACACTGAGGGAAAAAGGTCAGCACAGGACTGTCACAGCCCAAGGTCACTTCAAGTGAAGTGCATAATTAATGATGCAGTTCGGAGGCACCAAACTCATTCTCAGCCACGAAAGCAGGGATCAAGAGCTTTATATCATAAACACAGAGATATTTCCGCATCTGAAAGTCGTATCTGCTGAAAACATACTGGAAGCTACGTGTTCGTGTTTGTATCTGTATCTTCTTCTGTGTTCTTAAGTCTTCGTGATGGTTGGTTGTGGTTTTATTTGCTTTCCAAATGAGCAATAATGCTGGAATAAAACCCCTCAGAACACAGAACACACAGGCTTTTGGAAAATTGACATTGGTGGATTTCTATCTAACCGCGGTCCCATCTGACAGAAACCCAGGTGGGGTAGCAGGTGTCTTCATTCTGTGACCAATCCCAGCGATTAACAGATCAATTAGGTTCCAGGTAGAAAAAACCCAGCTGCACCCGCCACCCACCCGCTACATCAGTGACCTGTCTGTGCAGAGCGCGCTTCAAAACCACCAAAGACATGAGAAAGGACGCCACGCCGAGGGGGGCCGAGGTCAGGACGGGGTCATTTACTGTCAGATGTGTTTAGCAACAATTAAAAACCCAAATATTTCAGTCAGGCACCAATCAGAGTTTGATCTGGATCTGATGTCTCACTGGTGCAGGAACAGAAGAAGTTCAGCCTACTGCACTAGCAGGACAGTGCAAATATTCCACTTATGAACGGTATTATGGCGCTAGCGTCTGTGTGCTTTGCATGTGTGACTTTTTACCCACAGTAACCCACAGAGTGAGAGTTCTGCAGTACCTCATTGGCCCAACAGGGGGCCAATGAGGTACTGCAGAACATTTAAATTACCACTGAAATGAAATAATACAACACCGGATATAACAATAAAACATTTTTAGAAATCAACATAACAGAGGCATGAGATTTAAACTATGTAAACAATTTTTGAGCCAGAGTGGTACTAATAACAGCATTATTAAAAGTAGCGGACCATCTCCTCGCCGGACCAACCATCATGGTCCAACACTTTAGGTCATTTGTATTTTTATGGATGGATGGATGGATTGTTGGATAATGGATGGATGATGAATGGGTTGTTGGATGGATGATGGATGGATGATAGATGGATGGCTGGATAATGGATGGATAGATGATGGATAATGGATGTATGGATTGTTGGATGATGGATGGATGATGGATGGATGGATGGATTGTTGAATAATGGATGGATGGATGATGGATGAATGGATTGTTGGATTATTGATGGATGGATAGTTGGATAATGGAGGGATAATGGATGGATGGATTGTTGGATGGATAATGGATGGATGCTAAATGGATGGATTGTTGGATAACAGGGATGATGGATGGATAGATTGTAGGATGACGGATGGATGATGGATGGATGATGGATGGATGATGGATGCATGGATTGTTGAATAATGGATGGATGGATGATGGATAATGGATGGATGGATTGTTGGATGGATAATGGAGGGATGATAGATGGATGGATTGTTGGACAACAGATGGATGATAGATGGATGGATTGTTGGATGATGTGCTTCATAAATAGCAAATCTAAGCGGGGGACACATTGGTCCCCAGTATCAGTTTTAAGACACCACAGGAGGGATTGGTGGTGCGTGTGCACATGACACCAGAGCTACAAACTGCCATACGAGCACAGAAATCGGGTGTGCTGACAACAAGCAGGTAACAACGATCGTGCCAAAGAGTTTACTTCCTGTTTTACTTCACCGATGAAGGGGAACAACATCCACTGATGTTCCAGCATCGTCTGGAATCATCTGTAGTTTCTGACATTATTTTAGGTCTTTAGGGACACAGCAGGTAACAGATTCAAGAGACCCCGTCAGCAGGTCACCCTTTGCCAATGCAGATAAATATGTAAGCTGTCGTGAGGCAGTCGTTAGTTAAACAGATCTCTTACAAGATCAAATAATTAGACAGAGATTAAAAGAAGAGTCAAAGCGACAGAGCACTTTAAGAAATGTGAAATTTCTTTGAAGTCTGGAAAACAAACGTCTCCGACTCTGCCTGTTCCGTGGATATGACTGCATATAGAGATTAAACATTAGTTAAGAGCTGATCTCAGACTGTGGCAGAATCCTGAGAATATGGATGGATCAGAGATGCTCTTCCGCTCATTCCAACCGTGTTTAATACACTCTGTGTTATTACTTACACTGTGAACAGCACAGCGTATTGCAGCTATATTTACTCTGTTTTGAATATTCAACATGCACACATACTTAATTCTAAAGGATTATCTAGGACTGTGTTTGGTAGGCTACTTAATGACCTAGTTAGAGATTGGGTTAAGCTAAGAGCATCAAAATAGACATTAGCGAGACAAGCACATTACTTCAACGTACATATCTCACAGCTGCGGCTTTTTATCTCCGTCTGCATCTGTCTTTAATATATCTGTTTATGTCGGAGGGCGGCAGCTCTCATCATCTCTCTCTCTCTCTGGTGTCACATTCTTATTTTTCCCTCAGTACGAATTCCTCTTTGAACTCTGCATCCAATCAATAACGGCCCCCAAACTGGTACCTACTTAAATGTTACGGCGTGATGAAACGAGGAGCTTTTTTCTGTCCCACTTTCCACACTCTGCCTCTGCTCGCCACCACATCCGCACTCTCAGACGTTCAAACCACGGCGGCCGCTGATGTGTGCTTACCTGAGCTTCGACGGGTGCACTGCTGTGAATGACAGGATTGATTCTCCAGCTCTGGGTTCATTTACATATTTTTACTTTTCTCACAGCATCGCACACTTTATTTTTTTCTCCATGCTGAATGCAAGTGTGTGTGTGTGAGTGTGTTATTACAGGGGAGAGAGGGAGAAGCTTGTCTTTTTCAAGGAACACCCCCAGAACTAATGTTCCACACCTGTGCACAGCGCGGCACTCTTTATCGAGCATCACAGGTGCACTGCATTAATTGTGGGAGAAACCATTTCATTGGGGGGAGGAGGGGGGCAGCAGCAGTGGTAGTGGTGGTGGTGGAGCGGGGGTCCTGCTGCACCTCCTCCTCCTCTTCTCTGGCACACATTCAATCACTCAATATTCACATCTAAATTGCTTTTAGCACTGAGGGCTCGAAGGTTTGGAAGCATCTGCAGGGATGACATCAGGAGAAGAAGAAGAGCGCCGCCGTGTTTTAAAGCCAGGACTTTTTTAACGTCAGAGGCGGGAAGGTCCGGCTACACGGACTCCGCGTTTGTCACATTTCACTGGGGCGAGGACACCGCGGTGGGTTCCCCTAAACCTCCATGGACCTAAAACATGAACACTTGCCCTCAGAGACAGAACTGAGCAGTTCCTTTCACACTGAAGTACTTTAAAGTGCTGCTGGAATAAAGCATCATGGTCTCTGTTGTTGTGTGTTTAATGTTCCCGAGTCATCCGTCTGGTCTCTGAGGATTAGGCCACCCAAAGCCCGGGGTGTCATTTCACTGTAGTTGATTTGAAAGTACAAGATAATTATATGTACCTACAAATATTTAAAGATAGGCACTCTGGAGTAATCGGTAACAAGTCAGGATTTCACAAAGAAATAATTACACTGTAAGTTCATGTGTTGTATAACGTCAGATATTCATGTATTTCAGGTATATTACACTCATTTCTCAAAAATATGCTTGAAAGAATTGAAGTTACCACGGCTCCATTATTATAAGGTGATACTCAATATTAAATTTCAAATAAAAGGCAGAGTTGATTTTCATAGGCTGAATTGTTTTTTTGTCCCTCCTTCAGTTTACTTCCTGTTTTATTTTGAAGGGTAGAGCCTTTACTTCCCTCCTTTGTTCTTTTCCTGCCTCTTTATTGTTATTCTCTTGTTTTTGATTCACTCCATCATGTGATTCACGTCTGAACGATGACTGTGCATACGTTAGTTAAACGTGTTCATCAGAACACGGTCCCTGCTGTGAACTATTCCACTTTTGTGCATTTTTGATCATAATTCACTCATCCACAGTATTTTGCACATATAAACTCTACTTTGTGTTGCCTTTGAGTTGACTTCCTGGTTTATTTCGAAGGTTTCTGTATGTGCTCTCTGTGTCAGAGGTGGGACCAAGTCATTGTTTTGCAAGTCTCAAGTAAGTCTCAAGTCTTTATCCTCAAGTCTCAAGTCAAGTCTCAAGTAATGTCAGGCAAGTCAGAGTCGAGTCTCAAGTCACTGGTGTAAAAGTCCGAGTCAAGTCACAAGTCTGAAACTTTGAATTTCAAGTCCTTTCGAGTCTTTAAAAAAAAAAAAAGAAAAAATAATGTTGCAGTTATGCTAAATGTAAATATTAGACCATGTAATTTTAAAATCTGTGTTTTTCTCAACACATGACAAAATAGTGAACTTAGAAAATATACACAAATTGTGAAATTGCACCTCTTTAAAATGCAGCTCAATTAAACCTAGCTCCAAGAATAATTTTCACCGACAGTTCTGAGATAAGCTGCATGTTATTCTTGGATGCGGTTGTAGGACCGGCCTTAAAATCGCATGACAAAAATATCATACATACATAAATGATATTTTTTTAAAAATATCATTTTTAAAAAAAAAACTGCATCACCAACGTAGCCTGGAAAACATTTGCTAGTTAGATGAAGTCAGCTATCTCATCGTAGCATATTTATATGCATATTTATAATCATACGGTTCTTGGAGTGAGTGCATACACTCATGAAGTTTAGTAACTTCAGGTCACTGCAACAAGCCCAGGTACAGTTTACTGACGGATGGGTACAGGACCTTGAAATGCACCGTGTAGAAAGTAAAGACCATCGTACCTATCATAAGTTTACCAGTCTCACAAATCGTCGCCATAAATACACATTCGTTAACCGTTTATTAATATAACCTTTGAGCTCAACGGTAATTAATTAGTAGTGGAAATAATTTCTGGTAGCATCACAGAAATGTAGCAGTGACAATAATATTGTATGCTGTAATCGTACTGGGCAATTAGTGATACAAAACAACTGTTTTATCCTGTGAATAAAAGTATGTGTTTTTGTCAATGTACCATAATAACAGAAGCGAAACACAATATTGTGTCAGGACAATTCACTATTTATGCACAATAAATAAAGGAGCATAGCGCGACAATTTCTGTTCAGCGCCAGACTTGCTTGTAACCTATATCACCAATTATGTTAAGAAAAATGACGCATTAACTACAACAGCAGACTGACCTTTGTGGAAATGCTTGGAGCAGACTAACCTGTGAGCTGGAGGGTTCTGGGACGTTATATTTGGTCTTTGAATGGCTGCAATCCAGTCGCGTCTTTGTTACTTCGGAAACATGGCTCGAACAATTTCTCTTCAACGACATAATCCGATAACAACCGATCTCTTTACCCGTCGGCTTCCCGTGGCTGTCATGCGACCGGCTATTGCAGTTAATAATACAACAGCTTCTTGACATTTTTGTGTTTCTTTTTATCGCTGTATAACTGATTTCAATTGAAAGCCTGCGTGCGCTAGCACCGCTTGCCACGAGTTCCCAGAATCCTTTGCGGTTCTACCCGTGAATGACGTCACATTTTCAATCTCTATATAATATGCATGTTAAATTTTATATTTGGGGTAAAATATCAAGTCTTTTCAAGTAAACCGGTTCAAGTCCAATTCAAGTCCCAAGTCATTGGTGTAAAAGTCCAAGTCAAGTCACAAGTCTTACAACATTTTTTCAAGTCAAGTCTAAAGTCATAAAATTAATGACTCGAGTCTGACTCGAGTCCAAGTCATGTGACTCGAGTCCACACCTCTGCTCTGTGTATTGTACTTCCCTGATTTGTTCCTTTTCTCAGTTTTTGGATCCCCCCCGCCCGATCACTGCCTGTTCATCTCTGTGTGAATTTGAATTTCTGTGCCAACCTGACACGGTCCAGTTAAAGTTGAACAATTAGCATTATGAGGACTTGCTTTTTGTCCCTTTAATGTGTAAACGGACTGAGGTCCCCACAAGAGCAGTACTACCTGGGCCGTGTGTGTGTTTCTGTGTGTGTGCTGGGCGGGGGGGCATAAACACCTGCAGGACCCGGAGGTCAAACATATGAGACTGCCCCCTCCGGTGACGCAATTATCATTCGTAAATACCGTCCCCACACTCGCTCTCCTCTTTTTTCTCTTTTTCCATTTTCTTCTTTTTTTCTTCCAGCTTGGAAAAAAGGAGAAAAACGCTCCTTTGTATCACCTTCACCTGTGTTAATGGTCACCTGCTTTCCTCCTTTCTCCCATCTTTTCCCAGACTACGACTGTCTGTCAATCAGTCCATTTAACATCTGCTCCGAGTAAGGCGATGCAGACAATAACACATCATGGTCACTGAGCTGAATATCCCCAAAGATTTCAGAGGAGGCCTCTTTTTTCCTTCCTTTTTTCCCTCGACTGTGTTTTTCTCTTCTCTCTCTCCTCTTATCCCCTTTCTTTTTTGGAGGTCCAGTAATGAGTTACAAAAGGTCATTGGAGCATTGCAGCTGCTCATCCACTCGTGCCATAATCCACGGCACTCATGCCTGATTACCCCTCCAATGGTCAAAGGTAGGGGAGGGAGTAAAAACAATGGGTGCAAAGCATAAGGCTTCTCCAAGAAATATGGGGCCAGGGGTGTTATTTTGGACGGTGCCAGTCAGAGAGAAATAACCCGAGCAGATCCATTTATTCTTTTAAATCAAAATGCCTCAGCAGCAGCAGCGGCAGCACGCAGTGAGGGGGAAAAACATGACACATTTTCTCCCTTCCCCTCCATCAACAGCCATTCTGATCTCCACAATTGACCTTCCATGGCATCATTTACAATGAGTCATATCACAGCCACAAAGTGTTAAAGCCGCAGCGCACCGCTCGTGCGTGCGCGTCGACAAACGCTCCGACGCATCCATAATCGTTCCCCTTCCCACACAGAGTCTCGGACGCACGCACACACCTCGACATTACCGCGCACGCACTTGTAGGCATAATGGCTTTAACTAGACCAAATTGTCCGCCCTTCATTTGTATGTCTACGGCGACCCACATTCTCATGACTCGCCCTTTGACAAAGAGGGGTCATTCCCCCAGCACAGAAAATGAAGCCCAGTAGATATTGTTTGATTGGATTTTGCCTTTTCAAGGTTTCAGGATCATTACAGGAATTCATTTGAAGTGTTGCCGAAAATGAAACTGCGACCCTCTTCCCGCGTTTAATTATTCTAATACCACTTTCTTTTTGCTCTCATTCGCTTTTTTTTGTCTGTCTGCAAAGTGTGCCATTTGGAGAAATTAAAACCATCAGGCCAGACCTTAGAATGAGACCAGGGTGGACTAATTTTCAGGCAGGAACTTATTTTGTTTCTTCTCATCTCGCTCTCCTCTGCTTGTACACGGCCGCCTCCCATTTTTCATTTCGTTTTCCTTTTTTCATCCTTCTCTTTCTCCTCGGAATCATCGCTCTCGCACATCCTCTCTCTGTCTTCCTCTGACTTACTCTGCCTGCTTTTCTTCCTCCTCTCTCACTTTTACAGCGTCTCCATCGTCTCGGCCCCCTCCCTCCCTCCCGTCTTACCCCCACCCGTCCACATTTTTAAACACAAGCCAGTGCGTTGGTTCCAAACCAAATGTGTTCATTCCAACATTTCAATAAATTGAGTAGGGGAGGCATTAACGTTAATCACAGCGACCACATTGTGCTTTAGACACGTTGGTGGGATTATGGATTACTATTAGCTGGATGGAAACCGATTCTTTCATTTGAATTCCGACTTCCTCGTCTTGCTAAAATTAAAAAGAGAACTAATACTTCTTGGACAATAATACTTCTTCTTGGACAGGACTTTGCTCTCCCTCCTCCCTCTCTTCCTGATCTGCAGGAACACCCAAAGAGCGGCTAATGACAGACAGCAGACAGCTCGCAGCCCATTCACGCTGCAGCTACATGAAGCTTTTTGTTTCTTTTAGCCAGCTGATACCTCTGTAGCCGATCGTGATAATTCCCGCGCCGATCGCTCGTCTGTCTCATTTCGCACTCGGTGCCTCGTCCGTGTTAGAAGTGCTCTCAAGATAAGTCTCATCCGAAGAGACGTTTAACCTTTAATTCCCCGACTTTTGAAAAACCCACACGTGTGAGAGTCACGCCCAGCAGACGTTTATCACTTTTGTTGTCTTCATGTTTCTCGCCGTGAGTTTGGATTTTGGAAACTTCCTGTTTTATTTTGAAGGAGGGTTTTGTTTCCAGTTGCGCGTATATATAATGTTTGTCATCTTCCCGGTTTCCCGAGCCATTTGCCCCAGTTCTTTTCCTCCTTGTGTTGTTCCTGCTCTCCGGGTACTTTCAGTCAAATGTTCTCGTATCTTTAATTAAATCTAACAGTTGAGCCAATCTCTTCCTCTCTGACCTCTGACCCCTGGTGGATGTGGAGCTCTTGGAGACGTTGGAGAGCTTCACAACCAGAGCCTGAACTGTCCACGATGGCCCAGCTGCCAGCTAGAGAACGATGGACGACGAGGGAAACGCTTCATGTCTAGACGAGGCTTTTTAGTTGGACTGAGACATCATAAATGTATTCCATGGTAACAGTGGACACGTCGTTAAAGCGTACGGTTTGGTTTAGTGTTAGTCACTAATGTAGAAATTACTGGACGTCGGTGTGTTTACTACACTTGGACTGCAGCACAGCAGGAGCTCAGTGGCATATATGTGGTCACAGCACAGACACGTGGGACAGATGGCCGGGTTACGGCATCCATATCGTCCTTTTTATGGAATCTTCTGCAGAACACATTCATAACCTCTGTTTACACATAAAACTTCCATTAAAATATGAGGAATTTGGCTGAAAACCGATCAGCTGTGTCAGGAGGAATCCTTGGACGGTCAAAAATCCACAAAGAGAGGAACTTAATTAGTCAAATTTGCTCTTCCTGGGCCAAACAATTAATATTTGGGAGACCTTAACATTTTAAATTAGTCTTTTTAGATCTGCCTTGCCAGCCGTGTTGAAAGAAAAAAAAAATCAAGCGAAAATACCCTTCCAACCCCGTTTTTCATCTCAGATAAGCCTGTTGGGAGTACTTTGAGAGAGCCAAGTTGCTCTGTAATTCACACAGTCGCATATTTAACAGGAATGATCATTTGAAACCAGCAAATCTTTGAAAATGTCTCAATCCAACGGTCGGTCTCAATAAGGTCTGAGCGTGTGCTCAGAGACGAAGCTTAGCACGGTCTCACACATTCAGTGTTTTCCTAACACGTGTACACGCACCACCAGCATTTGGTCACTAAATATGTTTCCACAGAAAAATGTGACACTCCTACATCACACACACGGGAGTCACGGGAGGATTTCACTCTACAGCCGGTTTACTTAGCTTAGTGCTGATGTCTGTGAGCAGGCCTGAAGTATGGTGGCCCCACAGGACAAAGAGCATGTGACGAGGAAGAACGCACAGATACGAAGGAAACGGCGCTTTGATCACAGGAAGAGAAACTCCACTGACACATTTGTTCCGTTTCAGTTTTAGCTTTTTAATCTTGTCCAACTTTTTTAATAACTGACCCAGTTCAGGGTTGAGGCGGAGCAAACCCCAGCGGTCATAAGGCGAGAGGCGGGTCATCTGAGCAGGAAACCAGTGACACCTGCAGCAGTTAATCTAACGAGCAGCAAGGACACGCAAACTATTTTTTCCTTATTCACTTTCATTTTATTTAGTTTGTTAAATTTAATTCTGATTTCTTTCTCCTTTTCATCCTCTTTATCTTTTCTGTTTTATTATGAACAGATTACGATCCATCAGTGAAGAGCTGCGCAGCTTTAACACATAAAACTTACCAATCAAATGGACGTCACAGGTAAGACTCCCCCAAACGGCTTGAGTCGAAAAACCCATCCATGTTCTTCATGTTCGTTAAAGTCTCATTTGTGAAATCATTTCTTGGACAAAAATATTTTATTGCAAAAGTGCTTAAATTTAATTAACACGTGTTGTGGAAATAACAAAATGATGCTGAGCCGAATGAGAGCTGGTGTCATTTCATAAAGGAAGCTCTGATTGATTTCAAACTTGGTGTGTCAGGGGGCGAGGAGTTCCTCTGCATGGCTGAAAAAGCAGAATATGAATATCTTGATGTTTTGAGAAATTGCAGCCCTACAAACGCAGATGTACAACAGGCGGGAATTTCAAATATAAGACTATATGGAAGAAATGGTTTAATACAATTACAGACAGTTTTTGCTGGGAGTGTCAGAGAAATACCAGCCAGGGTTTGTTGGACAGCTGTGAGTCTGATGAATCCAATGATGTGTGCCTTGTGATGGTATCAGGCAGCGTCAGCATCACACATCAAAAAAGCGTGAGACGTGGTCCACAGGGCGAAAGGGGCGCTTCTATCCAGTCAAACACCCCCATTTAACTTTCACACTGATGTCTGAGCTGTCAGCGTCTTTGTTATAATATTAACATATAACCTGTAACAACCTTACATATAGTCACTGTCCAGGCTGATTGGTGGAGGATAACCTGATTAACTTTGAAGCACGTTCAAGGTGTGATCTGACGCGAGAGCCTCGGCCGTCGCGGACGTCTGAAACGTAACTTTTAATTATATGATTTGGACAAAAAACGCACACACACTAAGATGAGCTGGAACTGCAGGAATATTGCTCACCGACTCTGCGTCTTTGACTTCAGCTAACAGCAAATGAAAAACCTAAAGATGTTTTTTCTACAAAACTCAGGTTGATCCTTTAAATGAAGCCCCGCCCCCACCGGGACATTTTAACACCTTTGGCCTTTACCTCTGATAAATACATCTAAACTTGAGCAGAAGACATACTTTAGTGCTTTGCACAGATAAAGTGTGTGTGTGTGTGTGCGCTGCTGTCACCAGTGGATGGTATATGTCAGCCTTGACTACATGCTGGCTCCACTTCATCACCAGCTGCAGCCCAGCTCAGCTCCAGAAAAACTGGCAAACTGTTTGTCTGCCTGCCTGACGCACAATAAAACTGTGTCTCCATTAGACCGGCCTCTGCAGCCCGCACACACACACTCGGGGATAAATGCGTACACACACAGCGTCCTTGCAGGAGGATGTGCGTGTGTGTTTTGTACCTTTTCTAGAGACGACCGCAGCCCGTGCCAGATACCATCATAATGTTGGACAGGTGTACAACATGGTAATCAGGGATTTACGAGAGCGAGTGAGTGTGTGCGTGAAAAGAGAGGGTGGAAAAAAAGAGAGACCGACGGCCAAACATTTGTTTTCCCAGAACGCGGCGACAGCTCCGTCCCACCTCATCCCCACGTCCATGTGTGTGCGTCTGAGTGTCTGGACAAGGTCAGCCTCCTCTGTCCACGTTTCCCCCCGTAACAGTCAATCACACGCCTGCTCTCGTGGTGATCTCAGCCCTCATCTGGCAGGCCGCGCGGCGAGCGCTGCGGCCGGGTCGTTAGAGACGAACCTGCCGGCGAAAGATCGTTAGATACCGAATCGATCGATTGGCGAACACGGCCGTCGAACACAGATGATCCACGCCTTATATTTTCATATTTATTCCTCCATGCTGTGCGTACTGCACTGCCCTCGTAGATGCACACGCATTAGCACATAGCGCTGTCAACCTAAATGATACTTTTCAACATCTTTCCATTTGCACCTCCTCCTCCTCCTCTCGCCTTCCTGTGCCTTAAATTATTCAGATCTCTCTACATTTGATTTAGCATGCCTCCTGTCTGCCATTTCCCCTCTTTTTTATACATTTCATTATGTTGTATGACTTTAGACCCACTGGCTGGAAAATGACAATTATTTTGCTCCAGCAGCCAGCTATTAACAGAGCCGAAGAATACACGGAGCGGCGTGCGGAGCGGGCTCTGCAGTGTGAGGCGAGCGCACGCGTGTACGCAGAGAGCCGCGCACGTATGCAGGTAAACACGTTCGCAGCGGGCTGCAAACACGACGACGTGCAGACGCCGGTCGTGCGCACGCGCTTCCCGTACAATAGAGCGGCTGAAAGCTTGGCTCGTGGCCGAGTCCGTGTGAGGAATGAGTCCACGCAAAGAGGGGAACAAAGAGGGAGATCTGTCACTGCAGACTAATGCCTTTTAGATGTACCTTTAGCTCGGCTCGCCTACTGAATTCGACCCATATCTAATGGCAGCTTGTTTGGCCTTTTCATCAATTCTGCATAAATATATATGAGCCATGGGGAAACATACAAGGGACCTAATAGAAACGGATGAACTACTCAACCATATATTTGCCGTGAGAGATATGCAGCTTGTGATTGGAAAGGGCATCCACTATCTGCAATATTGATAATACTTTTCAAATTTCATCTGCTTTTGTTTGCGTTCTGCGGCCGCCTGTTTAAACATGGTGAGAATTATAATGAGGCCAAACATTATCTCCACCAGTTGTTCTAGGCTGAACATATAACTTTATCACTGAAATGATTCCCGCACTTTGGCTGCATTGTAGCGTTTCCATTAGAGCTTGGCTATCTGACAGAACTCCAACCAATCGGCGGCAACAGCGGCCCACGTCTGGTGGCCAAGCGGTGCCTGAGTCTGTGACACTGAGAGGAATGTGCCAGGATGTATAATTGTCACCGTCTCTGATCAAATATGCTGGAGGACAGTGTGAACCCTCTCTATTTTACCTCGGGTGCTGTTTATTCGACGGCAAACATGTCGTCTTTGGACCGTCGCTCCGCAGTTCGGCAGGCTTTTTTAGCTTCAACCCTTTTCCTGCTCGGGCCGTTTACGTCCGCGATGGTGACCCGCAGCACTTAGACGTCATCGGTCATGAACAGCTCGTGTCCACGCCATTCCCCTTCCTTTCAGTAAAGAAGCTCGGAAGTTTCCCCGTGGCTCCTCGGGCTCCAGGACATGTATAAAACTGCATATAAGGTGCAGCTATTCAATAACTCACAAAACTCAGCATCAGACGCTCACAGGGTTAATTCATCACATGATCATTCTTCCCAGCGCCCAGTCTGGGACCAGTTCCTCACATTTCCATCAAAATTCCAAGTCATCACAAAGCAGGACAGATCCGGCCTGATACTCGCTATTATTTTTGATTGCTTTTATTTTATTTAACCAAGAAAAAAGATTTTTCAGATTTTATGGCCGGGAAAGAAAGTTGCACAACTTAGTAGCCTTGTTTTTTTTAGTTAATGTAATTCTGAAGACAGAGCAAAAACAGCCTCACATGCTCGAATACATCAGCGAGTCTGTGGCACAAGAACCACCAACCTGAGGCGTACAGCATGCTCAGAGACACAATCCACTTGTAATTCAGCTCAAAATGAAATCACAGCACATCTCCATTCACCCACAAATACTTACAGGAATAAGAGGTCACACATTAGGTTTTTACAGGACTAACTAATGTTTACCACTCTAGGTAAACATTAGTTACGCAGGATTTCTTGGTAATTTTGCAGAAGAACAAACATTATTTCACCATCTTACATCGTAAACAAGCTGGGAGCTTCAGGTTGATCTCGACTTTTTATATCTTTATTTAATGTTCATTATGTTGGTGATGACTGATGGATGTTCTATTATTATCAACTATCCTTTGATTTCCAATATAAATATAATAAAGACAGTTACCTGTTATCACCTTACGAGAAAAAATAAATACCTTTTTTCATTTTAGGGTAACCCTGGCCCGTGCCCCCGACCAGTGCGGCGTATTTATGATGTAAGACGGAAAATACTCTTTGTTTTTCCAAGAAATGATCCCCCAATAATAATCAGTGTCTTCTTTCCTGTAAAATATGATCTGCAATACTTAAAACTACTCGTGCACGACTGTAAATTATTTACAGTACAAATATTTCTTTTATATCTCTTATTCTGCTCCATCGATGTTTAAGTAAATAATTAAAATCATTTCAATTACACGCTCAGTGTTGGGCTGTTTTATAAAGTGTTGCCACCACGAGTGGCCTGCATGTGGTTTTAGGCTGGTTCTTGTTAGGAATAATATTCCCATTTTCCTGGCTCTGACGGGGAACAGGAAGCACAGGATCTGAACTCATTCCTGGATTCTAGCGCCTTTCTCTGACGCCGGGCCTTCCAAGCCCGTACATCAGCTCAGCTGTCACAGTAAAACATATAAGAACAGGTATGATTAGAGCTTCTCGGACAAAGGTAAATGTAACGGGCCGCTGCTTTAACACCGGGCCCGTGTCGAAGAGAAGCAGCGGACATTGTAGTGAACCTTTCTTCTCTTCTTTCGTTTGCGGAGCTTCTATATGATTTCATTTTGCTATTTTTTCTTCGACATGATCCTCCTCGGTGGCTGTACTGAAGAATCCTTTGAAAAGCTTCTCAGCAGCAGGAGTATGCAGAGGTGAACCGTATTATATATCCTCTTAAGAAAGCACAGGAATCAGTCTTGCATGATCGCCCCTCGCAGCGCCTCGCAGAGCGGCAGAGAGAGCAGGTTATCCATGTAGAAATTGCACAGCAGATATCATAAACTGAGCGCCGTCATGCACAAAGACACTGGAAAAAGTACCAAGATGATCTTTCATCCCGGAGTCGCTGAAATCCCCGACACACACCCTTGGAAGAGCAGCTCGGCGCCCACACGGGGGGACTCGGGGTTATTTGAACTAAAGCTTTGTACGGGGTTACAGGCGGCATTCGAGCTCTAAGACCGGGGTTGGTCCGATGCCTACCGCGGACTTATGGTGATCTCGGTGACTTGGCCGAACGCTGCAGCCCAGATCGAGCCGCGTCACCGGGGACAGACATATCAGAGGAGCTCAGCGAAGCTGGCAGATCATGATAGTCATCTTAGGGAGACGGGTCCCAGTGATTAAATCCAGGCTGTTGGATCCCACCCTCTGGCACTTGACCACACGCATGCGTGTGCACACGCACATCGACACAAAGATGCACGCGTGTCCAGAGTCCCAAACCCAGGATCATTAATATTTGCACATTATAACCCTCCTCTTTTCTCACACTGCTGCCACCAGATATACCAGCTGGGCCCGCCTATCCATTACCATAATGCCATCAGTGTGTGTGCTGCCACGGCTATATCTGGCTACATGTACTTTCTTGTTGTGTGTGTGTGTGTGTGTATTCACACTTGCTGGTTTGCTCTATGTTGGTGTATGTGATATTTATGCATGTGCCTGCCTCCTACAGTGGGCACGCATATTCAAAATGGATTTAAAGGCTAAATTGTATAATGATTTCTGGGAAAACAATAAATTGAGGTTCCAAATAAAGGCCATTATGGAAATGAGATTATGGAGCAATTGAATTAGGCTGTAATCACCGTTTCTATATGTCATTACAATGCAACTTTATACAGCATTACTCTGTGCCTCAGGCTATAAATGACAAACAGTGTTTCTTTGAGAAGTATTTCAGTAAATCCACAAGGGGAGGGTTTAATTCAGATTCACTCAATGCATCTCCACCTCCGCCACTTTATTTCAGAGTTCACATTATTCCCATCGGGTCGGACACATTTTTACAAATTTAACAGTTCGGGCCCGCGCTGCACAGCAGAGTGTGCTCCGAGACTAAATAAGCCTTCTCCATCTATTCGCACACTGCACTCACTAACCTGAGATTTTAATCCACGGATGTTCATGCAGACCAACTTAACTGAAGCCCACGTCAGAGCAAACCCAGGTTTTCATTTATAGTTTCGATCATTCGAACTCCCAAGCAGTTTCAGGGAAACTGCAAAACATTATCTCCCGTCAGTTGAGGAAAGACGTCGAGGTCTCATACGGACTCAATATATTTTAGCATGTCATTGTCAGTTGTGTAGTTTAGTTTCATATGATGTTTCTACACAACACGGGCACGTATTTATAGAAAGAGGAAGCTCGGAGCAATCAGAAAAGTCTTGATGGATGATTGGATGAAAAACACGGTGCTGATCATTAAGGACCGCTCTGTCTCTTAACAGGCCCAGTTATGAGGCAGCCTATTAATACTGCATTTAGTCATTACTTATTATTAATCTCTGTCTCTCTTCCACAGCATGTCTTTATCCCGTCTTCCCCTCACCCCAACCAATCACAGCAGATGGCCCCGCCCCTCCCTGAGCCTGGTTCTCCTGGAGGTTTCTTCCTGTTAAAAGGGAGTTTTTCCTTCCCACTGTCGCTTGCCATTAGGGGGTCGTGGCACCGTTGGGGTTTTCTCCATGTTATTGTAAAGTCTCTACCTTGAGGCGACTGTTGTCGTAAAGTGAACTGAATTAATATCGATGTCGTGTCTGTAGCAGGTGACCAGAGATGTCGTGCTAATCCGTGTGACTCCACCCGGCTAATGTTAGCTTATTAACTGCTGCCTCCATCAGAGAGCGCTAACAATTAATTTATTTTATATTCCTGTAATTTATTGATTAGCCTGCTGTTATGGATTAAATAAAGGACTATCTGCAGGCGTGGAAGACAGCAGCCGCCATGATGTCACCCACTGGTTTATGGCGTTCTGTTAAGAGGCGTTGAGCGGAGCGTTTTCAAAAACGACGACTGAGAACGTCTTTCACGCCGACTTCTACGCAAACAGATGCATTTTTGCAGCCAGCTTTCACCTCCTGGTGGCTACTGAAGGGAATGCAGGCATGAGGCTCCACGCCGGCTTCGCCCGTGGACGCTGCGTCCGTCTTTATCCTGCCGGCGCCGCACATATGCTTTAAGCAGACTAACAGCTGAGCCTGCTGCAGTCTGGGGGATGAATTTGATGAAAGTGCTGCTTTTGTGAGGCAATGATGCGTTAACCTGCTGTGACGCATGTCAATGCATCAAGACCCCACCTGTGTGAGGTTACACAGAAAATAACAGACGCCGCTGTTTTGACGTGTCGTTAGCGGTCGCTTTGAGCGAAGGTAGAATCCTGAAACGTGTCCCGTACATATCTCCGATTTTATACGTGTGTGAAGGTGATTTAAATTCCCGGAGCAGGGATTATTAATCTTACCATCATTTTGCAAACAATACACACACACACAGTCTATCATCACCAATGAGTCCTCTCCTCCTGTTTTCTGGGGTCCATGGGGATTTGTCAGTGCTCGTCAACCAACCGTGTCAACCGTGACAGTCGTCCAGATGTCTCCCGCTGCCACGGAGATGACAGGAAGGACAGGGAGAGAGGAGGAGTGGAGGGATGGAGAGAGAGGAGTATCCCTCATCTGACAAACGCTACGGTGGGACGTCCACGAGCAATCAAAGTCAGAGCGCAAAGCACGAGCCACGCTGACAGGCTCTAATAAAGTGGATTCCCTACCTGTGGTACTTGAGGGAATACGCAAAGTTTGAGCGAGAGTGGCCTTTCGGTCAGCGTAGCCGCTGAAGCATAACTCCAGCTTTTATGATCTTTACAGTTCGGACCAAATCTTCAGCTGCTGCTTCTTTACTCTTTCCAGGAGAGACACAAACAGGAAGTATTTTTTTATTTGCTCCCGTCTCTGACAGCTCCTGTCTGTCTCTGCACAGTGGGACAGCAGCACTGTGCTGATGAACACCAACACGTAATGGTCTGTAGGTAATAGAGACCAGGCTGGCGTTATCAACAGTTGGTGGAATCATCAACTGACTGAAAGCTGGGTGCGCCGTGGTGTAGAAGAATTCAACTTCCTGTTTGTGAAAACCTTAAGTTCCTGTTCAGTTACAAGTCTTGGATGAGGTGCTGTGGTCGTTCCAAACACTCCCCAGACATGGAAATACTGCTAGCACGATCCATGACACTAACTTGCATTTAACAGGACTGACTCCATCCATCAGTAATCGTGCACAAAGTTAGGGTGTTCAGTTAGCCAGCGAGGTGTAACGTAGCCACACGGCACGGCCTCTTCCTCGGGTATATCACCGCCGTACAACACGCGGCACATACAAACTGCACGCTTATAAGTGTGCGATGAAGTCAAACCTGTCGTAATCCTCTGCAGCTCACACATCTTAGAGAACAAATATCTGCAGCTAAAGATGTGAGAGCCTCACAGCTTCACCATCAAACACTCTCTCCCCTCTTTCTTGTCTGTAATGTGTCACATGAAGCTGATATGGAGGGCATGGCAGGGCAGAGATCCAGCAGGCTGCTGGCCTGTGCCAGGAAGTGCTCCACCAAGCACATGGTGAGAGCCTGCAGCACCAATCAGCCTGTACTGAGGCTGTCAATGGGCTCATTAGCGCTCATTACATCGACCTCTTGGGCACCTGGGTGCCCTTCAGAGCTCTTAGGGCAGGGGGGGTGGGTCGGGGGGCAGACTGCGGGTAGCGTAAGGGGCAAAACAGGAGAGTATAAAGAGAACAACAAAAGATGGATCCCATGTTTCTGTCCTGACAAAGACGGATGAATGAGAGAACCAAAACGAGTGAGGACAACGGCGTCGACTGCAGAGATGAAACAGGTGACTGGCAGAGCCGACGCAGTTACCACGGCTGGTGAAAAGTCAGTACTGCTGTGTGTTTTTTCGCTGTGAGTTCTTGTTACATATAAAGTGAATGTGAATAACTTGGATTTATAAACGTTAATATAACAGCCGCCTGTTTGACAGCACTGTAACTGCAGCTTAACAACCACCGGTGTTTTACAGTCGTCCGGCCGAGAAGGATATTTCTAATTTTAGAGATGTTGCACAAATGGAAGAAAGCAGTCTTACATATTTGTTTAATATGTGCGTTGAAGGACATGTCCTGGTCAAAAATGACTCCAAGGTTCCTCACAGCGTTACTGGGGGCCAAGGTAATGCCATCCAGAGTAAGAATCTGCTTAGATACCATATTTCTAGGCTTTTCAGGGCCAGGTACAATAACTTCAGCTTGATCTGTACTGTACTGACAGCAGTTTCAAAAACCACGGAAAAAGTCTGGATCATGTTTGGATTTTCAAAATGTTCATCCATCAAGGCAGGTGAACAGGAAGTGATGTCATACATCAGGAAGGCTTTGAGCTAAATTAATTCTGTGGATTCGCTCTCCCTCCAGGGGGTGCTGCTGTTGATGTTTCTACTTTAAAGAAATATTCTTTATGTGTCTGAGGCTACAGCTACATGTATTTGTTTTAAAATGGCCATTTTTTCAAAGTTAATTTTGAAAAATATCTCTGTCCACATAAAAAATGGTGACAATATAATTGAAACTGAAGAAATGCTGGCCAATCAAAAGCCCACAAATAATAAACCTTCACAAATAGGAGATAAAGGAGTGCAGCTTTGACATAGTCTCAGAACAAAAACACAGCTATCAGAAATGTGCACGCTGGGTGGAGTTTCCCGTGTTCAGTAAAAACGTGGATGAAAACAGAAAGGTTTTAAAAAGTTCACCAACCATCCTGACCAAGGTCAGCTCAATCTTCAGAAGGAACAAAAAGAAACAAAGTCATAAATCAGCAACTGCTACCAAATTTGGTCGATGGACTCCTTTCACTGTTATTTCACCACTAGGGGTTTTTTCTTTTTCATAAGCTGTGTTTGGACCAAATGGAATATTTTGCTTTGGCTTACTCATGCAAACACGGCCTACGGTTTCCCCGACGTTTCCGTATGTGCATGAAAGCAAAGTTGAATAATTTCAGGCTTTTCAGCAACTGTAAGTTGTTGGTCCTGAGTGGGTGTGGTCAGTAGAATCTCAGCTGACAGTTAAACCTTTGCTGCAGTGTTTACAATTTAGACGCGTGTGAACTTGAGTTAAAATGTTGCTTTTCCTTCGGTGTGACGTCTCAGACGTCAAACGTGACCAGATCAGGTTTCCCTGCCGAGCTGCTCTCCCGCCTCTCTCACAGAACAAACCATTTCTATAAGCTTACAAACAAAAATAATTTGTCATTCCGCTGGTCTGGATTTAATTTAATGTTCAGGATCCCAGTCTGGATTCAGGAGACAGACACTATCTCTACTTTTAAGATTCAAACTTTCCTTTTTGCTAAAGCATATAGTTAGGGCTGGATCAGGTGACCCTGAATCCTCCCTTAGTTATGCTGCAATAGGCTGCCGGGGATTCCCATGATGCACTGGGTGTTTCTTCTTCACTCACTGTGTGTTTATCCACAGCGTGTCTCTGTCCTGTCTTCCTTCCCTCCCCCTGACCTGTTGCAGCAGGTGGAGGTTTCTTCCTGTTAAAAGGGAGTTTTTTCTTCCCACTGTCGCCAAGAGTTTGCTGACATCTGATTGTTGGGGTTTTCTGCATTATCGTAGCATCCTTACCTCACAGTATAAAGCAACTTGGGCTGACTGATGTTGTGATTTGGAGCTGTATGAATAAAATTTGATACAACAGTGTCAATAGTAACACGCTGAGCAAAGCTCACACAAACATGAAATCAGCTCCAACATCCTCTCACCTGACTCCCTCAGTGCGATTATACTTAACCCGCGAGCTTTTCTTTGAAACTCGTACATTTACTTCAAGTGTTAGCGTACTTTACTTTGAGCCGCCCACGTGCTGATTTTACTCCGCCGATAATGTAACTTTCCTATTTTGCACATGAACAAAAGCAGCCGGTGCAAAGAGAAGCAGCACCTGATAACAAACCATCTAAAGCTGCTCTTTATGAGCAGTTCTGAGGATCCGGCAGAGCCGAGGGACTCGCAGGTACCGTTTGAACAGCTGAGCTCTCATTTTGACACCAATAACAGCAGACGGAGCTGTCAAATCGAGTATTTACATAGATATTATAAAATCAGATTATAAAAGGAAACCCTGTCAAATAATACAAGAAAAATTCAGAGGACTGAATAATGGTGCTCAGCGTGTCAGCCTGGTTTATGTGATCAGTTCTTATGACTACATTGGGTTCAGGTCCACAGTTTCACTTTGATTTCTTTAACATTTAGAGCAAACAGGCCTCTTTTTAAAACATTTGCTTTGTCTCCTCCAAATCCAGATCTTTACTGGCGCTGACATTTTTTCAAAGCTCTGTTTTTTATTGTGTTATTTGAACTCTCAGGCTCACTTACAGCTGAGTTCGCTTTGAGAGCAGTTTGCAGAAAGAGAGCCTTTGGTTGTGGTGCACCTGTGGACGGTCGCCTCTGTACCCGGTCCGCTTTTGTTGACTGACGAGTGGCTGTCAGCTCTCCGTCCGCGGGGCGGTGTCCCTGTGTCCGTCTCTTTTCGTCGCTCGTCTTCCAGTGAACACGGAGGACAAACATCGAATCCACTCCCTCCTGTAACCACCCCACACACCTTTAACTCTGGTTGTTTTTTTATTAGAGTTTTAAACTTGAATGACATTTTTAAAAATGTTCATTAATGACCATTACTGTCAGAAGCGTAAAGCAGCAGCCTGACGTTACAGCAGAAGCAGCAGCGGTGGATTATTCTGTGAGTACTTCCGAGGTTTCCCCAGAATCCCTCTGGTTTCTACCGAAGATGTAAAACACTTTGTACTGTCAGGCTGAGGTATTTACTCACGCTGCAGTGTATATGGAGCAGAACAGTGTGCGGGGAGCTGTACATTGAGCTGGAAATCAGGTGCCTGCACGTATAGGCAAAGCAAATTTAATATTTTAGAAGGTGTACGTCTGAAAGCCCTGAGAAAGCACAGTGCTGAAACTACATGTCAAGAGAGACCATTGTAGGTAAATTGACCTGTCGGTTACAGGCCTTCCTCATCGTCACCATCTTCAGGCTTCCAACTGAAAGCCTGGCATGGTGTATGAAGCTAAAGCTAGCTCACGCAGATGGTCTCAGGTTCTCATGTTAATCAAACATCCTGAGACCTTTTGTCTGGCTCTAAATGACCAGCGCCATGGTCTGACTGTGGACTGTGCAGCACTGTGTGCCCGAAGTCACCATCCAAACCCGAGTTCACGACTGTTCATCAGTTTTAAGGGTTTTTATTTTAGGTACATTTAAGAACCTTGACTCCAATTCACCTATAAAGCACCAGTCAGGTGTTTTATATTGTAAGGTGAAACCATCAGTTGACCCCCTGTGAGCGAAAGTGGAAGGAAAAACCCCTTTTAACAGGAAGAAGCCCCCGGCAGAACCAGGCTCAGGGAGGGGCGAGGCCATCTGCTGCGAATGACTGAGGGGGGAGGGGGGCGCGGAAACCTTTTTAGAGCTCAATAACGGCTCCGTTTATTTCTTTGGACAACGCTGCTTTATTAGACCAGCCCGCTCTGTCAGCTTCACACCACCGCTGCCCTGAATCATTATACATTTTTCCTTAGTACTAAAACATAATTATTGTTGCTGTCCGTGTTTTCAGATTTACTGTTTTACAAAAAGAAAAAGATATTAAAGCACATTGTTATCATCATTATTTACAAAGAGGCCAAATTTGAGTTATTTACCTGAATTCCTGAATTATGTTCTGCTGGAATAATTTATTAATTTTCAGGATTTTAGGTTTAAACACATTTCTGACGGTATTTGGTGGTTTCTCTGGATATAATGGATATAAATAAATTGTGAGCTCTGCTGAGGAGAAGAGCTCAGGTCAAAACAGCCATTATGCAGTGCAGTACAGCTGAGCCACTACAGACTAAACACCACTTCACACCCAGGTGCCACACCGAGACAAAAGCAGCTCAGGTTCATCCAGTGTGTGACAACAGGAGACAACAGTGTCGTTACACTGTGCATTAGTGGAAGTGCATTTGAATTTCACATCCTCAGGCAGCCACGGGTTAGTGCGTCTTCCAGGAGCAGAACTCCACCAATCAAAGCTGCATACACGTGTGACCATGTGACTCTCAGACTGCATGTAGAAGCTAGCTTCTGAGTCCGAACACGCCAACGAAACCGGCAAGTTTGTTTAAAGAGTGCGATCGTAACAGGTCGCAGATTCTTTCCGATCTTCACCAGAACGTTCACCAAAGCTGTCCACGCTGGCATTATGTGACCACTGGGGGGCACTACAACAGGTAAAATCAGTTCTTCTAGCAATATTTCAACATGTTGACGCTCGCATGGAAGCAGTACTCGCAGCTGTATTTGTGACTTACTGTCTCACAATTAGAAGAAAAGATCTTGTAATTATGACAAAAGGTTAAGGTGGTTATCAGTCATCACGTCTTCAGAGAACAGGCGCGGTGACGCCACCTGATTCAACTGTCTGCTCTGCAAAGGCTGCATGTACCAAACAGGAAGTCAAACATCGATGTGTGTGTTTTTTTCCAAATGTCACATTTCTGTAAATAGATGTCAACAGGAAGCTTAGTTTTGGTCAATAAAGTCCAGCCTATCCAATTAGATATCAGCGCTTACCCAGTGGAAGCCAGACCGTTCTCAGCAGCGAGTTCCTGCAGCGTCTGACTCCATCTCATCGCCTTTACTAGGTCCAGATTTCTGCTCCAATCACATCTGAGGCACGCTATGAGATGGAAGGTTTGAGGTCATTCATTGACACCTGGCTCTTTGTAACGCAGCGGTCGGACCAATCAGCATCACTCAAAGGTTCTTCTGAGTATCAGAACTGGAGAACAGAAACAACCTTCAAGGATGAAGTTCTCCGAAGTCTGAGACTCAGCCTGACATCCCCATGTTGGTGCTGATCCTACAATTGAAGTCATGTCGCTCCAGGAGCAGCACCCGACCAATCACGTTGTTGTGATGTCATAGCAAAACTAAAGCCAACCTTAAAAACGGTAAAACTTTAGAATAAAATATTAGAATGTGAAAAGCAGACACTTCTGCGAGGGACTCATCTCTTCGCGTCCAAAGGTAAACTAGAACTTTAATAATGTTGTGAAAAGTGACATTTGGTTTTACTCTGCTCAGGGACAAGTGCTGCTGTGACCTGGCACCACAGGCGGCGTAAACACGGGTGTAGCTGGCGTGACAGCACCCTGGCACAGCGAGTGTCCCGTTTTCACCATTGCCATCCATCCTGTTTTCTTCACTCTGACCCGAAGTGATAATGAAATAAAAAGTTTCCGCTTATTTCTCGTGCACACAGGCACCGCCCGTCAGTGGCTGACACAGGAACTGCTGTACTGCCTGTGCTGAAATAGAAGAGACCTCCTTTGAAAGAACCGTCATGTCTGACCCAGCGTGGCGTGCCGGGGCTTCATGCGTGCACCTCAGCATCCTTCAGCTGGAGAGGCTGGAGAGGAAGCAGCTCATAACAAACATATCCTCTTCGTCAAACAAACATGTCCCCGTCTCCACATTATCACCTTAACCTGAACAAAACGCCTCTTTCTGCTCGGCTCTGCATCCCGGCTACCTCGGCTTGTTTGTTAACACCAAAGACAGGCAGCGAGAGAGAGGGGGGAAAAAAATCAATGTAATACTGCAGAACTATCAGATCATATGAAATTATGGATTCTTGGTCTGAGCATTCAGCCCTTGTCTGCCGAGCTGTGCAAATCAATTCAAACAGACACAAAGAGCAAACACACAGCGTAACACCACAATAGGAAATTGAAGCGAGCGGAGCCTCCCTTTTTAAAATATGCCGCTACATATTTGTTTTGTGGATTACCATTCTGAAATGAAATTTGAACAGTTACTTAAAATAATATGCAAAATATATTTCCTTCTCCTTCTATTTTTATTATGACTCCTCTCCTCTGAACCCCCCCACCCCCTGTTTGTTAGCCGAGGAGGGAGGGGGGAGCGATGGCGGCCGCAGTGTAAACAGACACACGGCGCCGCTATGATGCTGATTGTGTTTCCAAAACATATTTTGGGGCCCTATCCCCTTTGCTGGGAGTTGAGTATTTATCCGTTTTGGTTCCATATTGTCCTGAAACATCTCGGCGTGTACGTGAGGAGCAGCGGGTTTCAAACTGTGGCTCAGGTCGGGCGTTTAAAGGCCTCCCCGCTCCCAGGCGGGAGCCACAGCTTTCTCCTCACTGTTCTTTCTGTGCGGGATCTTCTCTCAGATTGATGAGGTCCATTAATTGCATTTCATCTTTGGTGACACCTGAGCAGAATATGGATTAGAAATGCTGTTTGGAATGAAATCAGATTCACGCACCACTCGATACACTCGCTCAATTCAAGTGCTTTTTTATGAAGCAACAGTATCACGTTGCAACGAGAACAAAAGGCCTCGCGGATCATGTTCCACCGAGCTGCCTTTACACTGCTTTAAACCCTCCTATATCACCGCCTCCCATCTCCACCACTCCGTGAAGGCACTAAAAATTTACACCCCGAGCCTCGTCCTCATCTTACTGCTTTTTAAAGGGACACTGCCCTACTTACCTACCTTTTCTTCTCCCGCAGTGCCGCGTTTTCCCCACGGAGCCAGTCCTTTTTACCTTTAAGCCCAGCAGAGAAAGTTTCAGACAGAATCATATCATATAGTTATCACGGGAAACATACTGCAGTAATATCTTTATCGTTGCTTGAACTCTGTGCTGGCAGCTGGACGAAGATGAAAAACACATCCACATCTAATGTAAAGGCTGGGCCGACCTCTTCCTCTATACGGATATCAAAAAAGCCAAAACTTTAGTAAACGTAAGACCCTGTGATATCACGGTCACCACTGATGATCAGTCAAATATAGGAAACTTTGCATTTAGAAAATGTTCTCCAGGGATTGGAAATCAGAAAAAAAAAAACAAAAATATTTTTCCCTGCTGGCAACAAAACAACCAAAAACCTGAGACATTATCTTGCACACAGCATGTGCTTAAGCTTCATGTGTCTAATGAAAGCATCAGCTGATTTTATACATATGTGTATCAATCGAGTTGTAGTATTTACACAGCACTAAGTCACACCAGTAGTCATTTAAAGGTGGTTTAAAGATAGAAGAAGCAAGATGGCGGCGCGCACAGATGCAGCGGCTCTATGCTCGCCACTTAGGTGCCTTTCTTTTTGTTTCTCCACTTTTTCTTCTTCTTTTGTTTTCCTTATTGTGAAGCCAAATTTTCCTACAACCATCTGGAATTACCCAATTTCACTGTGCAAGAAACTGCACAATGACAATAAAAAGCTCTAAGTCTCTAAGTTACACACATGGTCATATTAGTGAGAACCAACAGTCACATGATCCTCTACGAGCAGCGCTTGGCGATGGAGGAAGAACTCTCCTCAGAAACACTTGAAACAGGCTTTCTGTCCTGGGATACAGAGGAGACCCTCTCTGTCCTGAAATGGTTTGGCTTTGGAAAAACCTCACAGAGTGAGGTGCTGAAAGACCAACAGCAGGAGTACCAAACAGCAACATTCCCATTCCTACGAAAGGAGGCCGTATTCAGGGCTGTCGTCCGTCCGCACTGCTGCTCTCATTAACGATCAGCAACCACAAATCTGCTGCCACTATACGCTGATGACGCCACGCTGTTTATTCCCAAATCAGTTCAAACCTCATTCCATCATTGGTGACAGCGAGAGACGAAACTCACCTGCTAAAGTTCAAGGCTCGTAATTAGGGACAGAAATGTTCACGTTTCCTCCGTCTACAGAAATAATGATCATTGTCTTCATTATTTAAAGTCATTCGTCTCAAACTGGCCTAACTGTGAAGATCTCAATATCGCTGCGACATGGAATTACATCCAGTGGTAGATATGTAAATAACGGTACCTGAGACGCTGCAGTGATGTCGTACTGCTGCAAAATGAAAAAAGGCTGAGATCTCTTACAGCCCAGACAAACAGCGCCTTATCAAGAAAAGTGAACAGCAGGAAAATGCATGTTGCATGATTTATATGAAGCAAAACAAGAATAAAACATATTTGCACTGTGCACTGAAACAAATGAGGTTTCACTCTATATCAGGAAAATCAATACAATAACAGGCTGTGTGCGCCGCGCACCCCGCGTGCATGCTTAATAAGAACGCCTCTCTGCAGCCTGCAAACTTCCACGTCGTGATCTCGCCAACCCTCTTCTCTTTTTTTAAGCTCCATTCTGGAGCCCCTCATTCGGGATTTGGTTTGAAGAGCGCGGTGTTAAGTACTAAAACCACAGTTCAGAAGAGGCTTATGTTAAGAGAGTCATCCTGAGACATCCTGAGACCCACCGCCTTAAAAAGAGTGGGGGGAGGAGACAGAGCACAGTGATGTTATCGCCTCCCTTAACTCCTGTATAGACGCAATCCATTTCCACCTGCCGTCAACCTGCACGCACCTGTCACAGACTTATACAAATACTTATCTCCCACTATCCGGGCAGGCAAATGCCTCGGAGGGAAGGCTGCGGGTGGGCGTGTGCCGGGAGGGGGGTGTTGTAAGAGAGACAATCAAAGAGAGCGAGAGAGAAAGTAGGTCCCCGATAAAGAGAGAGATGGGGACAGAAAGGAGCGATTGGGTTGGGAAGCGGTAATATCCTCTGAGCACTCTCCTATCAGTGGGGCGACAAAGCGGAGTGAAGCCCAGGTATTAGCCTTCCCTCTCTCCCTCACGTACCTTTGCTTCCAGGGAGCGCCGTCTATTTTAAGCCATTCCTTCAACACGCCGTGTCAAACAAGCCCGAAATCCCCGCTAATACTAGTTACCCCTGAAACACTGATCTTACTGCTTTCACTCGACAAGCCTGTCTCGCACACACTCGGGAGAAAAGTTGAGGAGGAAAAGAGTGTTTTGACGTTGCCTTTACATTTTGAGCCCATTAAATCCCAGGATCTGTCTCACTTCTACCTGGATTTTTTTTATTCTCAGAGATAAGCCAAATTAATATGAACTCGCCGGGGCCGCTTTGAAATGCTTTGTGCTATCCAAAGCCCGGCGCTCCATCTCCCTCTCGCTCACACTCTCTCAAAGTTATCACGAGGCCCGCGATAGCCTTTAAACAAGCGAGGTGAAGTGCTTTAATTAAAACTAGCGGCATTTTCTTGGGAAAAACGAGGGGGAATGCTTCATAATTTATCACAGCGGAGGGCTTCCCCTCTGGTGGCTGAAGGAAAAGGAGCTGGCCACGTCTTAAAGAGATGCCCTCACCTTGGAGATATCAGCGGAAACCTCTGGATGCACGCGTCCCGCCGCACACAATACGTTCTCTTAAAAGCAGCGAATCAAGATGGGCTCGGCGTGCTTCTTCTTCTTCTGATGTGTTAAGTGCAGCGCTGCACTTAACATGAGCGACACGCCATGTAAATCAATCCGAGTTATAAACTTTATGCAATATACCCGCAGCTTTCATTGCTTCAATAACGCACATTTACATACAGGCTACACAAACATGCGTGTACGCACACACACACACACACACACACACACACACACACACATAAGAGATGGAGTGTATTTTTTTCCAGAGTCAAAGCTAATACAATTCATTTTTTCTTATTTCCTTACAATACATCTTTCAGTTCTGCCTTTTCCGTGCATGAAATTCATTTTCTAATGGAAATATTTGTTTTGTAAATCAAATATGTATTATGCACAGAATGCAAAGCACAAATTAAATTATGTTAATGAAATGAAAGAGATATGAAATGCATATTTCATGGACAAAACATAACCCTGCCGAACAGCCATTTCTTGATAAAATCTTTAAACACAATCTCATTCGGAGAAAGACATATTGCCATGGCAGATAGCACCTCATTAAAATGGTCTCCTTTAATATCAGTGCTTAGTATATATGGGATTGTAAATAACCACTGGGGAAGAAGAACCAATAATGAAATACTGTCTTTAATAGCTTGCCATTGATGTCAGCATAAAAAGTCTACTAGAGGAATATTGGAAATTGGGTGTGCACACACATAGTCAAAAGCTGTAAATGATTGCATATTTAAATAGAGCTGACTAAGGAAAAGATGATATAGATATTAGTAATAGGCAGAAAATTATGCTGACCTTACATAATTCCACAAAAAAGCCCGGACTGTTTTAAATTTTATATTGGTTACACTTAATGAATAATAGATTCTGTAGCTGTTGTTGTGCAGTCCATGATGTTAATAAAAGCCTAAGAATAGGAGCCCTGCTCTGCCCAGCCGACTAGCAAATGAACTAGACTGGCTTTTCAGCAGAAATAAATACGGCAATAAATACAAAGGGAGGCGGGAGGAGGAGGCGGCGGCGAAGGGGGAGAAAAACAAGAGAAAACAGGAGAGGAAGGTGCAAAAAGACGTTTCGAGAACGAGAAAACGAGCCCGTTTGTTGGAGGTCACGCGACGCCTGCATCTTTAAACTCAAACCACTTTAATCGGCACCAACGTCGTTTAAAAGAACAGTCCGAGTTTTAGAAACGCTCTCTGATTTGAGGATTAAAGGAAGGATCCACTGCACACTCCCAGCCACATCCAGGGCATCGAATACTGTCAGAGACCCGCTCGACAACAGCTCAGACAGCCGCTACATGGCTCTGTCGCACCTGGTAAAATCTACCGAAGAAGCTTCAAAGCGTCCTGAGCACAAAGGTCACGCTCCACCAGCACCTCTCCATCCTGGAAATGTCTGCAGGACAAGCTGTGCTCCACTCTGAACCCGTTCTGAATACTTTCAGTGCTGCTGCTTGTAAAAGACTCTAATTATAAAACTCTTGAATATCCAGATTTTTCTATTAAATAAGCTAAAAAAAGAAAAATAAGCGAGTGCATCATGTAATCTGTTCCTACCACATGTCAGCTGATCGGCATGCTTTGAAACTCAAACAGGAATCCTTGACACCTGAGATCATTTTGAGATGATGTGTTGAGTCGAGAGAAAATGAAAGAAAAATGATCAGCAGTAATGAAATCCAGCGTTTGTTTGGTGTGACGCATCGATCGATCAGGGTAAATGCAACATGCGGAGCAGGAGAGGATCAATACCAGACCAAGAGCGACTTTAAAAACTTTTTGTCCTAAATAAAATGCGTCAGTGTTTTTATGCTGTGACGGGGCGTGCACCGCCATCTTAAACACTTTTCAATGTCATCCAAGTTCTTCATTATTTCCAGAATGAAATAATCCAATTAAACGTTTTACTGTGTTGTTGATTAATATCATTCTGCAGAGGAGAAGAGACGGGGGACACGGGGGGGGGGAGGAAGTGTATGCAAGGAGAACAAACAGGTGACATCGACAAGTTTAAACACACCTGAGGTCCGTTTAGGAGCCAATCAGCAGCCAGAGTCTGCTTTGCTGAGGGGAAAGTCAGTTCAGCTTCATTGTGCGCACACACACACTTTAAAAAGGAGGTGCTTCCTAGATGTAATCCACACAGAGAACACGGGTTATCCTCGGATATAAAAGGCCACGGCGAGGCAGCAGGAAGGAAATGACATGTCTCTCAGGCTCCAGGAGGAGTCTGTATTTGAAAGGAGGACAAAGAGGAGCAGGAGGTTTGTCTGAGGGTCAGAAAGGACGAAGGTTTGTCCAAGAGTGAGCCCGTTCCTGACAGGAGGTCACCACACTCAGTCACTTTACATCAACCTCACTTTACACGCCAAATTTACCTCCCCGGCCCCTCCCCCTCTTGCCATTTCCACTGAAAATCCCTTTTTTCCTTCTCCTCCTCACCACTCGTTACCACCGCTGCCCTCACATTGTGAAAGGGGACAGTTCAGGTCTTGCTGTCCTGATGATGTCACACCTGATCCCAAATCTCCTGCTCGGTGTAAAACGCGCAGTGTTGGCGTTTCTTCTTCTGCCTGCTACCTGCTGCGTTTCCTGTCCGAGTGTCCTGCGTAGGTGAGCCGCTGGTCTGTTTAACGTGTGGCAGATCTTAGTCTCTGGTGTAACTACAGCTCTTGGGCTCGCCGTGTCCCGGACTTGCTCCAAATAATAATGCCTGGACATGAAGCTGAGGATCAGCAGCAGATTAATGGCTGACCTCGCGCTATGGACAGATCATATCAGATGTTCTCTTAGCTGAAGTTTGGTCTACTTCCTGGAATCTTCAATGTGAGGAGAGTTTAATCCTCGTTATCCATCTTCCTGCGCCCGCGTGTTCATATTAGCCTAACCACAGCTCTGTAGCTAACCACCAGCTAGCACATCATTATAAGCAAGCTAGCCTGATTTCACCAACTCTCCAAATGTCGCTGCTCTTTAGTTTTCCATCCCGAGCATGGCTTGTGCTAACTTTAGCTAAACCTCGTAAATCTTCTTCATGGCCACGTTGACGTTCAACTTTATTGGAACAGCCACACTTGGTTTAATGAAGTGAAGGAGCGTTTGGACCCAGAGATGGTTCATGACCGAAGGAGCAGGATGAGTGGATTGTTGCTTTTCGATTTAATTACCTTCTTTTACTAAATCTTCAGTTTTCAGTTGAGCTTTGCTTAGCTTTAGGGACAGACTGTGATGATGGTGTCTCCTGGTGTCTGTGAAGCTGCGACTACCACCGGTAAAGTGACCACTGCCAGTGGTCTACATCCGAGTCATGAATAATCCTCCACAAGCTTGAGCAACTCGTCCCCAACCCGGAGCAGACAGTCTGGCCCGCTCTGGCTTTGTGTCTTTGTTCCCATGCCTCTCTTGTAGCGTTGTCTTCGCACGCTTGCAGAAGAGCAGCTTAAACTAAAAGCGCCGCAGGTGGAAACGCTGGCCGACCGTGAAGAAAAACCGGCGTCGCCGATCCACGCTCTGTCTTAATGCAAACCACTGTCCCTAGCAGCCTTCCTCTTTTCCTGCACAGAGTGTAGAAACTTGGTAAATGTAGACAAAGAGCATATTGTGATGAGTTGACACATTGTTTCTGAGTGGAGCACAAGAGGGAAGAGAACAATGGCACAATGAATCCCCATTTTCTCAAAGCTTAAAAAGACCCAGGGAAGGAAAGACGTTCACATTTTAAAATGGGACACAGCATATAGGCAATTAACACTATTCTTCTGCTTTCCCTTTGAATCCTTGAAGAAAATACTGTTGAAGAAAGGATACCAATGGTAAATTTGGTAGTAGAGAGAGGTGACCTTGTTAGGTAATTAACATCTTATTCTGAGTTTAATTAGACAAACTAAATCAATTCAACCTGGGTATGAAAGGAGGGCGCCTCTGAAAACAGGAAAGGGAGAAAGAAGGTAAATTCTGTTTTAATTGTATGAAAGCATTAAAAATGCACCTGTTCGCCGGCAAATTGCCTCACTCATGGAAATCCACAGGGAGAAGCAGCCCCTATTCAAAATAGCATCAAGTTGTTAAGATAGCTATTTATGTGCTTGGGTACATGGAAAAGGAAAACAGAGGAGGGGGGAGGAAATCCAAATTATGTTCCTTGTTGTTCGCAGTCCCCCTTGTTAGGGATTCTAAACAATGCCTCAGAAACTTTTTAGATTTAGTGCTCTGTGTCTCTGTTGGCTTGTCTTCACCAGCCAAACCCTGTCTTAACCCCCTTTGGTGTGCAGCAAATAGACTCAACCTCCCTGCAATCATTTCCTTGATGTTTTCATCCTCTCTTCTCCATCTTTCTTCTTCCCTCTCCTCTCTTCTCTTGAGTCCCCGAGCTATTGCTTTATTTGCATCTGGTCCAAAAATAAAATAAAACGGGCCTGCTTTCCTGTCAGGATGTGTTGAATGACAGGCCGGTGAAGGCAGACTGTACACCAGTCACAGATTCATCAGGGCTTTAACTGAGGATGGGTCCAGAGGTCATGAAGTTAGCGTAGCGGGGAGCTCTGGCCTCATAATCAAGATTGATAGGATGACAGAAGCCACCCAACAACACGAGCTTTCAGGTATGTTGAAATGTTGTGTGGATGATATGTGCAGATGCCAACGCTCACACTTTTTAAAGTATTCACGTTCACCAAAGTTGAGACAACCCTGATGACCTTCGCTCACAGCCACGAGATGGTGGCTCCTGATGGAGACCGGTCCTGTGAATGGATTCACTTCCAGGTAACCCGGGTTCCAGATCCAAGTAAAACAGATGTCACTTCCAGGTAACCCGGGTTCCAGATCCAAGTAAAACAGATGTCACTTCCAGGTAACCCGGGTTCCAGATCCAAGTAAAACAGATGTCACTTCCAGGTAACCCGGGCTCCAGATCCAAGTAAAACAGATGTCACTTCCAGGTAACCCGGGCTCCAGATCCAAGTAAAACAGATGTCACTTCCAGGTAACCCGGGTTCCAGATCCAAGTAAAACAGATGTCACTTCCAGGTAAACTGAGTTCCAGATCCAAGTAAAACAGATGTCACTTCCAGGTAACCCGGGTTCCAGATCCAAGTAAAACAGATGTCACTTCCAGGTAACCCGGGCTCCAGATCCAAGTAAAACAGATGTCACTTCCAGGTAAACTGAGTTCCAGATCCAAGTAAAACAGATGTCACTTCCAGGTAATCTGGGTTCCAGATCCAAGTAAAACAGATGTCACTTCCAGGTAAACTTAGTTCCAGATCCAAGTAAAACAGATGTCACTTCCAGGTAACCCGGGTTCCAGATCCAAGTAAAACAGATGTCACTTCCAGGTAAACTGAGTTCCAGATCCAAGTAAAACAGATGTCACTTCCAGGTAACCCGGGCTCCAGATCCAAGTAAAACAGATGTCACTTCCAGGTAAACTTAGTTCCAGATCCAAGTAAAACAGGTGTCACTTCCAGGTAACCCGGGCTCCAGATCCAAGTAAAAGAGATGTCACTTCCAGGTAATCTGGGTTCCAGATCCAAGTAAAACAGATGTCACTTCCAGGTAAACTGAGTTCCAGATCCAAGTAAAACAGATGTCACTTCCAGGTAAACTGGGTTCCAGATCCAAGTAAAACAGATGTCACTTCCAGGTAATCCGGGTTCCAGATCCAAGTAAAACAGATGTCACTTCCAGGTAAACCGGATTCCAGATCCAAGTAAAACAGATGTCACTTCCAGGTAAACTGAGTTCCAGATCCAAGTAAAACAGATGTCACTTCCAGGTAACCCGGGTTCCAGATCCAAGTAAAACAGATGTCACTTCCAGGTAACCCGGGCTCCAGATCCAAGTAAAACAGATGTCACTTCCAGGTAACCCGGGCTCCAGATCCAAGTAAAACAGATGTCACTTCCAGGTAAACTGAGTTCCAGATCCAAGTAAAACAGATGTCACTTCCAGGTAATCTGGGTTCCAGATCCAAGTAAAACAGATGTCACTTCCAGGTAACCCGGGTTCCAGATCCAAGTAAAACAGATGTCACTTCCAGGTAAACTGAGTTCCAGATCCAAGTAAAACAGATGTCACTTCCAGGTAACCCGGGTTCCAGATCCAAGTAAAACAGATGTCACTTCCAGGTAAACTGAGTTCCAGATCCAAGTAAAACAGATGTCACTTCCAGGTAACCCGGGCTCCAGATCCAAGTAAAACAGATGTCACTTCCAGGTAAACTTAGTTCCAGATCCAAGTAAAACAGATGTCACTTCCAGGTAACCCGGGCTCCAGATCCAAGTAAAAGAGATGTCACTTCCAGGTAATCTGGGTTCCAGATCCAAGTAAAACAGATGTCACTTCCAGGTAAACTGAGTTCCAGATCCAAGTAAAACAGATGTCACTTCCAGGTAACCCGGGTTCCAGATCCAAGTAAAACAGATGTCACTTCCAGGTAAACCGGATTCCAGATCCAAGTAAAAGAGATGTCACTTCCAGGTAATCTGGGTTCCAGATCCAAGTAAAACAGATGTCACTTCCAGGTAACCCGGGTTCCAGATCCAAGTAAAACAGATGTCACTTCCAGGTAACCCGGATTCCAGATCCAAGTAAAACAGATGTCACTTCCAGGTAATCTGGGTTCCAGATCCAAGTAAAACAGATGTCACTTCCAGGTAATCTGGGTTCCAGATCCAAGTAAAACAGATGTCACTTCCAGGTAACCCAGATTCCAGATCCAAGTAAAACAGATTTCACTTCCAGGTAAACTGAGTTCCAGATCCAAGTAAAACAGATGTCACTTCCAGGTAACCCGGATTCCAGATCCAAGTAAAACAGATGTCACTTCCAGGTAACCCGGATTCCAGATCCAAGTAAAAGAGATGTCACTTCCAGGTAACCCGGATTCCAGATCCAAGTAAAACAGATGTCACTTCCAGGTAACCCGGATTCCAGATCCAAGTAAAACAGATGTCACTTCCAGGTAATCTGGGTTCCAGATCCAAGTAAAACAGATGTCACTTCCAGGTAAACTGAGTTCCAGATCCAAGTAAAAGAGATGTCACTTCCAGGTAATCTGGGTTCCAGATCCAAGTAAAACAGATGTCACTTCCAGGTAAACTTAGTTCCAGATCCAAGTAAAACAGATGTCACTTCCAGGTAACCCGGATTCCAGATCCAAGTAAAACAGATGTCACTTCCAGGTAACCCGGATTCCAGATCCAAGTAAAACAGATGTCACTTCCAGGTAACCCGGATTCCAGATCCAAGTAAAACAGATGTCACTTCCAGGTAACCCGGGCTCCAGATCCAAGTAAAACAGATGTCACTTCCAGGTAAACTGGATTCCAGATCCAAGTAAAACAGATGTCACTTACAAGTAAACCGGGTTCCAGATCCAAGTAAAACAGATGTCACTTCCAGGTAACCTGGATTCCAGATCCAAGTAAAACAGATGTCACTTCCAGGTAATCTGGGTTCCAGATCCAAGTAAAACAGATGTCACTTCCAGGTAAACTGAGTTCCAGATCCAAGTAAAACAGATGTCACTTCCAGGTAACCCGGATTCCAGATCCAAGTAAAACAGATGTCACTTCCAGGTAACCCGGATTCCAGATCCAAGTAAAACAGATGTCACTTACAAGTAAACCGGGTTCCAGATCCAAGTAAAACAGATGTCACTTCCAGGTAAACAAGGTTCTAGATTTCCAGCACCCATTTTGGTAAACAGTGAGGTTCGAGGGTTTTGATTGGATGTGACTAATTAGCAGGTATCTGTGTCCCATACAGACTAAACACTAAACTAGCTAGTATAAGTCAGCACTGAACCCTCCCATTGTGGCTCCAAAAAACCAGCATGGCGGTGACCATGACGCTAAGGTTGAGGCTTCAAATGCAGAGAGCTTGGTGGCCATGTCTATTTTATACTCTGTCTGTAGATGTTTGTAGCATAGTGCAGCATCCTGTGGAAAACAGCAGGACATTCATGTGGAGTTGAAGCTTCTCAGACTGCACACAGTAACTAATTCAAGGACAAAATATTTATTTACAATTGATTTCATTTCAGGAAAAAGCTCAGCTGGAATTGGAGTAGACGACGGGATCTGAATGCAGATGCAGTTTTGTAGGCAGCAACGAGTCACCTCTAAAGCGGCGAGGCCCGCCGGTGGTCGGAACCCGCCGTGGGTCTTCTGCAGGCAAAATGCATGCTACAGGTACAGAGCATGCTCCTCCTTGACTGTAATTGGTCTAATAACGCAACCCTCACCTCCCGGCCCCGTCGAGCTTTTTCTCTGGTTTTTCAGAAAAGGGACGAGCACAAAGCTGAGAGGAAGAGACAGATAGAGAGAAAGAGGAAAATAAGAGAGGCCAGGCCACCGTGAAAAGACAGGCAGTGAACAAAACCACTCCACCTTGCACGAGACGAGCGCCGATTGGCAGTGCTTCATCTGGCCTCAATTATACAGGACTAATTAGAGTTTCACAATTTTCTTGTTTGAAGTATAAAGAAATGACAATGGAGGTCATGTGAAAAGCTCTAATGCAGAGCGTTACAGCGTAAAAAATCCAAGACCTTAATCCAACACTACCATGTGCCCTCTATGATAACACTGCAGACCGGAGACAATAAAGAAAGCGCTAAAATATGTTGTCCTCGTCCCTCCCTCCCTCCTTAAGTCCTTTCCTCCCTCCATCCATGCTTTCCTCTCCTTTTTCATTCTGAGCCCTTCTTTTTTTTTTTTTAATTTTATGCCATCTGGCCCTCTCATCTTCCACCATAAAAAAAAGAAAACTAATTCATGTTCCGAGTCATCCGCGTGATGAATAGTGCAGGTCCAGGTGCTACTGGTGTAAAAAAAGAAGGAGCGAGAGGCGGGGAGGGATGGAAAGAGAGAGACAGTGACAGATAGAAAAAGGGAAACCGAGAAAAGCAAAATTACATGTGTGCGCTAATTATGTCTGTAAGCTATTAAAAACAAGGCCTGATTTTAAAGGCGAGTCTTGTGTTTTAATATGAACCACACATGTGCACGCCACAGAAACAAGCCGGCGCGCTGTTCCTGAAGGCGTTTAGAGGGCTGCTGTTTACGGGGCCGCATCGCGTGTGTGCGTAAAACACGAGGAAAGGTCAGTTTTAGACCAAATTATCTTTCCTAAAAAATACGATTATTTTATTGCATCCCTGCTTTTTCCAGACGACGTGGTTCGGTTGACCTTCAGCGTGTCCTGGGACGGAAGTGAGAGTCCGATGGTGAAGGGGAGGAGTTCAAGTAGACAAGAGCATCACGGTGGAGAGAGAGCTGAGCATGGATGCAAAATGGATGGATGGATGGAAAGAACAGGTTTAGTGATTAAATTTAAGCAGATAAATCCCAAAAATGCGGCGATCCACTGCAGATGCAGAGACCTGCAGTGTAAACACGAAGCAGGTGACAGAGAGCCGAAGCTAATGACCGACCGCAACTTTCCCTGCTAAAGCCGAGCAGCAGAGAGAGGCGGATTCTTCCACAGGTCCGCCTCTTACGACTCAGTAATGGGATCTTTCTGTCATCTTGAGCTAAACTGTGAGAGCTTTGGGGTGAAAACACTGAAAGTGCACTTGATAATAATGATCATAATTAAAAGTCAAATCCAACGAATTGCACTGCAGTGCTACAGACTAAACTTCTCAGGACAAATCTGAGCTGGGTTTGGATAACTTCTGATTTAACCTGAGAAAGAAAACGGCGGCGAGCGGACTGCAGACTCACCTGTTACACCTGCCAGGTGAGGCAGTGTGAGCAGAATGAATCAGCACTCTTCCTCACATAAAGACACGGATGTTATGCAGCAGGTAAAAGGTCACAGGCATTTTACTTCAGGTGTTCGTCGGTGTATGTTTGTGTATCTGTGGGTGGGCTTTGTGTTTACACTGCAGGCTTTCAGGATACTAATCCAAAGACGTAGGAAGATTTAAGGAGCTTCTCACTCCTCACATCATCTCTTCCACTGCTCTGGAAATGCTCCCTAATCTGAGTTTCTCACGTTATATCCAGACTAAATTCTTGCTTCTCTTCATCTCTTGGCCTCATTTTTATGAAGTAAAATCCACGTCTGGATGAACAGACTCATGTGAATGTAAACCCAAACTGTCCATTGCATAAAAGCATCCAGCAGACGGGGCTGGACTGCAGCACAAAGTCAGCCCAGACGGCCCATCACGGTCGCTCCGAACAGCTGATCCATGTCGAGTCTTTGACTCTCGACTGGACATGCCTGTTTTTGTTGGCGTTTTCAGGGTTTCTAAATTTTTACAGTTTGTAATGCTTTGTTTCTTTTATTCATCCTTCGAAATGATTTTAACTGACTGCTTGACTTTGTGTTTAAATTTGGTTCATCAGTAAACTAACGCCTTTTATTTGATGCCATGAAATCTGTAATAAATTCCTATAAATCCACATAAAGTTTAGATAATACCAAGAATATTAATGTCATTAATGGAACTAATAGTCAGCTTCAACAAACCCCATTTCCCATGAACCCTCATCCCGAATGGGTGTGACGTCACATGGGGACAAAAACCACGAGTCCACTGATTGGCTGAGGTGCAGTGGGTCACGTTTGGGATTTAATGGTGGTGTAGCTCAGGTGTGATCACAGGGCTTCCCGTTAGCTTCAGGATCAGCACTCTGTGACATTCCTGGAGCTCGCCCACAGGTAGATGTCTGCAGCTATTTGGCCAAGAATGGAACCTTAACATTTTCACAATATGAAAAATCCAATATCGTTTATAATTCTGCAGCTCGGCGGCGTCACGCTGCCCGCTAACATCACACTGTGTGCCATTATCCGTCCACAATAGCCGGCTCTGCAGCACCTGAACGCCATGGTCAATAAACCCGCAGAGGGACCGCCGAGCTGCGACAGAGATGCCACGACTGGCTGTGGCTGTAATGAACTCTTAGGACCAGGACGTCCTGCCTGTGCGCGTGCACGTGCGCACACGTGAACACGTAACAGCACGAGAGCGTGCGCGAGTGCAAGATTACAGACACATATGTGCATTTAGTGGTACGCACAGCGGTGCTGGATAATGAGCACGCACGTGTGTGTGTGAGATCGAGCCCAGCAGCTCATCAGTGTCAGGGCTGAAAAGGTTGTGGGATGAATGAGAGCAGAGAATCAAAGAGAGATTACACGTCTGACCATGTATCATCCTCGATATATTGAACGCAGCCTTTGTGGAGATGGGGGCCGCTTATAAAAAGTGGCATTGTGCGGCGGCTGAAAGAGCGTGTGGGCTCAACTCCATGACTAATCTGTCCCCCCGCATTATTTTATTCAATCTTCCCCCGACTTTATGTCTTCGACATTTTGCTACACTCAGTAACTTTGAGTTGAATGGACAATTTTAAAGATTTTTAAAAGGCATTTGCTCAGGCCCGTATGCTGAGAGAACAAAAAAAGAGACTATCTCTTTGTTTCAGTGCATAATTTATGAGTAAAAACGGCCCTCCGACTAATTCTGGCGGGCAGGGAAAGTCTCGAGCACATTCTTTTTAGACTCAATATTGAAAAGAGTGTTGAATTTCTAAAGGGAAACATTTGATAATACATAAAAGGATTCCCTTTCTCTTTCTAGCTTCTATAACCCACTTCACCCCACCAACTCACTTAGACAAAAATATATATATTTATACTCAGCGGCGCACGAACGCAGCAGTGTGCTCGCTCTGCTCGCTGCGATGGATCCCGGCTGGAAAAGGATGTCACACCCAGAGCCGTACGCACAAATCTGTTCCTTGAACACACCGCGGAGCCACGCCAGATTCTTTCCTGAACAGGAAGCCTCAGAGGACACGCGAGCTTGTGCGACGGCGACGCCACAACAGAAAGCGAGATTATTCAGACGGGTTATTGCGGTCCCGCTTACCCAACAGCATTAACACGTCTAAAAACAGCATTGATCAAATAGAAAATGTTTTTTTGTTTTTCAGCGTAACTGTGGGAGCGGTGGGGGTCACGGGGTCATCCTGCAGGGGGCATGTTTGTGTTTGTTCAGCTGCAATCTTTTGTAAATGGACACAATGTTCTTGAGAGGTTTCAGTCTGGTTTTAAAACTCTTCATAGCACAGAAACTGCACTTTTAAGAGTTCTTAATGATCTTTTATTAGCCACTGACTCAGGTGACTCAGCTGTGCTTCTGGATCTGACCGCTGCCTTCGATACCATTGACCACAGCATCTTCATCTCACGGTTGGAGCATTGTGGCGTAAAGGGCACCCCATTAGAGTGGTTCAGGTCATACCTGTCTGACAGGACCTTCTCTGTGAGCTTTGGAGATTTTATCTCTTCCTCAGCTCCCCTTACTTGTGGTGTTCCCCAGGGTTCTATACTGGGGCCAATATTGTTCTCCATTTATATGCTGCCTCTAGGTCTAATCTTTAGAAAATATAACATTTGTTTTCATTCATATGCCGATGATACTCTTATCTTCAACTGAAGGGAAACAGTCCTGCCTCACTAGAACCCTTACTTCAGTGTCTCGATGAAGTCAAATCTTGGATGGCCTCTAACTTCCTTAACTTCAATGAGAACAAAACCAAAGTGATAATCTTTGGACCGAGCGGCAATCCCAGCACCTCTAATGTTAACCTGCGCAGTGTTGAGCCTTTTGTCAAATCTCATGCCAAAAATCTGGGGTTAACAGCAGTTTCACCTTTGAAAAACAGATTAATAATGGAGTGGATTTATATAGCGCTTTTCAAGGCACTCAAAGCGCTTTACAATCCCACTATTCATTTACTCTCACATTCATACACTGGTGGAGGCAGCTACAGTTGTAGCCACAGCTGCCCTGGGGCAGACTGACAGAAGCGAGGCTGCCATATCGCGCCATCGGCCCCTCTGGCCAACACCAGATTAGCTCAGTCGTACAGCGGTCCTTCTTCAAACTGAGGCTTCTAAGGTGAGATCATTTTTATCTTTTAAAAACTTTGAACAGGCGATTCATGCTTTTATTATATCCCAGCTGGACTATTGTAACCCCCTGTATGCTGGAGGTACCCAGACCTGCCTGGCAAGGCTGCAGTTGGTCCAGAATGCTGCAGCTCGTCTTCTGACACGTACTAAAGGATGTGAACACATTTCCCCGTGCTCGCCTCTCTCCATTGGCTCCCTGTCCGCTTCAGAGTTAATTTTAAAATGTTATTGTTGACTTACAAAGCCCTGAATGGACAGGCTCCCGGGTGTTTATCTGAACTCCTGCAGACTTATACCCCCTTAGATCTCTTAGATCAAGTGATCTTTTGCTTTTAGCCGTACCAAAGTCGAGGCCGGTTCATAGAGGCGGGCGAGCATTTGCAGTCGTAGCGCCTAAGCTGTGGAATAATTTACCCCTACACATCAGACAGGCTCCCACTGTCAATCTTTTTAAATGTTATCTTAAAACACATTTTTATTTACTGGCTTTTAATACAGCATGAGAGTTATTTGTTCATTCATATTTGGTGTTTTGCTATCTCAATATTCCAAGTTATTTATTAGGTATGTTGTATTCTTGTGCAGCACTTTGGTCAACGCTCCTGTTGTAATTAAATGTGCTATATAAATAAATAAACTATAAACTATAACGAGCAAACGAGGCCCCGGGTTATAACCACAAACTGTAAATAAAAAATGGTCACAGCCACTGTAGCATTCGTGTTTTGGCAGCGGCCAGAAGTGACCACATGTGGATGAAGAGAATGGCGAGGTCTGATGGCGAGGTCGGCTGCCTCAGCCCAGTTCCAAGGAGAATACTTAAACATCATACTGTAAGTACACACTGTACTGCACAAGTGCCACAATCGTATGTATTTGTACACACTACGTTCTTGGTATTTGTAACGTTCGACGCACATTTTTGATCCTCGTGGTTCAGCTGAGCGACTGCTGGAATAGAAACTACAAAGCAGAGCAGAGGAGCGCAGCGACAACGAGACAAAATAACATCATTAATGTTACTATAGACTGTTATTTTAATACCTTCTTCATTTTATCATGATTATCTTCATTTATATGGCTTAGCTGCTAAATTTACCAGTACATTGATCTTCCCACATTAATAACACTGAGTAATATTAATATATTTGGTACCAGATATATATATATATATGTGTGTACTACATATATATATATATATGATAAACATGATAAACACAAAGATGACAGAGGTCAATCAACATTTAAAGCGTTTCACTGACTTTATTCAATGAAAAATGTCTAACTGGCCAACATAAGTCTGATAAGTTGTGACATTTCATGAATAAACGCAGTCGTTAGTGTAACTAAGCACATTTAACTCCAAAGCAAATGTGTTCGTTTCTATAAGAATCGCAGTGTTTGTATAAATGAGTGAATGTATTTTGTGTAGCTGACAAACGAACTGAGACGTCATCGCTACGTTTAACTGTTTAAGACCTACCGTTGGACCACGTACGCCAGAGCTTATCTCTATATATTTACATGCTGTGGAGCCATTTTTGGGAGTATTTCAAGTTGCTATACATCAATACAACCATTATATCCCAAACTGTAATAATATGCATGCATTAAGTACACAGTAACTACAGAAATTGCAAAAAAGTGCAATAAACTACAAAGAAAATTGTTTTGGTTCTTTTACATATTTCTAGTTTCAGACGTTTATCCCTCAAAACTGTAAATGCAAAAAGTTTCCAACCACAGGAAATTTATTTTGAGTCTCTTCAGAGTTTTATTTTTCAGATACACCAATTTTTACGTACTGCAGGAAAAGCAAATATAAATATTATAATGCAAATTTGCAAAAAACCAGCATGTGCGTCAAAATAAAGTATTTCCAGCAGTGCAATTTGAGTTCTAAGCATCCCAGAAACTATACAGGATACAGCATAAACTCAAACATTAATTTTAAAAACTCCAATTAAAAATAATTACGCAAAATGGAGCGTGCCTGCTCCGACCGCTCATGAAAGGTTAACTGTTTAACGTTCACGTGTGTTTGGTGCACGAGGTTGTGCAAACTGCTGCGTCCTATTTCCCATTTTTCTAAAGTTGTAGTAGTTATTTACCATACGACACGACGACTGCACACGTGGCCCTTCAGCAGCTTTTCCGTTATGCAGGCGTGAGCTGTCTCACAAAGCACGATCGCTTTTTTCTTTTTCTGTTTGTGCTCCATGTTTTCATCACTTTCACCTTCTCATACTATGAATATGCAAGAAGAAGTACAGTATATACGGTGATATGATGAAGATGCAAACAGTAACATGATAACACACGTCTGTGACTGAAAATATGATCAATAAAGAGGTACATAAAAATAAAATATGTTACTGTACAGCGACCGATGCGTGGTTACGTGTAATAAAGGCTATTTCCATCCTGCTGTTATTAGCGCTTAAGCTACATGCTGCTGATTAAATGAAAAAACTTAACAGCAGCACTGTCGTCTTACTCAAAGTCAGCTTTCTCTTTCTCTCCTTTTCTTCTTCACACATGCCCATGCAAACACACACACACACACACACACACACACACACACACACACACACACACACACACAACACTCCTCTTTACCTTCAAAAAGCCAGGGGAAGGCAGTCTGCATGAATAAATAGTCTAAGTGCTTATATTTCTGTTCCTGCTTACCCAACTGCTAACAAGACCCAGTTCACAGTCAATGAGCTACTTCGGCATTCATGAGGATCACTGACAGTCACTTTGCATTCAACGCCAATCACAAACAGCAGAAAAAAGAGCACACACACACTGACACACAAAGAAATGTGATTACAAGAGGTATTCTGCGGTGCTTCAGCATTCCCCAGTGTTTTACCAAAATAAAACCAGCATCCCACACCCAGGCAGGCAGTCTGACGCTCGCACATGCATGAGAGCGGCAAGCAGGAAAACATGATTACCCTCCACGCATTTAGAGGTCACAAGCATTAGGAGATTAGGTAAAGTAAGCAATCATCATTTGGATATTTGACGATGAAACTATCCTGTTAAATTGATTATAGCGGTGCACGGGGCAGGAGAGGCTGAGAGCCACACCTGGCAACATATGGAGTGTGTGTGTGTGTCTGTGTGTGTGACAGTGATTTCCTATCACATGGCATAATGTGCCACACCTGTCCTCTTCTGCTCTGCTCCTCTGCACCTTCTCTGTATGCATGAGCTTTGTCAGGAAGATCTTCAGAATAATTGCAGTGTGCCAGTCCCACCAGCAAACTGCTCACTGGATCTTACTGGGATTTAAATGTACGCAAGGTGAAGAAGGGCGTCACGTTAGAACTGGACACTTCAGAGGGAACACCTCAGACGAGTGTGGGGGAATAAAGAGAATAACTTATGATTCAGGGTGGTATCATGTTTTTAAATGGTGAACTCTTAGCTTATTATCATTATTCACAGAAATATTTACAGTGACTGAAAACACTTCAGATCACACAAATGGAACTTTCTCAGGTCTTTCATGAGCAAACATTAAAGACTCTGCAGCTGTGGAGTCCAGCTCAGGTTTATTTATACGGCACCAAATCCCAACCGTCAGTTTGGAGTGCTTCACAATAATACAGAGAAAAACCAACAATCAGACCCACCAAGAGTTTTCAACAGGAAGAAACCTCAAGCACAACCAGGCTCGTGGGAGGGGCGGCCAGGCCAGGGTCCTTTATTAAGGTGTCAGAACTCGTCATCAAGGCTACAGGGGAGCTCGTCAAATGTCATCTTTACAGGGAAACTGCTCGATATCCACTGACACCAAGCAAACACTTGGACAGTGAATAATAGCTCAGAAATCTAAGTTGTGCAGACAACAAGATGCGAGCTCGGCGCCGGCTCGGGGTACTGCTGGAACATCACCTGGATGTCTTTGGATGAACTAAAGATGGCACGGTGGTGCAGAAGGTTTGAATCCACCTATCGGCTGAGCAGGCGCCTGCATGGGGCTTGTTGTAGGTGTGAATGTTAGCCTTGGTCGGTTCGTTTCTAGCTAAAGTCTAGAAGAATTCAAGGTTGATGTCGCCTCCATCAGATACAGCTGAACTCAGAGAGTTGCGCTCTCTGGTTAAATAACGGGGTGACTGCTCAAACACTGGCCGTACTCTTATCTCCTCATATCTGTCAAGTTTTCTACTCTTCCTCCGATTGGCTGTGACCTTCACGTTCCTGGCTAACCCTACACAAAACAGCAGATGCTTTATGGGAGACCAGGAAAATAAGAGAGGAAGCAGTGGAGTGCTTGAAATCAGGCCCCATCTTATCTTAATGACCTTGTAGTACCATATCACCCTATTAGAGCACTTCGCTCTCGCTCTGCAGGCCTACTTGTTGTTCCTAGAGTATTTAAAAGTAGAATGGGAGGCAGAGCCTTCAGTTTTCAGGCCCCTCTTCTGTGGAACCAGTTTGGATTCAGGAGACAGACACTATCTCTACTTTCAAGATTCAAACTTTCCTTTTTGCTAAAGCATGTTATTCATATTTTGGTTGGTAAAAAAATATGATGGATTTTTGTCATGTATCAGTTTCCCCAAGATTAAAAAAAAATTTCTTTGCTTGATAAAAACTAAACAGTCTCTAAACAATCTACCTGTGCAGGTATATTTGGACTTTTCCCTGCACAGCCTGAGACTAATGAGACAAAGATGTATTTTCATGTCCTCATCTTTTCCCGATAACGTTTTAGAAAAGGTATCATAATAACCTTGAACCTAAAAACAAGTCATAATCAAATATTAACGCTTAAATATGAATAGGAAGGGGTCAACGTGCACGCTTTCCTGCAGAAAGCACTGAAATATTCTCACCTACATGTAGCGCCGCACGCTCACAGAAGCATTGATGCTATATCCGTCAGCAGCTCGAGATCTCGGCGAAACCCCGGAGGAGGCCGGGAGAAAACGTGCTGGAAATACCCGGAGTTTAAAGTGCTAAAGTGAAGACTAAAACACAGATTTATTCAGCAGAAGCCAAAGACCAGGGGAGAGTTTTAACACATTTACACCAGAGAGCCCTCAGAGGAGAGACGCACCAGTGGGTGGTTGTGCGAGAGCTTATTTGAGTATGTGGTGTATTTCTGCCTGAGCCTGCGCGCGCGTGCGTGCGTACTCCCATCGGTGCGTTCATCGCTCTTATCCGTACACCCACCTTTTTCTTGGTTTTGAGACAATCTCCCAGGATGCCTATTCTACATTAAACAGTGCTTTGAAGACAATTGAGCTGAGACCCAGGCTGATCAAGGCTCCCTTATCCCTCCCAGCACATCTATTATCAAAGCCTTCGTACCATTACCGTCATTATACACTATGTATTATTATTATTATTTTCAAATGCAGCGCTGAGAGCAGGCGAGAGACGGGGGCCGCCGTAAACAAATCTATTATTGGTGATGAATTGCATAATAACACAGGCATAATGCCGTTCTCTCACAAAACTGGTGAAGGTGCTGAACTGGAAAAAGTACCCCGTCTGTAAAATTTGAATAAACAATGGGCGAGAGAGGGGGAGAGACAAAGACGGAGCGGTCGTTAGATGCTGTGTCTTTACTTGAACGTTAAAGACTGTTTGCTTAGCTCGCCACCCCGCGCTGTCGTCTCTGTTATCAGCCGTGCGCGGCGTTAAAGATTTAAGAGGACGCGGCGTTTAAGAAGAGAGACCTCCGAACTCTGGCTTCTTTCTTGGACTCTGCGTCTGTCAGCAATGAACACACTGAGAGGCTGCCTTTTGATAGATCGCACATGAAAGCAACGCGGCTCTGAGCACTTTATTAGGAACGTCAGACTGAGCAGTGCTTTACTCTGTAAATTTAAAAGGAAGCACAAATGTTTCCATTTGTGGGCCTGAAACTGCACAAGTCACACGGTAAACACGCAGAAGGCGCTCGCTGTTTTTCCAAGGTTTCAACTTTGTTCTCGTGTGCAGTGCATTCTGGGTCATGACCTGCTGGCTCTGACGTTACAATGAAAAGACGCCAAACTGAGCTGCGTTTTGGAGTCATTTCCTGGACCGTTCCCGACAATCCGGCCGAGTCATCATCAGGAGTCACAAAACATCGATCTTTCTCACGTTCTTGGACACCGACGTCTTTTCGTCTCTGCGAACGCGGGAAGTCATCACCATGGCAACCAAGACACGAATGCATTAAGCAACTGTCTTTATCTAAAACCATGAAACACATTATTCAAATGAATAATATTAATAACAGTAACTATCTGTGATGGGTTTGACTCAAAGTTGGCGAAACGTTCTGCTCCAGATCGAGTCTGCCGGCTGATGAGGACGGAGACGTCTTCCAAAAGAGCTCCAGCTGTGTCCTCGTTTGTTTAAATACGAGCCAGAGACGCCGCTCACAGGCGAAGGCTAAAATAGTAAATCCTGAGTTTTTTTTCCCATGAGAAAAGTAAAAAAAGCTGCTTTAGGCGACAATCAAACCAAAAGTCACGACTCCGAAGTCACAGCCTGTCAGACGCTCCTCGTCTGTCTTCATGTTCATGCACAGTTTAACGTCTGCCATGTTTTTTCTGTTACCTTCATCTTTAAATTGAAAATGGACAAAGAGGAAGACCTGCAGCGACTTGATGTCACTACCCAGAATGCACTGGGATATGGCGTCCCACAAGAGACCGGATTTTGTCCGATTCTGTAAAAACTGAGACGGTCAGATTTAAACTGCTGCGTCTTCATACTCACATTATTCCTGCAGGTTCTTCAGCTGCACATGTTCATGTCATAGTTACGACTATAAATACAGAACATCTCTCACATCCACCAAACACTCCTCCGCATGTTGGTCTGTCATGTAGGCCATATTAAGCTGTGCTGTGGTCCCCACAAACAGTAGAAATAAGCCCCTCCCCCTTTCCTGATTGTAGCTGTGATCAGTTAAAACACCGGTGATGTCATGTGATGCATTTGTTTCACTGCGTTTTAAAAACCAGAAATAAGACTTTTGCAGAACCGTGTACGTGTTTTCACGTAAACAGCTGTAACGTGTCGCCACATTTACTTTTGTAAACTAGTTGATGGAGGTTTTGTGTGTCGTCTGCTTGCGTTTTATTGACAGGTGTGAAACACTTTGTCCACACCTGCATCAGGTGTGCCACGGGCAGGTGAACACCTCTGAAGCTTTTGGTATTTTCGCTCCAGTCATTGGACGTGTTCACAGTCTCCATCACACTCTGCTGACTTTGCCCAAAAACAAGGTTTAAAGAGCTTCGTCCCCTGGATGTGACACGTCTCCCTCCGCTGCACCGACCTGGACCTCTGATATTTCGTGTACTGAGCGATGTCGTACGTCACGGCTGCGAGGTTATCGCGGTCCGGGTGCTGCTGGTTCCTCGCATAGAGTAGTGCACGCCGGCCTGCGGGAGTCACAGAAGAACAAGGGCGTGAACCAACGCGTCCGTGTTTGTCTGCACGCGCTCAGACGCTGCTCAGCTTTGTTATTTTGAATATATTTTTGGGTAAATTGTGCGCACGCCACAGACGGCTTCGCCGAACACTTTAAATTTTTAATAGTCCATCCAACTTATATGGGCCACCGCTGAGGCGGGCTGACAGTGCCAACTGCCGCCCGGGTACATATATATATTTTTTTATTTCGGTAGATTGAAAATGAGACGTTGCATCCATAGAAATTCCTTTGGCCTGATTTCTGGCCTTTCTCACCCGGCTCCTTGCTCTTCTCTATCTTAAAACCATTTCACCTAAAGAAATAATCAATAAAAACAATTACGAGATCCGTGGCGCTCCCCTCTTCCTCGTCTTTTGGTTTTTCTCTCCTCGCTCCCTGCTTTTATCCTCTTGTCTTTTCTCCTACTGTCCTCTCTCCTTGGTGATTCACCGGGTATAATATTTAATTATACTCTATAATTTATGCAGGTTATCAAACTCTGAGCGCATCATTTTATGTACATTGTGTAAATTGCTTTTTTCTCTGGCTCTGGCTCTCTCTCCCTCTCTGTCTCTTTCTGTCTTTTCTTTTCCAGGCTTTTTTACTCTTGGATGGGAGGAGGGTAAATTCTTTGCAGGCATAGAGATATTGAAGCCCGGGTGCAAATGTGAAATGAATAAACAGGCTGGATCTCTTCTTCAAGGGCCTAAATGAGATCTGCACAAAATAATTTAAACTAGGCCCATTCATCAAGCCCACCCTGGGAATGTGTGTGGCAGCGGCCTGTGTATGTTGTCCATACTGTATGTGTGTGTTTCGCGTCCCTGGCAGCGATGGCGGCGGTGCGCTTGTGTAGGGAGACGGAATGACAGCGATTAAGAGTGATAGACAACCACATAAACGCTAAAATGAAGGTTTTATAGAAAAGTTTACCAACATCTGGGAAGTGAGTCACTAAATGCTTTAAACACTTTTCTCTCTCCACTCTCCGAAAAAATGTTCTGCCACACTAAATCCCCCAAAAGCCCACACGGGCTGTGTTTATGGAGATATTACCCCATCTTTATGTCTGCACGGCTGTTCCCGACGTTCCTGGTCCCTGTATACGACGAGTCAGAGGTGACGGACGAGGAGACGGACGAGGTGAAACGGCGTGATCCCGTGGATGGATCGATCCTGGACTCGTTGATGACGTTCTTCAATCGTCACATGTGCTGAACGTGGTTTTTATACATCGTAAACATCAGTGCGTGCTGGCTGCATCGTATCTGTCAGCTGCGTATCGATTGATTGATTGATTTACGAAAACGAGCGAGAGAGGCAAAGAGGTGGACGCTCGCAGTTCGGTCATCCCCGCTTTCCCACGTAATGTGCTTCTGCTCGCCCTCAGCACCTCGGCTACCTGCGGCGAAACGTCGGACAGCTGGGTTAAGGGACTCAGTGTGCCGTCGTCCTACTGAAATATGAAGGTCTTCTCTGAAAGAGGTGCCCCTCTTCTCTGGTCTCAGCGTCCATGCTTGAATCTGGCCTCAGACCAGTTTCCACATGGCCAGAGGAGACGGCGCCGTTTCTGGATCATGGTCACGTGGGTCACGTATGGACGGCGTTCTGATTTCTGTTTTTGGCGCTTTTTAAATGACTTTGTCAGCTTTGTCGCTGCGCACAGAGATTCCTCCAGATTCTCAGACTACTGAAGATGATGAGACATTCAAAGACTTAAGATTACATTTAATTTGAGGAACATTATTTTCAAATTTATAGATTTATAGACTTACACTCGGCGTCTCTAAGATGCTCTTTTGTTTTACCCGGACATGTTACTGACCTGGTGCCAATTAGTCTGTTTTTTTTAGGACCACTTGCACTTCCTGCCTTTTGTTCCTTCTGTGCCAACGTGTTTGGGATGCCATCGAATTCAAAATGAGTTTTTCTCAACATGTAAAATTTGGAGATTTATAAACCATTGTATTTTATTAACATTTTCCACAGTGTTGTGGTACGACGTTCCTACAGGTGACGATTCCTTTCACTGTCTGTGCGTCATTAGGCGCCCGTGCTCGGGGGCTACAGATATGTCCAGTTCAGCATGCAGTGAAATCATTTTTTAAATAATCTGTAGTTTGTTTTTCAGCCCCCGTTTTAATCACTGATAAGAGTTTGCCTGATCACTGCAGTGTCTGCGTTCGTTCAGAATAAACCTCCACAGATGTCAGATTTCTCTCTGAACAAGTGTCAGTGTGAAAACGGGCAGAATTAGTCAGATCTCTGTACCAATTATGGAGACAATAATACTCGAGCCAACAGCCACTTAAAGTTATTTACATTCGAAGAGAAAAAACCAAAATAAATGTTCACGCTGTGAAGAAGACCCAAGTCATCCAGTTCTTGGCAAACTAACAAGAGATAATCAGATGACCAAAAAAACATCAAATATTCATTTAAAACTTTCAAACATTTAAGCACATGATGCTCTTATAACAGCACAGTTTGTGTCTGTAATTAGTGCTTCTGATTTCTCTGAAAATCATCACCAGAATCATCTGGGACGATCGCTCCTGCAGCCTCGTTTGCTCAGTCGGTCTGTAAAAACCGCCAGGCTGAATTCATGAAACACTCGAGAAACAAGCCAGTGTTTTATTTCCACAGATCTGGTCGCAGTGTTTTTAAATGAAGGGCATTTTCTATCCTGCTGACACCGATGACACACTTTCTAATCAAAGTGTGAATCTACTGAAACCAGGCGGCAGCATCATCTTAGTGCGACAGTAGTGACTAAACATTAAACACAGCAGAAGTCGAGCGTGCAGTGAAAGGTTTGGACCCAAAAACACAAACTCAGACGATGGAGTAAAAAACAAACCAAGCTTTACTTTGGCAAAGATTCCAACAAACGGGAAAAGAAACAGCCGGCCAAAACGGGTGAAAACAATCGGATAACAAGACAGAGAACTCAAAACTCAACAGCAACCACAAAGACAACAAAGTAAGACAGGAAACGACACGGGCACAAAGTAAACGTGACCAAAGAAAAACTGAAAAGTAAAGAAACCAAAAATAAAAACCACGCAGAAAATATCCAACAACAGACTGAATGTTGGAGGACGATGAAGAAGCTGCTTCATAGGTCCTGAGTCATCGTGCTCTCGCTCTCAGACGTGCCTGGCGTTGTCAAACAGAAGGCGTTGCTATAACACTGCGTTGATATGATGCAGCCCTGACTCCAAACTGCAAGAGCGTGATCTCAGAGAACGAGGCGAACCAACAAAAGCAGGTTTGTCATTTGGCGCTCGAGTCCATGCGATGCTTTAGCGATGCCTCGTGCTTCACGGCATCGAGTCAAGTTTGTTTTTTTAATAAAACAAACACTTGTGTTTGTGGCCAGAATCACGAACTAAGATAAAAAAGTCACGATTGTTTCATCATCAGTCGTGAAACAGTGCTGGACTGCTCTGCTCATTTCTCACGAAGACACTTTTATTTATTCATTTATTTTCCTGCAGCATTTTATTCTGACTTTCACTTGTTGAATTCATTTATTTTTGACCCTCGATGAGACGTATGCATTTTTAAAGCTGTTTCGTAACACAGGGATTTCTTTTGGAATAAATAATTTTATTTCATTTCGTTCTCATCGTCGGTCAGAGGTGTGTGTGAGAACAGGCGACGGCCCGTCGGTTGTCACACGTTCAGCTCGCTCACTGAAACCTGCATTTCCTGTAGCGAGAGCACATCTGAAGCGGTCCACTTCCTGCTGCGTGCTACATCGAGAAAAGACAAACCAACGTTATTCTCCACAAAATGCCCAACGCTGATTTGTGAAAAAGAGTTAGGGTCATAGTTTAAAAACCACACCCGGTCATCAAAGCTTTGACAGCCCCTGATTTAAAGGAACGAAATGAGCAGCCTGGAGTTTTCTATGAATGAGCTACAAATGTTGACAACAGGTCACAAAGCTGTGTGACAATGACCGTAGGTGCAAATGTTGCTTACTCTCTTAGCATAGTGTGGTGTGTTTTAGTGCTTGTGTGGCGCACTTTGTGTCATATTTGGTGCTTATGGTGTGTTTGTGTGTTAAAGTCTAGCATCCTCTGCATCCCCAGCATACCCCCCAGCCCGGCTTAATAGCCATATGTCAAGTGCTCAGGGAGTGTTAGGTAGGGAGCTGTGTGCCTCTGAGCGTGTGCACAAAGTGACATGCATGCTAGCGATGTACAGTGGAGCTGAGAGCAGAGGAGATGAGAGCAGCATGTTACTGCTCTGCTGGAAATGACATCATAGCAGGGGTTAAACAGCCACTGTTTACCTTGATTTATAATCCTCCTCTCCCTTCCTCCTCCTCGCATGGAGGGGTGAGGCCAGCTGCTGGGGAGGGGAGGGAGCAGAAAGAGCAAGGATGGGAATCACAGAGCAAAATAATGGAAATTAATTTGACCGTGAAAAATAAGGCGTAATTTGAATTGATGCTTTTCCTGTTGTCAAGCAGATTCTTGTACCTGCTGCCCCGATAGCACACGGTTTGTTCACACCGAAACAAAGAGATAAAAAATGTGATTTCTGAGCTTTGTGTTGATGGACACTGATGTAAAAATGGAGAAACTCACACTCAGTGGAGCAGCATTAGGTCTTATAGAAAAGCTGTTTCTGTCTGAATCTCCAGCTATAAGCACACAGAGGTAGGCTGATGTTACAGGGTGTCTGATTTTAAAAACAAACATTTTAATTATAGTATTAATTTATATTAATTAACATGTATAGGATCAGAAAATAGCTCCAGAACAAGATGCCATCAGTATGTACAATATAAAATAATTATTGTTGAAAAACTCTCTTTGGAAAGAGAAAACCACATGAGCCAAGGTAAGAAGCCCAGCTGCCTTCAGTTCAAGAGCTCAAGTCTACCATGACCTGAATTACTGAGAACCTACACAAACACACTGCTCACCTGGTCTCTGAACTCTTTCCTCTCTAATAATCAGCTATGTACCACAGGCCATCTAGACCCAGCAGTCTTAGCTAATTATAGGCCAATCTCCAACCTTCCTTTATATCAAACATCCTTGAAAGAGTAGTTGTCAAACAGCTAACAGATCATCTGCAGAGGTTTATTTGAAGAGTTTCAGTCAGGTTTCAGAGCTCATCACAGCACAGAAACAGCTTTAGTGAAGGTTACAAATGATCTTCTTATGGCCTCTGACAGTGGACTCATCTCTGTGCTTGTCCTGCTAGACCTCAGTGCAGCGTTCGATACTGTCGACCATAATATCCTATTAGAGCGATTAGAACATGCTGTAGGTATTACAGGTACTGTGCTGCAGTGGTTTGTATCATATCTATCTAATAGACTCCAGTTTGTGCATGTAAATGGAGAGTCCTCTTCACACACTGAGGTTAATTATGGAGTTCCACAGGGTTCAGTGCTAGGACCAATTCTGTTTACATTATACATGCTTCCCTTAGGCAGCATCATTAGAAGACATAGCATACATTTACACTGCTATGCAGATGACACCCAGCTCTGTCTGTCCATGAAGCCAGATAACACACACCAATGAGTTAAACTGCAGGAAGGTCTTAAAGACATAAAGACCTGGATGGCCGCTAACTTTCTGCTTCTTAATTCAGATCAAACTGAGGTTATTGTACTCGGCCCTGAAAAGCTTAGAAATATGGTATCTAACCAGATTCTTACTCTGGATGGCATTACCTTGGCCTCCAGTAACGCTGTGAGGAACCTTGGAGTCATTTTTGACCAGGACATGTCCTTCAATGCACATATTAAACAAATATGTAAGACTGCGTTCTTCCATTTGTGCAACATCTCTAAAGTTAGAAATATCCTGTCTCAGAGTGACGCTGAAAAACTAGTTCATGCATTTATTACTTCCAGGCTGGACGACTGTAATTCATTATTATCAGGAAGTCCTAAAAACTCCCTGAAAAGCCTTCAGCTAATCCAAAATGCTGCAGCAAGAGTCCTGACAGGGACTAGAAAGAGAGAGCATATTTCTCCTGTTTTAGCTTCCCTTCACTGGCTTCCTGTTAAATCCAGGTCTTAAATAATCAGGCCCCATCTTATCTTAATGATCTCATAGTACCGTATCACCCCAATGGAGCACTGAATGGGGGATTCCCATGATGCACTGAGTGTTTCTTCTTCACTCACTGTGTGTTTATACGCCTCTCTGCATTTAATCATTAGTTAATATTAATCTGCGGCTCTCTTCCACAGCGTGTCTTTGTTCTGTTTTCCTCGCCTCATCCTCGACCTGTCGCAGCAGATGACCCCGCCCCTCCCTGAGCCTGGTTCTGCTGCAGGTTTCTTCCCATTAAAAAAGGGTTTTTCCTTCCCACTGTCACCAAGTGGTTGCTCGTGGGGGTCAGCTGCTTGTTGGGGTTTTCTCTGTAGTATTGTAGGGTGTTTATAATATAAAGTGCCTGAGGCGACTGTTGTTTAAATCTTTGGTGTCAAGCCTGACCAAACGAAACACGGCGTTTGTTTTGGAAATGATGATTCTGTTAGAATGACAGCAGCATCCAGAGGAGGAGTCAGCGATTGATAAGAAGTGAGAGGCGTACACCCTCACAGAGCCACGGGTTGTTTTAGTGGTTTGTCCACTTGCAGATCTCAAGTGCTTTTAATGAAGACGACTGGACTTGCTTTTGGTTATCAAACATCTCATCCAACATCTTCACCTCCCCGCCGAGGATGTGTTGCTCTATTTAAACTGCCTGAACAGGACTTGTTTTTAAAAAAATAATGAACCGTGATTGCTGGATGCTTCTGACAGCCCCGTTCACCACTGGGCATTTATTTCTAGGAGTGGATGGATGGTTGAGTGAAGCTTTCATGTCTGAGTGTATGTTTGTGGACAGAGAAAAGAGAGGGAGATCACACCACTTCCCTGTCGCCTGAGGGCTGAATGAAGCTCAGGCCTAAATTCCTCATGTCTACCACAAAACAGCCCAGCATTCCTCTACTTTCTGACACACACACACATTCAGTCGCACACCCTCCCTTCACAGCGGTGGCAGCACTTCACAAAGGAACCATTGAAGGGGCTCCTTCAGTTTAAAAGTTGAAAAGTATGTCTAATTTTGGTCAGAGTTCATTAGGCAACACAAAAGTGGGAGCTTGCAGAGAACATGAGGACAGTGGCAGAGGCGAGTGCTTCATGCCAGGACTGATAAGAGCAGACAGAAACTACAAAGGCGCCTCTCCTTTAGAAGGAAGCGATGAAGAAGGAGGAGGAGGAAGAGGAGGGAAGCAGGAGATAGAAAGAATGAAACCAAACAGTGAGCGAAAAAAGTCTCGGGCCCCCGAATGCTGCTTTTAATACATGCATGTCAGTGTTTGTTAATGTGAGCGAGCCAGTGTTCGAGTGAAGCTCGGGAAGAAAGAGCAGCACAAATGCAATGAAATTGAAATAGTTTAAGCAGGACCACTGCGCTGACGGCATTAAATTGTCATCGCATCTAAGTGAAAGCTGTGTCAGAAACACGACTTTGTGTCAGCGGCAAATCCACGCTCGAGTCAGCGCCGTCGCCACGACGAGGACGTTAGGAGCTTAAAAGCAAAAGCAAAGCGGCACGTCCCGAGAATCAGCAGCATTGTTAAGGACACTTTAAAGATGAATGTGGACACTCATCTGCTGTTTGTGCTCTAACTAGGATGCAGTGTTGCTGCTTTAGTGTTCGGCCCTGAGCTGTAAATGGATATTGGAGATTAGATCTTTCATCTGGAGAGAGCCATGTCATTTTCCTATTTTTCTCTCTTATTGATTCTGGCCACTCTCAGCTCCACATGAACAAAACCTTTCAGACTAGAAAAGGCCAATTCAGAGATGTTCACACTGCCTGCTTCACCACTATCGTGCTTTATTACGGAAGATCTCGCTGCAGATGGGGATAAGATTTGATAGATAAATGCACTGAGAGATAGATGTGCATTAGCTTGGCTGCTGTTTTATTTTAAAACGTGACTCAAGTTACCGTCTTTGCTGCGCTGCACGTATTGCCACGATGTGAGTGAATGAGGCTCTTTACGCAAACACTGCTGCGGTGTATCTGCCGCGATGATGAGTCCTCGAGGGTCTGCTCGCTCTGGGATGCATAAATTTAAGGAGATATGTAAACTGTGAGCAGACGTCCGTTAGATTTGGGCGCTAATTGCAAAAAAAAGCCCACAAATGGCACCTTTTAGGGATTATTTGCAAGCTGGCAAATCCAACAGATCCAAGTTTATGTGGGACTGCATGGCATTTTCACACATTGTAACTGCCTCCGAGTTTATAGGAAAGAACACACATCACAGAAAAGACACTCAGAGATGATAAGCAGACTGTTAAGAGTGGCTGCGATGTGACAGAGGAGAGAGCAGACGTTTAAAAAACCGCCTTCAGTAAAAATATATCAAAGAAAACTTTAACCCGCATGTTAGATATATCCAGATGTCAGGCTAGCGTGACCCACACAGACTGCACGACCAGGTGCGTCACAGCTTCACCTGAGAAATGGTTTTAACCTCGAGGGAGCAAAGGTTAAATAAACAAATGGGAGGTGGGGAGGAAATAAAACACGACGTACGTAAACTGCTTGTTTTCGGCGACTGTTTCAGGACGGTCTGGTTTGAAGCATTTTTTTCATGGACTGCAGTCATACGTTTAAGACGGAAACAGGAGCAAAGGTCATTTCAGGAACCATTTTTCAGGTGTGTCACGCAGGCTCAGCGCCTTTCACGTCTGGACCGCAGCTTCGCTAAGCAGCAGGAACACAGACCAGTGTAGCATCGGGCTAATGTCTTTAGCTAGCGAGGTCCATCCCATAATGACTATCCTCAGCATAAGCTTCAGCCACCCACTCTCTGTCCCCACCGTAGACTTACCCTAGCATTGCGAGCTAATGAAAACAAATGGCTTTTCAATGGGCAGACAAACCTATTTCAGACATTCATCATCAGCCTCATAGATTTCTAAAATCCCATCAAGTCTGTCCCTGGCCCACACCTCACTTTGTCTCTGGCTTCCTCTCTTTGTTTATCCGTCTTTCTTCCCGCTAAATCCCACTCACAAACTTTCCAACTTTTCAGCATCATTTGTACACGCTCCGTGTAGAATTACCCACCTGACAGTGATTCACTCAGCGAATCTCTGCTGACGGAAACGAGTGGACGGGGCAGTATTATCCGGGGACGACACGACGGATGGAAACTTGCTGCTAATTTCACTGAGGGCTTCCACCGCTTCTGCTAAACTTCCACATTTTCCACAGCAAATAAACAAAAAATTTGATTAGATAAGATCAGACTTTAATGATCCCTGTGAGGAAATGGAGTTGTTGGCGCAGCGCAGACAATAATCCACTGCAGATAAGAACAGGAAAGACACAGATTACATGAAGAAAACACAGCAAATAATAAAGAGTAATAAAAGAAATAAGTACTAACAATGAAGGAACATCGTGGCAGCAGAATAAATAATAAGAACATATTCTGCAGCGCATCAGAGATATAAAGCAGGAGATCAGATTGTGCGTGTAAGACAGCAGCGGCGCTGAGCATGGCAAATTTAATTTGGATAGAAGCATTTTTGTTTGTCTGAAATAAGCCCTCGATGGTTCACCAGAGGCAGGAGCGTCACAGAAGAAGAAAATAGCTGCACATCCACCCGAGCCCACGGGTGGAGGGCGCTCGCCTAACCCCGGCTTCGTGCAAGTTTTCCGGGTCACGATTATCATGTGTTTAAGTCACATCGCTGGCTGAGAAGTCTTTGGTAGACGGTCGCATTTATGGCAACACCAGAGCTGTGAGGAGAGACCAGACTTATTACCTCAGGACTTTAATGACATCATACAGCAGCTGGATGAAAACCTCACTGTCCACACGTCCACAGGTCGCTGTGGGCGGGACTGATCAGCAGGCGTCTGTGTCCGAGCCGTGTGGCAGCCATGTCAGCGAGCATGAGCTGATAGCGTAGCACTGCGCCCTCCCATCCAAATACGGTCACTTTCTGAGCATGTTGTGGGCGGGGCTTAGAGGTGATTGTGGTTATATCAGTTTGTCATACAAACGTTACAGACGTGTGCTTTAACAGTGCGACGTTTCAAACATGCGCGCTCAGCGTGTGCAACCTGCTCGGCTGAATCAGCAACAAACACGGACGCCGACAGCAGGCCTGACTGATGATGTCATCAACAAGTGCCAATCCTGATGAGGGCGATGGATCGGCGCCAAGCTGCGGGTGGCCTCTGTAACCAGATGCCAACACACACGCACACAGAGGGCTTCGGTACAAAGACCGCCGCCGCCATCTTACCGCAGGTCAGCGGCGCTTCTGCTGCGTGAGGGGACCCGGTTTGAGCCAGAGCCAAAAGAAAATGAGCAGCACGGCGACTGAATTATTTGTAGCTGGTTTTGCTGACCGTGCCTCGTTAAACACGTCCATGAAACTTTTCTTTTTGTCTCCGGGTTCAGTAATGTGATGAAGGAATAATAACACATCTGAATATGTCCTTTATTCCCCCACATCTGCTGCATCAGAAACACGCGGCATAATTCATCTAACAGGTCTAAGCTCACGCAGGTTCAAGAGCGAGCGGCGTCATTAAACACGAGCCAGATAACCACAGACTCGTCACCGCGTTTATCCTCCAATCAGAGGCGACTGCTTCCTCAGCACTTTGGTGGGTTAAACCCAGCTGAGCAGTGTTGTTTTAATTTACCCATAATTCAGTGTACCATAATTTAAGTGCAGACTGGGCCCTCGTGCCTTTTCTGTGTGACTGATATGAAGAACAGACGGACGAGCAGTTAATACCATAAATGTTTTTATTATAATCTACATCAGGTGCATTTATAGTTCATTCTCTGCTTCATACTGTACACAACTGTGCAGCTGTGTGCCTGGTAATCACACAGTGGTGTGTGCATTAGACATAATTATGAATTTTAAACCACCATGCCTTTAAAATGAGAACACATTTGTAAAAGCAGCCAAGTTAAATATTTGTCTCCACGCGGTGAAACGTGCAGCAGATCTCTGCTGGGACTGCAACACCAGAGTAACACCAGAGTATGAAAATGCATGACAGAAAATACAACATCAAAATAGCAATTTTATACTTAAATTAATCATTTTTCTCTGTATCACAGTTGCGATGTTTTCAATTTGCTGTTTTTGTGCCCCCCCTCTGTAGGTAGGAGCCCCTCAGCAGCAGAAGCAGGAGTGGTGAACAGTTAATAGTGGCACTGCAATAACAATAAAATGTCATCAATCTGTGGGCGCCTCCTGCCTCTGTCACACCAAGTTTGTATAGAGTAATGACATTAGGCCCGGAGAAGCAGGCACAGTGCTCTCTTAAAGGCACCACACCACCCAGCAAACAAACAAAACACCCCGAGAGACGAGCGAGGGGGCTGCGAGAAGGAGGGAAGGATGGAAGGAAGGAAGGAGGCGAGGGACAGAAATACAGAGTTTTGGCTCATCAATCTGTTCCAGGAGCTCAGTCGCTGCTCGGCTTTACTGCTCCGTGAACGCCACGCTAATGTCACCTATCCAGCGTCACATCCTTCACTGCTAAACGTATTAGCCTGACAGGAGGCTGATTTCAGCCATCCTCAGGAATACACAGGCAGCTCGCAGTTTGACGAGATGTTAGCCAACACTGATGTAAAGATCAGTATTTTAACAGCCACACCTCCACAGGGGCACGAAACGGCGAGGTGCGAATCAGTCAGCTCAGCGTTTCCCACAGATTTGTATTCCGTTTGTGGCGCACATGGATTTGTGATGGATTGCAGATTGTCTAAAACGTGCACGCACCTTGCTGGTCTGTAACCTGATATAAACCTGACCAGCAGGGGGCGACTCCGCTGGTCATAAAACAAAGTCTATGATGAAAATGTGCCTGCTGCTCCCTCAAACCAGTAAAAACACCTACGCTGATGTTTTCACGTCTTAATGAGTCAAACACGATGTTCATTTTAGACGTTTGGGTCCCATTAACGTCACAAAGTTAGGCGTGCTCCTTGGCTAGCTGTTCGCCACCATCCTGACGGTAACGCAGACAAACCTGACACTCCAAACACACCTGTGCAGTCTGCCCTAACCCTCACCTGACGACCACATGTTCACATGTCGCTGCACTCTAGTCAGCAGAGGAAGAAAGCAGCTAATGCTAAGTAGGTTGGGTATCAGTGTGCATCCACAGACATCTGCCAATTCGTGCTCAGTAACAGCAAAATAAAATCCTAATTAAGTAAAAAGCCATATTATTCGTCACATGATGTCATTAAAAGGCTCCAAAAGACTAACTGCACAAACACGTCCAGAGGCCCAGCTCAGGTGAAGCTAGCAGCTACAGCCACCTGTCAGTCAAAGAGGCCACGCCCCTAATAACGCATAACAAATAAACAGGTGAGTTATAAAAACATCCTTCCCCAGTGCAGGTGTTATGAAGGAGGAGATTATAATTAAACATTATTCCTGCGTTTCATATGGAGTGTTTGGAGAGTTTTTCAGTCATTTTTAAATCAACGATGAAAAGATTCAAACAGATTTTCACGTTTCTTTCACAGCACAGAAAAACTGAGCACGCCACCAAAAGCCTCCGGTCCTTTCTTAATATATCTGTGTGCCTGCACGTGCTATCAGCGACAATAAAGTTGATCTGAACCAAGCCCTGTTTTACACGTGTGTGTGTGTGCTTCAGTTTTTACATGTGCCAACCTGCTCTCATCAGGGTGTGTTTACTACCATCCATCTGTATGCCTGCTGGTGACACATCAGCCGCCATCACACACACACTCTGCCCTTACCAAAGTGTGTGTGTGTGTGTGTGTGTCACTGTTAGGGAACAGGGGAGGCACAAGGGAGGAGGAGGGAGGGAGGGTCTGGCCAGGCGGCATTAACCCTGCATCGCCTGAGGCCGCTGATCCTGTTTCTAATTCACCCCTGCTGGCGATGCTTATGCCGTCCTCCACCAGTTAGCACACAATCTGCTCCTGGGACTGCCCTCCGCCCACAGATAGCGTACAGTAACATACAGCGGGCGGTGCATCTCGCTCTCACCGTCACAGATCTGCTGCTCGAGTCTTCACGTTTTTGAGATGATACTCAGATGTTGACAGAACAACAAACTCAGCATTTGAATATCGGATTAAATTAGTTTATGTAGGGGCGAGTGCATCGCAGCAGACCCTCAGGGCGCCACAGGAGGCCCCTCCTTCCTGTCACCACCCAGGATGCAGTTCCTCCATCTCTCCTAAAGCCATCAAAAATCTACAGCCTCTAAAATAGTTTTTTTTTTTACAAATCATTTATTTTGTTTTACCTCAACTTCCTTTTACACACTTCCATTCTTTGTACTCTCCATAATGATTCAACCCCGTCTGCATCATTATTTTTATTATTATCATTATTACATCATCATTAGTGTGTCAAACATGTGTGAAGAAGCAGTTGTCCTGCAGGGATCGATATGTCTTCTGATTCTGAACATGGGAATCTTATTATTAATGAGCATTATCCCAAAAACCTGCGTGCAGTTTTCACTTTGTCGTGTTGTTGAAGCTGAAAGTGTCAGTTAGTGAAGCAGCTGTGCTGGTAGCGTTTAGCTAACGTTGGCTGTCACTTCACTTTAAACTAACAGGTTGTAAAAAACTTTTATTATAAAATATTTTCTATATGATGAGGCTTCATTATTCAGGACTTTGTACATGAAAGAGCTTTTTTACAATCATCCTGCCTGGAAGTAACAAATCTGAGTGAAGAGGATATTTCTAACGTTAGAGATGTTGCACAAATGGAAGAAAGCAGTCTTACATATTTGTTTAATATGTGCATTGAAGGACATGTCCTGGTCAAAAATGACTCCAAGGTTCCTCACAGCGTTACTGGAGGCCAAGGTAATGCCATCCAGAGTAAGAATCTGCTTAGAGACCATATTTCTAAGCTTTTCAGGGCCGAGTACAATAACCTCAGTTTGATCTGAATTAAGAAGCAGAAAGTTAGCGGCCATCCAGGTCTTTATGTCTTTAGGACATAGAGTAGTTGACGTGTATGATCTGACTTCATGGACAGATATATCTGCCTAACAATGAAGACGTAAGCAGTGTTTTCTAAAACTGTGTTGCTCTCAAACACTGTAGTTTTAAATCTCTGCAGGCTCCTGGTATTGAGTCAGGTGAGGACAGTAGAAACACATTAAATGTAAGCTTTACTGATCCTGAACCTACACGGCCTTCATGGCTAATGTGGGAACAGATTCTTCTGGACAGCTTTGTCCATCTGAGCGTGTCCTGTCACATAGCTCCTGTTCCTGTTTCTAATAATGAGCTCGGTGTGTGCGCAGTAATCCCTGCAGCAGCTCTAAACACTCAGTTTATCACACTTTCCTCTGCTGTAGAGAGAGGACATTCATAGATGGTCATATTAGAAGCCCCACCCACCTGCTGCTCAATTAAAACAAGCTAAAATGAAAACCGCACGGTATGAGAAAGAAGGATTATTATGGACTGCTAATCATGCCAAGCTGCTCTGTTGGAGCCCCGTGACCGTTTCAGCCGCTGCTGCCTAACATTTCTTACCTGTACCATCACGCCTTATCAGTCCTCCGGGCCGGCCTACAGAAATATTAGACTCTCTGTCACCGCTTCCTCTCACACACGCCGGACACATATAATTTGCGACTCTTTCCACAAGTGTCCCATCAGTTCTGAAAAGGTCTTTATAACTGTCGATGTATGAACACAGGCCTTCCCTTTTAATTCTGCACAATCCAGTTACTTCAGCGGGTGCGGCGGCTGGCAAACGACCCCTTTTATGGGGCTCGTATCCACAGGTTTATTCCGGGGTGTCTGACTCAGTATACATTATGCTAATGTTCTGTGCAGCAGGATGAAAGGTTGGTCCCACAGACTCCTTCAGACGGCTCAGAAGCAGCATCATAACATGTAATCAATGTGCTCTCTGCTTGCTTTCCCACGTTTAGCGGTACTTGTGTAATTGGTAATAGTGTGTGACACTTCAGTGGAACTGAGTTTATTTTTGGGAGTCGACTGGAGGTTTAACAGCACGGTTAATGAAACAACAAATCCTTTTATTTACAGGCAGGGCAATCCTGTTGCTGACGTCTGGGCTCCGTCGCAGGTTTGCAGACTGACCTGTGGGCTGATCAGGGTCGCACCCTTCATCACTGCGGGTTACATAAAGTATTTGACTTCGTCCACAGTTCTCTGAGATGTAACATAATGCTGACAGTCAGCAAAACCTCACAAAACCATGTGAGTGCGAAGATATTCAGATCATAAGATGATGATGATGAGATTTTATGTTATACTATGAGATTTTAAAGTTACAGAGCTTCACAAATGAATTAGGCCACCGAACCGTTTAAGGTCGATGCCGCTCTAAACTGGTTACTGCCAAAAATTATATTTGTAATCTTCAATTTTCAACTACATCTGATGTATATAGCTTCAAATCACAACAACAGTTGCCTCGAGGTGCTTTACACTGTAAAGTCCAGACCCTACAATACTACAGGGAAAATGCTAAAACATAATTATTGTTGTTTTCAAATTTACTGTTTTACCAAAAAGAAGTAGTAAAACATGTTACTGATAATTTTGTTTAAGATGCCAAATTGTTGTTATTTATTGCATTCTTGAAACAGAAAATGTTGTTTTAATGGTTGAACATTAAAAGTTTTAGATTTTTTAAAGTAGTATTTGTTTTTAAGAATAATAAACGTTAAGAATAATAAAACTAAGCGCTGTACATGAAACAAAAACTGAATATACCAACGTTAGCTTGGGTTGGGACAGTTAGCGTGCGATAAATAAGAACACGGTTTGAATCATGATCGTCACGTTCAGGTCAGAGCTGTTCCAGCAGTGCTCCTACGGGACACTCTTCATTTCCTGCTTCAGATCCACCCACGAGTTTTTCCCCATCTGTGGAAGTTTGCTGTTTACCTCAGCTGTCAATGGCGAGTGAGCCGCGTCCAGCTTTACTTACTGTGGACGAGGCTGCAAGTCTTTGTGACAGCGAGTCAGAGAAGCTCACTTCTGACCAACTGAGCCACTGCAGCCATACTAAGGTGAGCTGTTGAGGATGTGCTAAACTGTTAATAAGTGCTAATGTTAGCTGCTGTTAGCCTTTCTTTGGTAGACGGGGCCTTTCTCTAAAATATGAGCCTCCATATCTCCAGAATGTAAAACAGCATTATTCAAAAATGTCCTTTTTCAAATAGTGGGAGAACATGGACGCCTCCACAACCTACAAACGACTAAATTATCTTTTTTATTGAATAAGATAATAAAATTACTGACTTTTCCTCAATGCTTTCTCTTAGTTGTTTTTTTTTAATTTATTTTAATACTACATTATTCTTTGTTTTTGGTGGGGGGCGGGGGGAGGGCTTACCAATTGGACCATATTCATAAAAACAGAGATGAACTGATACCTGCAGGTAAGCTTCACAATCTCATATAAATAGTTGGAATTAAATACACCAATTTGGGTAAGGATGCTGTTTACAGTGTAATGAAGATATTACATTTTACACACACACACACGCACACACACACACGCACACACAGTGTATCTGTGTGGCTCACAGCAAAGCTGAGCTTGGTAGCAAGGTCCCATGCCTACCCTTATTTCACCATGTTCACCATGTTAAGCAATGCGCACACACACACACACACACACACACACACACACACACACGCACACACACACACATTCTCCATGTGAGGGGGAGCGGGCGGTGGGGGTACGCCGGTTGCCTTGGAAACACTTCAGTCCAGATAATTATTACTGTAACTGTCTCTGCACACCCCACCTATAATGGAAATGGATCATAAATTATAATCAGTGAGTGGCAGCCTTCTGCTGGGCTTCCTGCTCGCTGCTGCCACCCACTGTGCGGCAGAGGAAGCGCGGGGGAGCCGTTCCTCTGCCCTCGCCTGAACTGACAGGAAAAAAGCCATACATCTGCTTTTTGCCTTTGTTTTCTCTGCGCTTGGTACATTTTCAGAGTGAAAGTTAAACCCATATGACAATAACAATAATATAAAAACATTAACGGCAGAATGGAAATCTGGCATCATGCTGAATCTCTTTAAATATTTACAAAGGCCTATTCCCATGGTCCGTTCGTAAGTAATCAAAAAACAATTAAATATTCTCGCCGGTTGAAAGTCGCTTTTTTGTTTGTTTGTTTTTAAAACAAAATAATTCAGCGCCTTATAAAGAAGTAGTCCGGGCTCGAGTCGTAATTGCAAAGTGAGCGCCCTACTTTCCCCCGTTCTCACAAAGGGGAAGGAACGACCAAAAAAACTAAAAAAAACGAGGGGAAAAATGAATAAACAAACAAAATCATAGATTGAAGTAGCATTAGGAATATAAACTAGCAGCCAAAGGAAATGCAGTAATTGCCTGGCTGTGTATTTACGGTGGCCTTTGTTTCGCAGTCATATCCCAGAGAAATGATGAGTTTCTGGCCTCGGGTTTGATGGCTGGAGGATGCGGTTTTCCCCAGCCGAACACTTTTATTAGCAGCACTTTCTTTTACTCCCTTTCTCATCTGAAACTTGAAGCTATTCATCACGTCCTCGCACCGCAAACCTGCCTTTACGCTGGCTGCTAAACAGCTGATTTTAATTCAGCTCTCTCCTATGAAGTGCTTCCCGATCGCAGACGAGGTCTTCGCCGCACTGCCAATTACTGGTGAGCTGCAACCGCCTTAAATCAGCTTCCACTTATCAACACGGCTTCAACCGCAGCGGTCAGATTACTGTCAGACAGCAGGTTTAAAAGCCAAACCTCAACAGAAAGTCAGGTTTCATATCTGGTGTCGTCTCGGCTCACCTCTTCAGTTTTAAAAATGAGACGCGCCAGCATTTTACTTCCTGAATCCAGCGAGCGGCAAAGTTTGGGGCTGTTCAAATGACCTCAGCATTATGATTGTAACTCTGCAGAAAGCGTGGCAATAAAACCTTTTAATCATCAATTGTTGTTTCTGCTGAAATCCCAGTCCATTTCTTTTCAAAGCACACACACGATCTCTTTCAGAATAAAGAAAAAGGAAACATCTTCTATCCGGTAACTGAACAACTTTAAATTACACCATCTCTCAACTCTTTTCAAAAGCCAGGCTGTGGCTGCTTCAGGAGGCAGGACCTTTGAAAAGTTGATAGCACCTCGTGTTGGCAGTTTACGGCCAGAGGTTTCGCTCACTGCACAACGCAAATCACAGGTGGGTTTCCTCATTAGGCGCTATTGACAGGCCACATAAAACAGAATCCATCGCTCCTGCAAAAGGCTGCGCAGCCACCATCTTCCTCGCCCCCCCACCTCCTCATCCTCTCGTCTCTTTCTTTTCTCCGTCATGCATATTTCAGATCAGGAATAGATGTCAGGCGGTGCGTGGGAATTATTAATCTCAGGCTCCGTACTCGTGGCGAGCTGTTTAAGGATTCATACTAACAAAGGGCAGCGGAGTCACGCAACAGGGCTGACAAGGCCCGTCTTTCCACCTGCACATATCTTACCTGTCTGCTGCCTCACACACACACACTTTTTCTTCTGTTGCTCTCTCACTCTTTGCCTTTGTCTCTCGCTCTGGCTGACCTTTGGAGCCACTTAGGTTCACAAAACACCTCCAAACAGTTCCTCTCTAATGGCCCACTCCTCAAACAATCGGTAGAACGACCTGAGGAAGATGATTGATCTCTGACAAGCGGCTCGATGCATTCCTATGAGTCATTAGATCAGCCCGGATGGAGAGAGAGAGAGAGACCTATCGGAGAATTGGTGCAGCCGTGTGTACAACCAGACCAGGCATTTATCTAATGTCAAGACTCGCAGACAACCTTTAGTCTGAGTTTGATGTTGGAGGAGCTTTGGAATGACAACACATGCACACGAGCTCAGGTCAAAGAAAACCACACACACTCGGAGTAAAAGCACTCGTCTGCTGTGTGCGCTCAAATTAATCTGCAGGAAGAGCCCACACACGCACACACGAGCGCAGGCGGCGAGCAGTGAAACAGTATCAGTGGAGCAGCTCGGCGCCGTGGAAAAGAGAAATGTCTTCTTTAAAGATCCTCTTGTTGTGTTGTCGCACTGGGAGATAAGGACGGATTAGGCTGAGAGACGCTCTGAGCTGAGACACGCAAACATGCTGCTGAACATGGAAGTGAAGCACCAGAAACTCTCCACGCAGCAAATCAACACACACACACACACACACACACACACACACACACACACACACACACACACACACACACACACACACACACACACACACACACCGTCAGCTAAGCCCCGTTTAGCTGACGGCCCTGCAGCCTCAGATGTGGATACAGATGTGAGGTTTGGAGCGCTGCAGTGTAAATATGCACTGACGTTTTTGAAGCAGGAAATCAAAGGTCAAAGGTGAAAATGTTCCAAAGAAGGGTTGTCAAACATAAGGCTCTGGGGCCAGAATCGGCCGGCCAAAGGCTCCAAGCTGGCCCACTGGACGGCTTTGAGGGCATACATTTTTGGAAAGTCCGTTCCTTCAGTGATTTAAATTAAAACCTTCCTGTTTTTTCACTGATAGAGAAACGTCTGTTTTTTATTTTGGGTCCACAGTAACCTTTCTGTCAGTGTCAGCTCAACGAGCTGTGCTGAAGGACTTCTTTCATTTACTGCTGCTGCATTTCTTATATGTGTAGAAAAACTGAGATGTACTTCTTTCTGTTGCACCATGATATTACATTTACAGCTACATTTGATTTAGGTAGCACCAAATCATGACACCAGCTGCCTCGAGGTGCTTAATATTGTAATTTAAAGAACCTACAATAACACAGGGGAAAACTCAATCACATGACCCCCTATGAGCAGCACCTGGTGACAGTGGGAAGGAAGAACTCACATTTAACAGGAAGAAACCTCCTGCAGAAGCCGAGGGAGGGGCGACCACGTGGTTGGGGGTAAAAGACGCGCTGTGGAAGAAAGCCAGAGATCATAGTAACTAATGATACTGATGACTCTCAAATGCAAATGAGACATTTGGTCTCCGTGGGACTACCTGCAGAGATAAAGGTTAAATAAAAACATCTCACCTACGATTTTCCAACATTAGAGGCCATCAGCAGTTTTACGAGTACATTTCCTTCGACCCTCGCCTGTGTCCTTTGACCTCGTGTCCGTCTCGTGTCACGCTGGAATCACGGCTATGCTAACGCCCACGTGTTTGGAGGAAACCTCTGCACCATCGCACGATCTACTAAACGCTTTTTATTCAACGTAAATAAGCAAACCTTAAAAAGTAAAATTAATACATGACATCATTCTTTTTGTATTTCGTCCACTTTGACCCTGGAAAGCGTTCCCAAGGCTGCCCGAGGCCCAGTACTCACTCCTGGGGGGCGCAGGTCAGTTTGTCGTTAGTTTGAGTTTTTGTATTTTCAGGCTGAGAGCAGCTTTCTGTTGTTTGAAGATCAGCTTGTGAGGTTTTGACAGTGCGCTGGTTGTCGGGGACACGTTAAAAGCAGGCAATACGACACGACGTCCCACTCTCAAACACGTCCACCTCAACCTGACAAAGACATATTCATTTTGCTTTTTCACACCTACTTTCCGTTTGCTGAAAACAACCTTGTGAGGTGTCACACTACAGGTGTGGACTGCACCTGTGGGGACAGAAATGGACTTTTACTGAGAGCACAGCTGAATTATTTCCAGCATTTCTGTGCTTGTGATCATTTCTGGTCCAGCCTGCAGTGCTTGGCAGGGAGCTGCTCTTTGTGTGAGGCGTGTGTGCTGCTCCTCCTTTACCTCTAAAGCGTGTTTGGATGCGTTCGGGTCAGGTGACCGCATTCGCTCGCGTCTCTTTTTAAAACCTGCTGTGCGATTGTTCAGAAGGCACGTTTGGAAGCACCCTCGCTTCTAGAAACTTCCTCTGCTGCCAAACGTGACACTGGCAGCCGTCTCCTCCTTCAGCGTTTGGATACACAAACCTGCTCCACGCTAGCACCTATAAATCACGCGTACACGTGTTTCAGCCCCGTACGAACGCGCGTCCACCTCCATGTTTCACCGTGGCCACTGTGCTGTCACTCTGCTGCTTCCTGCCAGGACCGAGCCAAACATCCTGGACTCCATCTGATCCACACAAATTTCGGGGGGTTTATCTGACCAGAAATGTGCTGCCAATATTTGTCAGGCTTCTTCTCATGTTCTTTGGCAAAGTTTAATCTTTTAGTTTTGTGCCGTTTGTGTGGTTTTTTTTCTTGGACGCCGTCCTCGGACGACGACTTTATGCAATGCTGAACAGTCACTGAAACGCCAGATAATCTAACTTGTTCTCCCTGTCAGGACATCAAATACTGCTGTTCTGTGTCAAAGCTGCCGTCTCTGAAATGTTTTAGAAATGTTTGATGGGAAAATTACGACCCTCCCATTTAAACCATCAAATTGGGAAAACGATAGAAGCTCTGCAGCTCTGATTTGAGGGAAAAGTAGCGAAAATGTTGATGAGAGGGTGGAGCGCTGAGTTAGGCTTCAGTCAGACCGGGCCCTGATGACCCCTTGGCAACCGCTGGTTGCTACGGAAACATTTTCTCCTCATAACTGTCATTTAATGATCAGTCTCATATCTTGTCAGCTAGCTAGCTCCATCCTTCAAGGACGGAGGTTGCTGCGTGTGAACACAGGCGGCTGTAGCTGCTAGCTGTCTGCTGGGCGTCACCTCAGCTAACTGGACCTCCGGACCGCGTTTGTTCTGTCGGAGCCTTTTAATGACATCATGTGACCACGAACATGGCTGCTGTGAGGTCACTGCAGTAACAGACTGAGCTAAAGTTAAAATGATGTCAGGCTTGGTGTTCAGCTGTCACTGACGTCTTTACGAGGACAGAAAGACGAGTGACTACGTCTCTAACCACAAGGTGAGGATTTGTAAAGAGGTGAAAAGGCAGTGGCGCCTTCAACCTTTAATGCACAAAACTGTGCACACACACACACACACACACACACACACACACACACACACACACACACAGACCCCCACCTCCCCTCCATCCATCTCCATCCACCACAACCCCGATCCTGTGCAGTGCCAAGGCAGCACAGATGCAAACTCCCCCCTGACCGGGCTACTGCCAAGGCGCCGCTTCCGAAGCCTCTCCACCAGCTGGAGACTCTGATGAGGCCAACACATCCATTTCCCTGGTAACCGAAGGGCCCAGACACACACACATGCATATAAACATGTATATGTGTCCATGTGAATATGTATATGCCACACACATGCAGGGTCCCATCAACGCCCCCCCTCCCCGGCCTGCCTGTGCCAGGTCTATTATCACACAGGATGTGTTGCAGGGCCACAACACAACAGCTAAATACATTTACACCCAGTAAGCAGACATATGCAGAGAACAGCCTGCTGTTGTGCTTAGCAGCACCCGCCCAACGCGTCACCTTTTCTCTACAGCGAGATCCACCTCAAAGACCCTGGAAACATTTAAACTGCGCTGCAGAAATATGAATGCATTTCAGATCTGAAAAGGTCTCAAACAGGCACATCACAGTTTGAGGATAGCGTGCTGCTATAGTCGTTATTTGTGGTTTTTCACAGCAAATCAAAACAGTCAAAGCCATCTCGCCTCATTATACCACAGAGGTCACTGAACGTGGTTCTTCCAGCTGAATCCAAAGACACCGTCCTGGACATCAGCTTTGGGCCCGTGCCATTCTGTTTTTCTTTGTTTGTCTCCAGAAGTGACCATATTTGGGTGACAGGGTGCAAAGATCAGCTCATGCAAGATTGTCAGACTCTATGGGAGAATCACTCAGACACAGAACTTCAGTGTATTTGTCAGATAATTTAAATAAAAAGGCTCCATCACTGCAGTAATGGTAAGTGGAATGGCATTTATACATTTGTAGATATTTAAATTTATATTTATACAGAGTTTACATATTCTGCTCAGAGCGCTTTCTCACTACAAGCCTCGCTCTCACACACACACACACACACACACACACACACACACACACGAGTTGCTATGGTCTCTGAGCACATTTAACCTGACGTGTTAGCACGCGACTCTAAGCCCACCCAGTCCTGAGCCACAGACGTCTACAGACCTGTCAGTCAGGGGCCACGCCCCTAACAATGCAAAGTGACTTATAGAAACATCCTCCCCCCGTTCAGGTGTTGTGAAGGAGGAAATTCTGAACAGAGACCAAACAGTTTGTGTATCCGGCTGTAAACATGTTGTTCTCTGCCGGGAGTGTATGGGGACCAACTCGCTGCTGCCTCTGCTGGACATTTGAGGAACTGCATGTTATTTAATGGCGCAGTGCATTCATTTTTCAGCCTGGAGAATGATCTTTAGCTAAGTGTAATAAAATGCACAGCACTTTGAGGAGTTACTATTTTTTAGCCTTTAATGCGGTCAGCTTTTGCAAAGGTCAACCTGTTTGTGTCAGGCCAACAACGAAGGACCAGCATGGCAGGGAATGACAGGAGGAAGAGGAAGCAGGCAGGAATGCGGCTGCTGGAATGGGATCAGTGGCTGAGCTTTAACCTTGGGGCTCTTCATGCTGGAAAACGAGAGGGCCCTTAGCCTCCGTTTACAAAGGGCCAAAGAGGGTCTGCGCTTCCACCACCCCCCTCGCTGCTCCTCACATACAGACAATCCACTCTAAGACACGAGCAGGGTTTAGCTCTGTTCATGTCGACAGAGCCCTGCAGAAACCTTTTGATGTCCCTCTTGTTTTTGAGGGGACTGCAGAAAGGCTGCAGGACTTTTGGATGCGCTGCCAAGAACAACAAGCGAGGAGGCAGCTGTGTGCGCGAGGAGGCGGATCGGCCCAGGAATCAAAGATGGCTGGCGAAGAAAGGAAAACAGCGTATCAAAGGAGGGGTCCCACGTAATTGGAGTTAGTCAGTGTCTTTAAATAAATTGAATTGGGCGGAGGCCACCAAAACCACACACACACACGCACACGCACACACGCACACGCACACACACACACGCACACACACACACGCAGACACACACACACACACACACACACACACACACACACACGCACACACAGACACACACACACACACGCACACACGCACGCACACACACACACACACACACACACACGCACACACACACGCACACACACACACACACACACACGCACACACACACACACACGCTAGAAGTGGACGATCAGAAACTTTCACTTTCCAGGAAATGTTTGCAGGAACTGGAAAAACAAACTGACTTCAGCCACTTTAAAGGAGAAGCCCACCAATTTACCCCCAGTGACCCGCTCGCTATCATTAAACACTATTTTCAACATGTGGTGTGAAATGTTTCGTCTTTCATAGACGGAGTGATGGCAAAAAACAAAATGAATGGATAGAAATAAAACAGCAAGAAATTATGAGTGAAAACCTGTGAAGACAAAAGTCTGCTGTGCAGTTCTAAAGCATCAGAATAAATGCCCAAATAACAGCCCTGAGACGTTTCAGGTGACCCAGCGCTTCAGTTTTATCTATTTAGCACGATCAGATAATACAGAGAAAACACAGCAATCGGACGACCCCCGATCAGCAAGTACTTGGTGACAGTGGGGAGGAAAAAGGCCCTTTTAACAGGAAGAAACCTCCAGCAGAACCAGGCTCAGAAAAGTCAGCCTGTGAAAAGAACCAGAGCAGGGTTAGCTCCGCCTCCTACCTCCTACGGTAACTAATGCTGTAAAAAACTATGAGACAGGAAACAAAGAACCGGCGAATGTTTCGACTCATCGCTGTTTACCTGCTCAGCTGATACAGGTACATCCCTGTGCTATTTTATTTTCAACTTTAATTTATATATTTTATCTTGTTCTTTCCCAGTTAAATTTACCCTTCAGTCTAATTTGTGTTGTACAGTTATTTCATTTTTAACTTTAATTTTTATATTTTATTTTATTCCTTCCTAGTTAAATTTACCCTTTTTAATTTTCATATTTATTTCCTATCTTATTCATAGCCTTTTCTTTTTTCTTTAGGTCACGAGCAGTTGTCTAAGCATTTCACTGCATATCGTACTGTGTATGACTGTGTACGTGACAAATAAAATTTGAATTTGAATTTGCTGGACAAAGACGGTGGTTACAGTTTTGCCTGTCTGCAGCACCGCACGACTAACATCATTTTTAAATATAGAGACTGTCATATAAAGATGTTTTTGAGGCTAAATCAGTCACTGCAACAGGAAACAAAATTATATCCTGATATTTCACGAACATTTGCAACAATGATATTTATGACCGTACAGAAAAAATACTGAATAATGCTGAAATGATGCTTGCAGTAAATGAAGGACATCGTGCTTTCCACAGAGCTGCTGTCACCGATGACAAGCTTTCTAATTCAGTGAATCTACTGAAAGCAGGTGGCGGCAGCATCGTAGCGCAACAGCAGTGACTCAGCAGAAGTCAAACACAAACACAGATGAAGCTCAGGTCGTGTTTTCCTGGAAATTAGGAGCAAAAGTATAAAAGAACTGCTTAATACATAACGTAGCCTATTATTACGTACCACAGAACAAATGTGCCAGAGCTCATCTTTACATGCTGTGGTGCAGATTTTGGACCAAACTGAAGTAAAAATGAAAATAAAGACAGCATGCACATCAAAATAAACCGTGTCCCACAAACCTCTGCACAGAAGGTCAAAGGTGACTTTTCAATAGCACCAGCTGGAGCTGTGATAGACTTTGGAAAATTCCCGCAAAAATGATGTCACTTCCTGTTGTTGCAGTGAGTGGTGCACATGAAAAGCATGTGATAGGTCATGTTGATCACATGATGACATATCTTCCAAAGTAGGAAGTGCTGTGAACAGCCAATCAGATGGATAAAGAATCTGGATTGTCTCGCGGCTTTGTTACCTGATTTCTGCAAACCCCGCCCACTGAGGCGTCATTAATGTTTGATATGTTAGAGTCAGTCCTCCAGGTTGTATGCTCTTATTTTGGAACCTGCATTTAAAAGGAAGAACCCTGAAATCTGTGGCGCACCGTCACAGAACGAAGCTGAAAAACATTTCCTACCAGGGATGTTGTGTGTTAGGTCAGGCTACCACATTTTCACCACCTAAACACGCCACTAACCTCCACCCACCATTTCCCCTTCCTGTCACATAGATCCTCACTCGGTGGATTCATGTCTTTACCTTCGGGCGACACGTCACCAGCTGCTAGCATCTCCTTGGCTGTACTCAGGTCGTTCCCAGCTTCAGGAACAGTTTTCCTGCATACTTTGCATTCTGGGTGGATGCTGAAGAAGCACGTGCTCGCTCTCAGACATGCCGGACAACACGGCCCAGCCCTCCTGCTGTGCAGGCTCGTCTGCCCTCGGCTGTCCAGTCAGGACTCCCGTGCAGATCACCTGGGTCCTCTAAAATCTAAAAGAGCCAATCAGCAGGCAAACAGGAAGTCTATGAGCCAATCAGGACATTAAGAGTGTCTTCTATCTTCCTGTCTTCCTTCTCTCACCCCAACCGGTTGCAGCAGATGGCCCCGCCCCTCCCTGAGCGTGGTTCTGCTGGAGGTTTCTTCCTGTTAAAAGGGAGTTTTTCCTTCCCACTGTCGCCAAAGTGCTTGCTCATAGGGGGTCATATGATTGTTGGTTAGCCTTCTTGTGTGAGCTTTTCAAGTGCACTTTAAGGTTTGTGGGATTTTTTTCCCTTTAGAAATGTCCCGCATCCCGACTTTTGCTGACGTGATTCTGCGTGGGACGGAGCAGCGACACAGACGACTCGACTAACGTGCTGCCACCTGCTGGCATAATGAGACACAGCAAGACAAAAACCTGGAAACGGCACTTCATTTTCACCCTTGACTCTTGTATGACACGCACACATCAATGAAAACTAAACACATTTTCGCTATAAATTCAATTTTAGTTAGTTTTGTGAACACTCATTACAGTTTTAGTTAGTTTTACTTTTCTTGCAAAGTCTTGTTTTTATTTTTATTTCCGTTAACGAAAATGTTTTTTCGCTTCTAGTTTTCATTAACGATAATAACCTTGATCAGGATCAGCATGAAGTTTTTCTTGTAATATGCTGAAAGCTTTAAGAGGAGTGTGTGAACACAGTAACATCCTCCTCCTCGCCCTGATCTGCTCAGTTAAGTGATCATGAAGTGAACTTTATGCTACAAATACACTTTTTCCATCTTGCACACTCCATTACAGCCTCTTAAGAGATATCCATGCGTTTCCTGAGGCTTTGTGCCCCCAGGGCCTCCCCTCTCCTCGCAGGAAGAAATCATCAGCTAAAGCAACAGCTTCTCCTTTCCCCCACGGCTACTCCAACCACACACATGTACCACTTATGCCTGGAAATCACATTTCCCCATCACTTTAGCACCATCGCTTTTTAAAAGCATGCCATTTCCCACCAGTTTAGGCCGAGTAAGGAGATAAAGAGGATAACACAGAGGCTGCTTTAAAGATGGCTGCTCAGGCGTGCTGTGATGTCACAGGTTGTTGTCTCCACGCTGTCCCTTTGTCACGTCGCTTTTCTCATATAGACGTGAGGTCAGACAATCGAGGTCCGACGTGGCTTCGGTCATCACTGAAGAAGAAAAGCAGTGAGCCTCGACTTCAGTGTTGCACCAGGACGGTTTGTGGACTCAAGATATTTTCTGCCTTTTGCAGACGATGTGCTTCTCCTGGCTTCATCAGGCGGTGACCTCCAGGCCATGGGCCTCAGCCAAAAAAGGGTGGAGTGACGCAGTTGATCTGCGTTCCCACCCTCACCTACGACCACGAGCTCTGGAAGCTTCCTCTGACAGGCGTCTGGACTCGGTCATTCATAAAGGGCTGAGTAGAGCTGCCACTCGACCTGGATCCCTCCTGATCGCCTCCTAGGCGAGGTGTTTCACACGTTGTACCAGGAGGAGACGCCGGGGCAGGCCCAGGACCCCTGGAGAGATTGCCTGTCCTGCATGAGCTGGGAGGGGTGGACATGGAGAAGGGAGGACCGAGCGTCTCTGCTGCTCACACGACCCAACAGCAGAAAACAGATGGATGTACCAAACACGTTTATTCTGATCCTTGACAGAGTGAAACGCTCGCTGCAGTTCAGTCGACAAACTCAGTCAGAAATGTGGACGTTCGGTTCGGTGACATTCGCTTCTGCTGCAAACTGCAAAATAACCTTTGAACTGTAAAATGGGCGCACACAGGAGTGCTCGATAGCACAAAGTCATTCAACTAAATTCCATTTTCACAGCCAGGAATCCAAACGTGTTTAAACGCGTTTCCTTAATGTCAGATTTCCTCCGAATCAGGTGAAACTTTTATGTTTTGTTCAGAAGAAACAGGAGAGAGAGGCTGAAGGTGCGGACGTGTGAGCGATGCTTGTGAACAATATTTGAGCTGAGGAGAAAAAGAGGGGATGAAAAGGAGGCAGGATGAAAGCGAGAGGGAGGCAGGAGAGAGGAGAGGGGACAAGACATCCAGCCTTCAGCCACGTGTTGTGATCAGCTGTCAGGTGGATCTAATCTGCTGTCGTCTCTTTTCCTCACCTTTCTTTCATGTTTAGTCTCAGCTCGTCGACTTTGTTCTGCGCTGCTGTTACGCTGCCTTCCTTCCTCACTTCATTCACATTGTGAAGGGCTTCCACCCCCCCGCCGCCCCCAGCAGTCTGAGTTTAAGCAGAAGCCGTCGGCCGCGTGATGTTCTGCGTTTGTGGCGCCACCAAAATGCAATCAGCTGTGTTTTCACCACTTCAGTCCCGACGTGTCATCGTGTTGAGACGTTTACTTTCAGCTCGCTCGTCACGTCGTCACACGAGGAACTCCTGAAGAAGAAACACACTGCTTTAGCACTTTTTGTGCTTACAAAGCCTGACGAGGGCTGAATGGAGACAGTATACAAACGTGATAATGAGGCCTTTTCACTGATGAGACACTCATTTGAAACCGCACACATTTCTCCTACAAAGAGACGCCAAAGCTGGATGCTCACGCCGTCTCCTCAGAACGTGCTTTCACAGCCGCAGAAAAAAACAAAAGAAGAAGAGATTTTCTCCTCTGTTGTGTCCGCGCGCCGGCATCCAGCTGAACCGCCTTCAGTCTTCTCCTGGACGCCTTCGTGGACCCGTCGGCACGACAGTCAGCGCGCTCGTGGTCGTTCTCGGGTTTGAAATGAAATCTGTCGGCCTTCTCGAGGTAAACAGACAGCTAAGCCCTACAAGGCTTTTCCGCCTAAACGGTCCACTTAAAGCAAATTATCATTTACCTTTTGACGTGTGCCAGATCATTAGGCAGGGACATTAAAACCAGCCACCGCAGCACCAGAGGGGGCCCGAGTGAACCGCTGCCCGCTGCACAGCTCTGAGCGCGTGCACGAGGACAGAAGTGGGTATTTTCAAGAAGGCGTGTGCGTGCTATCAAAGATGGCCAGCAGCCCTGGGTGTCGCCATGTGCCCAGAATCATTTGACACAAGCAGATGCATCATTAAAACGCCGCCGCGGCGCTCGCTGGCCAGCCGCTCGAACGCACGTCGACGTTTTCTGCCCCTGTTTCTTTCAAACCGCCCCCAAATTCCTCAAAGACGTGCAGAAAGCTCGCAGGACGGGACGGGGCGCATTTTTCCACGTTTTCCAGGAGAGTCGTGTGACTTTCAGCAAGCGTGTGTGATTTTGGCGGCGGGAAATAGGTTGGGCATGGCGAGCGGTGTGTGTGAGAGTGTGTCTGTGTGTGTGTCTGTGTGTGACTATGTTTGTTAGACTCTGTGTGTGTGCGAGAGCGCCTGCCCGGCCCTTCTCATTAAATCAGGCAGACCAGCTCGTGTCTGGGGTCCACGCTGGCCACATGATGCACACACTCGCGCACACACACACTCGCACACACATACTCGCACTCACATACTCGCACACACACACACTCGCACACACATACTCGCACTCACACGCACGCACACACGCACGCACGCACACTCAGTGTGACAGCGGGCCGACCGTGGGCCAGCCGTGGGCCTGTGATGTGCAGCCAGAGGAGATGCAGACAGACTTCACCTTCTTCTTCTTCGGCTGCTGCTGAGAAACAACAGATGGCTGAAGCACAACTGTCCTCACCCCCTCTCCTCTACACTCACTTCCTTCCTTCCTCATCTATCTGTATATTTATCTCGACCGAGTGAGGGTTTCAGGGTTCCAATAAACCTCGAAGTTGCTGAATCCTTAAATCTGGTTTACATTTGTTTTTCGTGTGCTGCAGCTCGGTGTTGGTCCCCGCTGACCCTCGTTCACTGAATCAGATGCTAAAGTCACCCCGAGGTCCACGTGCACACTTCCTTTTTCCTTCTCCTCCCTGTTATGTGTTCGCTCTGCAGATGTCAATAAAGCTGGGGTCGTGGAAGTTCAGCGTCTAACTATAACACAGAAGAAGCGTGAACTCAAGCAGAAGTGCTTTATTTTTACGTTTCAGCTCATTTCAAAATCAGCGTTTGAACAAATACAATCAGCGTTCAAGCTGAAGGCACGGAGGGCTCGTGAGTGTGCGACGAGTTCGCTCTCAGATGGAGAAAGACGTAAGAAACAGAGGACAGCTCAGAATGAAGACCTTTACACGACGAGCAAAGAACTACACGAAATTCCAGGTGTTTTGGATCCAAACTTGTCGGGTAACATATGTAAACACAAAAGTTATCCCCAAAAACCCACTGAACCCACTGTGGCAGAAGTGGACATGAAGCAAAGATGAGCTGGTCCTGATGTTTCATGCGTTTCTCAGGAGCAGCAGGGAGGACTTCCCAGTTCGCTCCCAGAGTCGGAGCTTTCGTCCATATTTCAGGATGTCAGTCAGTCTGAGCTCCTGTTAGCAGAGCTGGGACCACATCTCAGGAGGCGTCTGATTCAATGATGCGCACGACTTGAACTTGTTGCCAAATGCAGCGATCTGATTGGTCGGTTTGATCTGTTGTTCAGATCTAAGAATTCAACCTTGCAAAATGTTTTTAATGTAGGCCTTAAGATTAAAGTGGAAAGGTAAAACGTATTCTTTGTAGTGTTTCATCAGACGCTGGCTTCCTGAACTTATCGTGTTATTTCAAAATGAAAGAAGCCTTAAAAACAGGAAAACGGTTAAACCGGACACTAACGCAGGGCAGCTCCAGCGATGCAGTCCTGCAGATGGGGTGCCATGAGCTCTGCTGCACGTCTGCACAGGTACTCAAACGCCTCCTGGTACAGTGGGAATGGGTTTTTCTGTGCGTGTGTAATTAAGCTGCCGTCCACTCTTTCACCTGAGATCTTTTCACATGTTCTCGCCGACTCTGGTTCCTCTTCCATCTTTTATTCTCTCGCTCGGCTCGGTCATTCAGGTTTGCTCAGAATGTTTCGCTGACGGCTGTTAATCACTGAAACGCCACCGACTGACGCCGCGGCGCGAACTCTGCTTACAAACTCGTGTCTGCGGCTTTTATGTGAAAGCATTTAAAGGCGAGGACGCACTGATCCAGACGTGTCATGTTCACAGCAGCCCGTCTCACTGTCTCAGCAACTTTAAACCAAACTTTAAGTCTACTACGAGTTACCTACAACTCCGATTTACTCATACAAATCCTTATAACTTTATTCAAACTGCAGCTCAACACAGACTCACAGACCGTCCAAGACGCCCGAGCTCTGTTTGTTGGGCTGCATGAAGGATCAGTGATGGCGGTCTGCAGGCAGAAACAAAGCGCTGCAAAGTCTCACCACTAGATGTCAGTAAGGTTCTGTTTTATGAGCCGTCCTAATCGGAGCTACGGCGAGATCAAAAACATTCAGTTTAAAGTGAGTTAAACTAATGTTTGTGTAAAAAAATCTATTTTTACACACCCTCTATTTTAACGTATTAAATAATATCAAGACTTAGCAATAAATACAACTTTTCTCAGATGGCCCCGCCCCTCCCTGAGCCTGGTTCCTGTTTCTTCCTGTTAAAAGGGAGTTTTTCCTTCCCACTGTCGCCAAAGTGCTGCTCATAGGGGGTCATATGATTGTTGGGTTTTTCTCTGTATGTATTATTGTAGGGTCGACCTTACAGTCTAAAGCACCTTGAGGAGACTGTTGTTGTGATTTGGTGCTGTGTAAATTAACTGAATTAAAAAATTTACCCCCGAGTCCCCTAAAACAGTGGTCCCCAACCCCCGGGCCTCGGACCGGTACCGGTCCGTGAGTCGTTTGGTACCGGGCCGCGAGAGTTGAGGCTCAGGTCTGAAATGTCTGGTTTTCAGGGTTTTTATCGGTTTTCAGCGTTATTTTGTTATCGTTTTTATCGTTTACTCGGTGTTCCTGGGTCTTTTCACGTGTGTTATGAATAAATCTTTTTTCGGTACCGGTACTAGTTTTATTTTGTTGTATTTATCCGCGACACCTTAAAGGCCGGTCCATGAAAATATTGTCGGGCATAAACCGGTCCGTGGCGCAAAAAAGGTTGGAGACCGCTGTCCTAAAACACTCTGCCTGTCGTTCATCTGTATGAGTGTAGGCTGTGAGCGTGCCGTGTAGCTCAGCTGGGGGAGGATGAAACTGTGACAGGAGTCCGACACGAAGAGTCAGAGACGCTCACAGCCACACTGAGGCGAGCTGTCGAGGACACGCTGAAATGAAGCACTGCTGCTCCACCGAGCTGTAGATACAAACTGAGCCGTGCTCCTCCTTTTCTATCAAATCACCTGAAAAGACAGGGAAGCCTCGGACACCTCGGGTCTACACGAGGCAGTCGGCGCTCACATGAAGCCGAACTCTTTTGGTCCAGTTGGCCTCAAACACACCAAATAAACAAACAGAAATCTCAAAAACCTGATAAAGATGCTTTTGAGGAGCATAAAATGTGATTTTGTTTATGAAAAAATCAGAAATGAACGTGGTGACTTCTTATTACGTTAACCGTGTGCGGCCCATTGTGAGCAGCAGAAACCTGCCCGACATGTTTGGGTCTGAACAAGAATCAGGGAGTAAGATGTGAAAAACTTTCTTAGATTAACTGAAACTCTGTTTTTATCGATCTTCTGCTTTCACGTGTTAATCTGTGCAGATGATTAAGAATGTGAGTATTAGAAACGGGTCATGGAAACAGTGAGAAACAGCCAAGATGCTCTGCTGGGTTACTGTGGTTTAATCCTTTTATAATAACTGCATCACCGAAGCGACACAAATCTGCATTTTTCTCTAAAAAAGCGCAGCGAGAGGAGGCGGACGACATCTCAGAGTCTCAGAGTCAACGTTTTTCTTCTCCGGTCTCTGCAGCTTCCAGAGAGGAAGAGGATGTTTGGTCTTGGGTCTCATGTCTACTGTCTAAGGAACTATAAATACACACCTAGACACTTCCAGGTGAAAGGACGGGGCAATGCAAACACACAAACACAGCTAGCCAGACAGAAGGAGTGCAGGGAGGGAGGGAGGGGCGCAGCAGCCAAATAAAAGTCTATTGAGCTTAACAATAGTGTTATAAAAACGTACAGAGGTAGTGTTTAACAATGCGGTAGGAAGAGACGAGGGTAAATACCTCTGGGAACGACGGGACTTGGCTCAGCATCAAAGTCCTGCCAAGAACACGGCATTGTCTTTAAATTCACACCATTGTCCTCCAACACACACATACACACAGCTCCATACATCTAAAATGATGATGTGCTGGGATATTTTGGGGTCTTTTTGTTTTTCCAATGTGGATTACGAGTCGGAGACGCTGCAGCGAAGCGCGGAGATGGATCAGAGCTGATACTGGACTCAGTTTCAGGGGAACATCCCTGCATGTCGATTATTAGACTTACGCTAGCGGCACGAGCCGTCAACCCCCAAAATCAGCCCAGACCTGCAGTTCCTCTGTCGTCCAGCAGAGGCAGCAGGGAGTCAGTCTGTGCTTAAACTTTGCAGCAGAAATAAACGTGTTTGGTCTCTGTGGATCACGTCTCCCTCCGTGACGCCAGTTATTGAGTATTACTCGTATAAGGTTTAAAGTTTGCATCGTTTGGGCTGTTTTTGAAAGAGGCCATGCTGCCGTTCACCCAGGTGACCTATTAGACACACAGGTGAAAGCGCCGCACTCACAAACAGACGTGAAACTACGAAACCATTCCCTCCAGAATCAGCCGCACACAGGTTTCACCGTACGTGGAGAGTTTGACGTGAGCGGCTCACAAAGGAAGCTCGGGACGATGCCTCAAAGCTTCGATGAAAGAGGATCCATCGCCTCCGTGGTCTCGGAGCGGCTCGGCGTAAAAGACATTGATAAGTACACAAATATCTGCTGCATAAAGAGACATTAGGCAGTAAATAAGACACGTGAGTATTTTCTCTCAGACATTCTGTGAAGCGTGCAGCGCTCACAACATACTTACCAAGACTGACGAGCTGTTGTCACGAATCCTTCGATAATAGCGGCGATAAAGTGCAGATTTATGGCGAATGTTTTCATCGTTTTGCCTCTATCAGTGCCCCTGCTTCAAAATTAATTATTGATTAATCACTCTGCTTTTTAAGCAAAAAATGCACACCAGCAATATCATACTATCGCAAAAAAATGATTATGCCCCCAAATCACATTTATCTGGCCCATTCATTACTATTGTATTGACAAGGCCCGAGCTGCTAATCGCCAAATCCAAAGAAAGGAGGGCTGTCAGCATTTCCGCCGGCCGTGCTAAAGCAGATATATGGAACACGATGTAAGTTAATGCATTGATCAGAGCGGGAGGCAGCGGTTGCAGGGCTAACCGTGCAGAGGAAGGTGCATATGCATAATCATCAGTTTGCTTTGGTCTCAAGTCCAGCGAAGCAGCAGCGAGACACGATGACACAGAGAGAGAGAGAGTGTGTGTGTGTGTGTGTGTGTGTGAGAGAGAGAGAGAGAGAGAGAGAGAGAGAGAGAGAGAGAGAGAGAGAGAGAGAGAGAGAGTGTGTGTGTGTGTGTGTGTGTGTGTGTGAGAGAGAGAGAGAGAGAGAGAGAGAGAGAGAGAGAGAGTGTGTGTGTGTGTGTGTGTGTGTGTGTGTGAGAGAGAGAGAGAGAGAGAGAGAGAGAGAGAGAGAGAGAGAGAGAGAGTGTGTGTGTGTGTGTGTGTGAGAGAGAGAGAGAGAGAGAGAGAGAGAGAGAGAGAGAGAGAGAGTGTGTGTGTGTGTGTGTGTGTGAGAGAGAGAGAGAGAGAGAGAGAGAGAGAGAGAGAGAGAGAGAGAGAGAGAGTGTGTGTGTGTGTGTGTGTGTGTGTGTGTGAGAGAGAGAGAGAGAGAGAGAGAGAGAGAGAGAGAGAGAGAGAGAGAGAGAGAGTGTGTGTGTGTGTGTGTGCAGACGGACGCTGCAGCTCAATTGCCAGTGCAGGCAGCAACAAAAGGTCAAGGCAAAGTTTAGATGGCGTGTACTCGGGGCCTTAAGATATTCACAGCCAGCATTTTAGCCTGAAACATAATGAGATGGAACTGGTAAATATTTGCTGATGGCCTAAAAAATTCCAACCATGCTTGGAAGCTATTTTGAATACAAAAGATGTCGGGGGAGGATGATAAGTGAGGATGGGGGTGGTGGTGAGGGAGGGTCACCTGATAGCTAATTAGTACATTTGCCCAAATAATTAGAATGAGCGCTCATGGCTGATATCACACAGGAGAGCGGTGTGTGCAGCATCCTGAGCGGCAGAATCTGCATTTCATAGGCCGCCGACCGCTCATAATCCGGCCCCTCGGGGCCTTTAATGGACATATTTACCTTTGCTGCATGTTGGGTATCTGTGATTAAGATTGGCAGGTTGGTGCACCAATAAGTGGGCGCCTCTTAACCCCGAAACATCCAGCTGAACACGCTCCCAAATTCCTGCAGTGCTCAGAAGGCATTTCAGTGACGAGGATATAAAGACGAGCCCTCCCACCTCTCTCCGGGCTGACAGAGAGGTCCACGCGTATTACCAGCGTCTGGAGACACACACATTACGCCGAGCAAATAGATCCTCCGTCTCATTATCCTGTCCTTTAAGTAAAAGCTGAACATGGCTGTTTGTGCTGTTATTACTACTACTTCACTGAGGCGGGGACGAGGGGAGGTTTTCTAAAAGCAGAAAATGACTGTGTTCCTCTTGGTAATATTAATGCAGACCAGCGCTGAATTCTTTGTAACATAAAATGAAATAAAATAATAATTTATAATAATAATTATTGTAATAATTTTACCACTCTGTGCTAAATCAGTTCCTTATATTTTTATCCTCATCCTCTGATCACGTCTGATTGGACCAGGCGGCGCTCACAGGGATCATTTGTAGTCACGCCCCTCTGAGCTCTGTGAACACCTTCCTGATGAGTTCATGGTCTCAGTCTCTGAAGTTTGGAGGGCCAAGCTTCACAAACCAGCTGTGATGTCATAGTGGCGGTGTACATCTTTTATGTACAGTCTATGCTGTAAAGCTTTTTTCAGACGTCCTTCACGCGTTCAGAGCGCCGACCTCTGCTAACTCCAAACCAAACTGCAGAGTCATCAGGGCAGAAAACATCTCGAATACAAAAATATTTCCAACTGTTCATGAAGGCAGCGGGACCCACAGAGGTTTCACTTCAACTCAAGCCGTCAGGAAGCGACAGCGTTTCCTTCGGTTTGGGTTGTTGAGTTAATCTTGAACGTCTTTCTAAGCAGCTTCAAAGAGTCCTGAATGTAACTCGCGTGAAGCCGCAGGAGCCCCGCTTTATCTCCGGCATGGAAAGTTTTTCAAGGTCTTCAGCAGATCATCATCTACTCGTGTGTTCAACAGAGGAGGAGGAGGAGAAGTCAACATAACTGAAATAGAAATCTGAATTAGAAACAAGGATACAGATCAAAATGTAATCCTGCTTATGGCTCGGTCAGGCCAAGGAGAGAGAGGCGCTGCGACAGAAGGAGAGAGATTATGTGATCCTGTGATACCTTAGCCTATCTTTACAATTAGGTTCCTACTGGCTCAGCACGCTGCAGAATCACATTGAACAAGCAGCCAAACAGGGTCAAGGAAAAGATGATTTAAGCCACTACTATATTTACGTGCAGCGCTACGACAGCATGCTGCAATTTGTCTCTGTCTCTCTGTGTTTTTGCAACATCTGGCAGCCAGAGATTTAGGTTAGACAGGTAATTAGTGGCACATATTTGTCCTAAAGACAGGTGTATTTTCATTTAAGAAACACTCCATCACTGCGCAGATGAGAGCCAGTTTGTCAGCCTCTGTGTGAAGGTGTCCACGTGCACCGCGTTGCTCGTTTAAAAAGTGAAGTCCACGCTGTGCACGCCTCCTTTCATCACACAAGCCTTGCATGATTGCAAAGGTTTGGCAGCGACTGTCCCGAAATGTTTTCATGCTTATGAATGTGGCATTACTCTCTGTTAACAACTTACACAGGATTAAATATCTAACATCGGCGTCCTCCTAAAAACATCGTTTCACCCGGAAAATATGTTTTTAGAATTTATCTGGAGGCGACTTCCCCGCTCGTCTTCAGCTCTCTCATCATCAGCCGTTCTCTGCTCTTTAACTCACCCCCCCTCTCCAGATGAAGCCGTATAGTCTTTTAAAATGGAAATGCACTTCATCATGGTCACCGGGCGCATGGTTCTAATAAATCAAGGGCCGTCCGCCATTGCTGCTCCTCTCTGGAAAACAAACTGCCCCTGGATGGATCTCCTCAGCTGCTCCTAATGGAGGTCACATTCACAGACACACATTTACTCACGAGGAAAAAGCAGCCAACACATTTGTCTCAAAGTGTAAGCATGAAGCAGGAGAGGAGACGTTTTAATGATCCCACTTCACTGAAAACTCTTTAACGTGTCTGAGCCGCATCCACACACGTATGAAACACGGCTCGGATTAAACATGACCAGAGTTCCCAGTCACCGTGAGCCCAGAACACTCACGGCTTTTTCTATTCCTGGATCTGGATGATGTCACAAAGAGGCACAGACACTCCACCCACCTGTTTATGGTGTACTTCAAGTTTATTTTAAAGTGGGAGAAGGTAAAAGAGCTAGTGTCAGAGGATGAGCGGAGGGGCTGCACTGCGTCCCGCAATCATATAAAGAAGGATCATTTTGAACTGTGAATCATGCAAAGCTGCTCTGGGAGAGTCCGGGAATGAAAAACACGTCTGTGTCCCGCAGTAAACCGAACGTTTGTCGCTAGCACACTACACTGGGCTCACTAGCTTTAGAAAAATATCATTAAATGAGTCACGACATCACAAACCTGATTGGTCAGCTGCAATGACATCATGTTAATATGTGACATCAGACTGTTGTGTGCACGCCTCACCGGCATCACTCATGAGCAGTTAGAAACATCCCAGTTTTCCTCACGCAGGATTCAGAACCTTGGCGTTTCCATGCAGTCACATGACCTTATCGTCATGTGACGCCTCAGTCTGAGCTCAGACTGTTAAAGCCGTTGTTCACACTTAACGAAGCATCATTTAGAACACAGATGATTAATGGTGATAATGTTTTTGCACATTTAGTCTCTGTGATTATTCACAAACTTGTGATTATTGATGATTTCTTCTTCTTCATCATCATCCACAAAGCTCTGCATGCATTCTGCAAACAGCACAGCTGGAACAGCCCCGAGTTCATAAACTCCAGTTATTAATCTGCGGTTTTCACTCACTGGGCGGGCCGGTTTTGGCCCGTGGACCACATGTTTGAAACCTCTAGATTCAGAAAACTGTAACAGATAAATAAAAATAAAAAAGACAATAATTTGATTTTTAACATCCATTCAGTATTTTTTCATTTCTTTACTTTCAGTTCTCTGTGTAAAGATCCTGCAGCTGAGAGAGGAAGCATTTTATTCTATCCTGTCATTTGCTGATTTAAATAATAAAATCTGATGGTTTTTACACCCCAAAGCAGCGCGGCGTCCTCGGGTCAGACGTTTCGTGTGAATCGTGTAAATGCTTGAAACGGAAACGACTTCAGCATTCAGAGCCGGTTCGTTTTCGGTCGGCCGAAATCACCGAACACTCTTTATTCGAACAATGAAAACCATCAGACCGACCGCTCGGCGGCCTGCCACGGCGTGTCGCTCGTTTGGTGAAATGAATCAGAAAGCTCTCCATCGCAGGCCGGCACAGGTCGTAACGAGGCACTAAAGGTCATCGCGGTGGTGTCGCGCGTTCGTACGGCGGCCGAGATTTTTCGCCTGCACAAACACACCTTCTGCAGCCACTTTATCCACAGAAATATATTCCTGCTCATTTAATTGTAAGTGGGGGGGAAAAGAAAACAATGAGATCAATTGTGATTCAACTCATTCCTCTGAATGGAATTATCTGCACACAAAAAGAAATTCAAAGTGTCTCTGCTGTACGGGCTCAATCAAAATATTCTGATCCTGGTTACAGAAACTGAATATGTATGAACAGCTCAAATATGCTGAATTTATTTTGAATATTTAATGAGATATAAAATATAAGTCTATTTCAGCAACTAATAAAATCAGTCTTGTATGAATGTGCCATAGATTGAAAATGAGTGGAGAGAGAGGGGAGAGGGCGAGACGGGAGGAGGAGGAGGAGGGGGAGACGAGGGAGAAAAACAAAGGGTGTCAGAGCTTCATCAACATGCTCTAACTGAGTGGCACGGCCATATTTTCCAGCATCAAGCTCAGTCAAAATACCCTCTTCCCCTCCATCTTTCCATCTCTCCATATTCCTCCACCCCTCCTCCACATCTCCCTCTATCTCTCTGTGTGTCCAATCACACGGCAGTCCTTCTCAATAAAACAAATTAACTGATTAGACATTTTAATCTCAGTTGTCTTTGACCTTGTAGAATATATTACTGATGTCTACATCGCTGAGAGCAGATAATGCGGCAGGCAGCTGCTTTTCTTAAAGACAAAACTGCCCTTTTTAAAGAGGCGCCAGACACATAAGCTAACAGGTTGGGGGCAGAAAACGCCCCCCTCCCAGCCCTCCTCCTCCTCTGCCTCCTCCTCATCACCGCCGCCCTCCCTAACCCGACCCCCCCTCGCGCGCACACACACACACACTCCTCCCCTCCCTGCAGGCAGCCAGCGGGGAAGGGGTTAAGGCGGAATGCATTAACAAAAGAAAATTATAGCGTAAACAGTTCATAAAATCTCACAGCCCCTGATGTCGGGGCTAGATCATTAAATTTCTGCAACAATTAGACCTTTTCTCACGGCGGCAAATTGGAGCCGTTGCCATGGCAAATCCGAGCCCTTAAGTCATATATCTTTGATTGCGGAAAGGTCAGGCGCAGACAGCCTAATAACTCAGGGAGCTGTTTGACAGATTTCATCCAAGCATGATCACATAACAGAGCCAAACTATGTCGGCAGTTGTTAAAAGCGAGGGAGGGGTCAGCAGGAAGGTTGGGGTTAGGGAATGTTTCTGCTCGGCTGGGCCCAGCCTGATAATGTTCCTCGCTCACTTTAAATAAAAAGGGAGGTGGAGGGGGTGGGGGGGCTCGTTTCTTTAACTGTACATCAGTGGGGGGTGTTTTTTTTTCTTCCACTTGACCAGAGCCAGAATATTCTGAGGAGGGGGTGATGTTAGGGACGGCTGATTTAATGTCTGCATGAAGCCTAAAAATAGAAGAGAATGGAGGAGATGGAAGTGTGACGGAGTGTTTGGAGACGCCGATGATGAACCGTGATTTATTTCCCATTCAGACACATATGTTGAGGGAATAGCGCGGGAACGGCGGCGTGGGATCGAGCTGCAGCTCAAATCCCCGTCATCGACTCGTTTAACGACCCTGACATACAGAACTTTGAATAACAATCAGCTTCTCCCGACTCTGTTAACGCTACATGTCTGATGCTACGGCTCCACAGACCAGCGCCATCGCTCCAACGCCGCCCTCCGCCCCCCGTCCCCCATCCTTCTGTCTCTGTAGGCAGTGCTGGCATTTCAGCCGTCTTTCCCCGAAGGCCTCGGCTCGCAAACGAGTACTAATAGCACCCCCTGCTGGATGAAACGCAGCACAACCTCACGCCCTGTCCCGCACAACGAGGACAGGAGGTGGACAGAATAATGTGGACACCCCACGGTGCGGTGAAAGAAAATTAAACTGGAGTTTAAGACAGGAGTCGGTGGGCCCCCCATAACAAAGAAAAGAGCTGTAATGCTCCCGTTACCCAACACTGAGACGCAAGTAAAAGAAAAACATGTGACATGTTTCAAACGTGCAAAAATGTTGAACAGATCGTGCTGCAGGAAGCCGAGACGCTCTGATTCTGAACGAAATACCAAAATAAAATCAGAGCATGTGAAAACAAAAAGGCTCGATAAGGTAAACTCAGCCAAAGCTCAATAAGACCAAAGAAAACAAAGCAGCTCAATAAGTAAAAATCCTGATGCGGCGCAAAACTCACAAAACAGCTCAAAACAAAAGAGATTGGCTGAAATCAAATCCCAGCTGAGTTTAAAGGAAACGGAGGAAAGGACGACGGCCCGGCCACTGAAACGCGCTTCAGACATTTTCAGCAGTTCAAAGAAAACAACACACATAAAAGTGTAAAATTATTATCAGACAATAATCCAACGTGCAGCTTTAGTCAAACATTTATCTGATGGGAAGAAAGAAGCTCTGCAGCAGCTTCTCCATCTGCACAGAGTCGCTCCGTGGAAACTGTCAAGTCTTCTCAAACGTGTTAATGGAACAAATATATTTTCATATTTGAGCTGCTTTAATCTGACGTCATTTCTCACGTCTGCTCAAACACGTCTCTGCTCAGGGGAAAAATCTGCTGTTCCACCAAAACTTTAATGCATCTCTGCACCAGAATACATGTCAGCGACATCAATAACAGGAAATGATGTCATCAGTTTGAAGATGGAGGATTTAAATGTTGGTGTGTTTAGATATTAGTTACATTTTATTAAATAACCAAAATATCATTTGGTTCAGTTTGTTTACAAAACCAAACATGAAACAGCGCACGTCAGTGCCAAAACACACAAAACAAACAAAAAACACAAATAAATAAATAAAATCAAAACACATAAAACAAAAGAATAAAATAAATTTAAAAATTGTTTTTAAAAAACCATAAGAAACATAAAAACACAAAAAAACCAAAAAAAACATAAAAAACAAAAAATTTTAAAAACACAAAACAAATAAAAAGAATTAAAAAGAAATACACAAAAACACAAAAAACAAAAAAACACAAAAAACAAAAAAAGATTTTAAAAAAACCCCACAAAAAACCAAAAACACACAAAATAAAAAACACAAAAATCTTTTTTTTTAAAAACCCACAAAAAACAAAAAAGATTTTAAAAAAACAAACAAAAAACCCCACAAAAAAACAAAAATACACAAAATAAAAAAAACACAAAAACACAAAAGATTAAAAAAAACAAACATAAAAAACAAAAAATTAAAAAAAAACACAGAACACATAAAAAAATTAAAAAAAAATACACAAATACACAAAAAATACAAAATTTTAAAAAACAACACAAAAATCACACTTGCTTGCAGTCGCTCACCAACTGCTCTCCGAGTGGCTTGAAACTTGAAAAACAAATCATGAACGGAGCCGTTCGTCTTCAAAGCCACAGCTTTTACTTTGAAGGTGGAGAGTCTCCGTTAGCGTTACGCACTTTATGTGTACGCACACGCTCCGTCTAACGATGAACTACCTCTGCAGTCTGTAGAGATGCAGCGCAGAACAGCGAAAAGTCCGAATCCAGCCTTCGTCGGAGAGCTTCAGCTTAGACAGACGATCGAGCGCCGAAGCTTCTCTGAGGAGCTCGAGCAGCTGGAGGTTCAAACTGTGAACGAGACGCGTACAAGTCGACGTTCTGTGCTGGTTTAGAGGGATCTCACTGGTTTGCCAGTTACTTTGATGGTCAGGTCACAATAGCGATGGAACCACAGAAGCTCAATCCCAGTTTAAAAAGGACAAGAGTCCGAGTGTGAGGGTCACGCTGACAGGAAGGTTTCAGGGAGCTCTCTCAGGCTACGTCCACACTGGCCCGGACAGATTCGAAAACGGCGTTTTTGTCTGAAAAGCCGTGTCCACACTAGCGTTTTCAGTCGTTTTCCCAGAGTTGAGCGTCCACATTGAAACGACACAAAACCCTTACGTTCGAAGAAAAGCTATCTGGAGCACGTACAAAGATATTCATCTTTTTTGGGGCTGTCAAAACTGAGAGGAATCAAAACAACTGCTGTATAACGCCCTCCGCTATGACTGGATCACATGACTAACATGCGTCATTATTTTAGAAAGTCTCTGTTTTCGCTGTCCACGCTGTGACACGAAAGCATCGTTTTCAAATGTATGCGTTTTCGAGAGCGTTTTCAAAACGCCGCGTTTTCCATCAGCGAAAACGCCGTCTCAGTGTGGACGATGCGTTTTTAAATGAAAACGTATTAGTGTGGACGTAGCCTCAGGGACACTCCGCTTCAATCTGGGACTCGCCACCACTCCTCGATCTTCTCGGGTCCAGACGCTTTTCTTTCCGAGCTCCTGCGTCCAGCATGTTTGTGGGTTCTGCTCCTTCACAGTAACGGCAGCAGTGGAGACGTTTGGGCGAGACGAGAGAAAAAACTGTGACAAACCGAGTGTTCAGAGCACTAACCTTATCATCAGAAACCTGGGCCGCGTTTAATATGAACCTTCAGGAGACACAATGCTGTGCAAAAGTCTTGAGCCAGCCCTCACCTCTCTATAATTTGTTGGGGAAACTGCAGCAAACGTGCAAACATTCATGAAAACACAGCATATAAGACAAAAACAGAGTTCATGTGTTCTGAAAGGTGAACATGTAGTGTGAGCAGCTCTCTGCAGGCTCTGTGAGGATCTTCAGGAATAGTTTCCAGGCTTCCTGAAGGACACTCAAAGCTCTTCTTTGGACGTTGTGTTCTCTGTCAGGATGATCCCACACTGCTTTAGTGATGCTGAGGTCTGGCTCTGGGGAGGCCGAGTGGCAGTGTGTTTGGGATCACTGTCATGAAACATAAAACACCCAGATGTTTCCAGATGTTCCTGGGCGGACCTCTCGGGTCCTGCGTCAGGTTTGTTTGTTAGGTGACTTTTAGATTCTGTTCACCTGCTGTAGATGGTCTCACACTTCTTCTTCTGTCCTGTGTCCTCAGATTTTTTAAGGATAAGCTGCACACCATGCTGAGATATGCTAACAGCTCTTTTTATGTCAAACTTTTTATGTTTTCTTTGCTATTTTTCACAGATTCGACTAAAGAAATGGGAACAAACGATGTGTTTGTGCGACTGCTGCTGGGAAACAGATGAATTTAAAACTAGCTCTGTGCTCAGCTGTCTCTTATCTGCAGACACAACACAGCCACAGGTGAGGAGCCTTTTTATGCTTGAATGATTCATAGGTCAGAGTTCAGTAACTTAAGAGATCAAATCAATCGATCCACTGCTTCAAAAATTGACCGAACTGTTTCTCCATAATTTCACCCACCGTCAGTGTGACAAACCTGCGGCACACGAACACAGAGCTGCTTTTATTCATATAAAACTCATTTGGACTTAGTTTAAGGAGCCGTGAGCACGCTCTCGGCATCTCCAGTGAGCACAGCTTTTCCATCATGCAGCGAGCTGGGTGTGTTTTCTTTATTCTTTAATTGTCTGCAGCACCAAACGAGTCGAGCTGCTTCACATCAGACATTTAAAGGCCTTGCACAAGTTGTGTAATATTTCAGACAGCCAGCAGAGCCACATGTGTGCTGATTAATGACGGCAATAAGTCATAAATCACATGAAGGTAAATTGGGCTGAGAGGCAGGTAATGTCCATGAGTGTGTGTTCGTGTGCGTGAGAGACATAAAAGTAATAGCAGGGAAGGTGTGTGTGTGTGTGTGTGTGTGTGTGTGTGTGTGTGTGTGTGTGTGTGTGTGTGTGTCAGATGGATGCTGCCGGAGGTCTGCCGGGCCTCCCGCTGCTCACCGACACTCCAGGCGTCGTTGAGCAACGATCTAATTTGCTGACACGGTGTCACTTGTGATAATTGGGGAGTGTCGGCGAGTTCGCTCACCTGTCTCCTCACAGGTGCTGTGATGTCATCACCCAGTGGAGAGGAGCCACTCCTCTTCCTTCTCTAAGCAACATCAAAGCTGCTCGTTTAAAGATGCGTTTGCTCGTTTATCGCCTGGGGATCTGGGGACTCTGGAGGCCAAGTCAACATCTCAGACTTGTTGTTGTGCTCCTCAAACTGCTCCTGAACCGTTTCCGTTTCAGTTCATCAGCCTGCTGAAAGAGACCACAGCCATCAGGGGGCGCCGTTTCCATGTAAGGGTGCACACGGTCTGCAATAGTGCTGACGTCAGTGGGACGTGTCAGAGTCACATGTAGATGCATACAAGGTTTCCCAGCAGAACATCCCCCAGACCATCACACTGCCCCCTCCGGCTCGCCTTCTTCCTGGTGTCAGGTATTCTCCAGGTAAGCGATGCACACACACCTGGCCATCCACGTGAGACAAGCCCACCTCCTTCCATGGTCCGTGGTCCAGTTCATGCTCACATTGTTGGTTTTTTGGTGGTAGACAGGGTCAGCATGGGCACTCTGACTGGTCACACATGGACTCAGACCAAGTCTTCTGTGCACAAACCACAGTTAAAGTTTCATTCTGAGAAGAATGAGCTCTCAGAATCAGTTCCTTTAAACTTTAATTTCTAAAACGAGTATTTAACAAAGACATGTAAAGTTACTGGTGGTTAAATCTGGACAAAATTACAGCTAGAAGATGGTTCTGGGATCAAATATAGATAGAAAGGAGACCTTTCACCTGTTTCCACCCGTCGCTAACTATTGCACATGCTAATATGAGCTGGGTAATATGAGCATGTGCGGCACTTATGTGGATCAAAAATGCTGTAAAAATGTTTTATGAGCTGATTGTGAGGATGTCAGGTGGGATTCAGGTTTGATTGATTTGGTCTGGGATGAGCTGTGGATCAGCACAGCTCGTTTTAGGCCAACGAGTCTCACAGACTTGTGTAAGTTATATACTGCCTATTTAAAAAAACACATTGTTTTATTGCATGCAAAAACAAAGATGATTGTGATTCTTTCAAGGACTGAAAGTGGTTCGCATTAAGAGACACCTGGTCACCCACGTGCAGACTCATTCAAACATCCACAGAGCAGGAAGCGTTTCCCTTCCAGATGTGCTCTCTCCATCCACATCCACGAAATTCAAGTCTAAACATGCGGAGAACGTCAAAATGAATCCAGGAGGGACGGGGTTAATTTCATCCATCAGCAAAAATTCAAAAGTTAGAACAAAAACCAAAAAAAAGTCCGATTATGTGAGAAGTGAAAGGGGAGGTGAGGGGGCCGCCCGCACAACGAGGCGAGAAGGAGCAGCAGCCAAACCACTTGGGAGTAATGGTCTGTGAGGCTAATGTTTCCTCTGTCTCTGCTGAACCCTGAAGGAGAGGTGGGAGGACCGCGGGGGGAGGGGGGCTCACTTGTTGTCGGTGCGACGTCGGCGAGGTGGGCAGGAGGGGGTCACCTGTAATGGCGGAGCGCTACATTGTGGCCGTTCCACACTCATTACACCATTTACAATTACTGCTACCTATCACCCAACTCCCCAAGAGGCCGCCATTAGCACCACGACTCAAATGAAGTGGATAATTGTGTCTCTCTGTGGCATATCATGAGACAAGAGAGTCAGACGAGAGGGGAGGAGGGAGACGAGGGGGGAGGGGGCGTGCGGAGACAGAGGGATGTTTGAAATTTAAAGAGGGAGATGCGACGTTTGCGGCCCGCTGTGTGAGCTACAGGTCAGAGCGCTGCAGCAGAAAGCACGACTGCGGGTCTCATGATTAACAACGTCCCAGAAAAATCACAGCTTTTCCCTTAAAAGCGAATCAGATCTGTCACAGGGCGGCTCTGCATGATTCAAAGATCATAATGATCCTTCTGTACCTGATCCTGGGCCGTTTTAGCTCCTCCCCCTTGCAGGCCAGCTGTCTCCTGGCTGCAGATGGGCGGGGCTTCTATCCTTTCTCTGTGACTCGGATCTAAGAGTAGAAAAACTCTGAAGTTTGCGCTAAAACGTATCACCTGGTGTAATATGAAAGCTCTGGTGTGACCACACGTTGAGCTTCAGTCGGCCTGAAACACCACAGCTGCTGCTCGCGTGTTTGATTATTTTCCACTGTCATTTTAGGATGTTTCTAGCTTATTATGATAACGTGATCATTTCTGGACTTCGAAGCTTTGTTATCTTCCTGGTTAAAAGATTTGGCAACAATAGTCACGTGACTCTTACAGGGTTACGACACTATGGGTCAAATCCCACACGCTACCAACACGGCACACTTTTATATCGAATTCACTGCTTAAATGAGACGAGATTCGCTGCGTGCCGTGAGCTCGACATCAACTCGAAGCCCTGACGATTCAGGAAGCGACTGACGGCATACATCCTCCCTCTGCCTCGCACTTAAATGCAAAGATGACAAAAAGAACTAAAAAGGCATCAGTGCGAGAGATGCCATCAGACGCACTTCGATGACACGTCCCCGAAGCATCACGGAGGAAAGGTGGAGCGCTGCCACCTCTCCGGAGATCTCCAAGTGGCTGCAGGGTCCAAGTGTTAAGGACCGATGTGGATCACAAGAGCCTGAAGGGCTAATGACAGTCCCCATCTCCAAAGAGGAGGCCTGCGCTGCGAGTGTTCATTCAAAATGGAGCACATAGGGGTGGGAAAGAAGAATTGGTGAATAGGAGAGGGAACAAAAATAGAGATTCATCTCATGGCATCTCTTGAATGCTAAATATAAGATGAAGGCCAATAATTTTAGAGCAAGCCCAGACAGACTTGTCAAACTTTGCGCCTTTACTATCCTTTGTCTTAGCACAGTTGTCATGTAGGGCCTGTACCCGTATGAAATATTAATTCTGCATAATAACTTTCAAAGGGGAATAAAGCACAGAGTTAATTATTAATAGCATGTGTATTCAAGGCATCTCCCTTTTTTCACACACACCAAAATATTCCCTGACAGTTGCCACTCGAAGGAAGAGAATCCCCATAATGCCGCGCTGCCGCAGAAACGACAATCACTAAACACTGATGCAAGTTCCATGAAACATCTAACCTACATTTCACAGGTATCAGCCGGAAATTCCTGTTTCTTCCTCGGCTGCCTAACATCCCACGCGCTCGCCACATTTACAGAGCGTGCTGGAAAGCAGCAACGGCCACATGTGTGAGAAATTAGTATGAAAATGATTTTTTAAACATGTTTGAATTCATTTCCGAGTTTCCGTTCGGAGCTCTGAACGGTTTACCTCAGCTCGTCTGCGCAGCCAGCTCCTTCTGTCCCGCTCACACAGCTGCACTGAGCTTTTCCACACACTTATTGTAGTTTTATATTCTCACCTTGTTTTAGACTGGATGGGATGGGTGTGTTCACCGAGGCAGTGGGAGGGTGCTCGGGTGGTTGTGGGGATGTTGACCTGCCTCTACAAGATTGTGAGAAAACAGATACGGATTTGGGATTGGCAGACTGGAAAAGTGGTTCCTGTTTTTAATAAGATCGCCAGCAGAGCGGAGAGTCCCGGTAGTCGAACCTCGGACTGGATCGGATCTTTATCCTCTCAAGGATAAGAGATCTTGGAGAGGGTGTTTGAGCACACTCCTCAGGGGATCCTGTCAGGGAGGATGGGGTACAACCGCAGCACCAGCTTGGACTGCATGGAAACTGAAACATTTCTAAATTGTGTAAAAACCCGCGTCGTCTCATGGTTAATGACGTTCCCTAAAATTGGAAACTTTTACCTGGAGTCATTTTGACCCCAAAGAAATGAGGTGAAACCGCCAGTGCGTCACGTTTCATACATTTTGAAGTGAAGGCTGTTATAACCAAATTATTAATAAATGCAAACAGGAGTGTAGTTACAATGTCTCGACGCACGCTCAATCATCCAGGTAAGTAAGTCCCAAAAAGTCGGTCCCGTGCATCTGGACGTAGCGTTTGAGTCTGAGTCTCTTGGATTCAGTGACGAAACGTTTCTCCCACTGGAAACGCCACGTCCAGGTGAACGCAATCGACTTTTTGGGAGGACTGTAGTTAGATAACAGACGAGTAATCACTGCTGACCCCTCCGGCGGTGCTGAAGGACGTAAGTTAGGCTCCGTCAGGCCCGCACTTTCTCACCACTGCTGTTCAACATGGTCAGAATTTCTACACATCAAGCGGCGGAGGCTCTCCTGTTCAGTGGTTCTCCACTCTGCTTTTTGCAGATGACGTGATTCTGTTGGCCTCAGTGAGCGATGACCTCCAGCTGGAACCAGGGCGTGAATAATAATAATAATAATAATAATAATAATAATGGATTGGATTTATATAGCGCTTTTCAAGGCACCCAAAGCGCTTTACAATGCCACTATTCAGTCACTCTCACATTCACACACTGGTGGAGGCAGCTACAGTTGTAGCCACAGCTGCCCTGGGGCAGACTGACAGAAGCGAGGGTGCCATATCGCGCCATCGGCCCCTCTGGCCAACACCAGTAGGCGGTAGGTGAAGTGTCTTGCCCAAGGACACAACGACCAGGACAGAGAGCCCGGGGATCGAACCGGCGACCTTCCGGTTACAGATACGCTTCCCAACCCCCTGAGCTACGGTCGCCCCACATACAGTTGTGTCGCCCCACAGTGAAGCAGCGAAGATGACCGTTATCACCTGCAAGTCTGAGGCCTTCATCCATCCAAGCATTCCTCTCCACGTTAGGGGGGAGCGCCAACACTTGGTTGAAATTCAGATTTTATGCACTGCGCGCACATGTGTGTGTGTGTGACACAGGAAAGCCAAGGTCAGGTAATCTGAGGTGTCTATCCACCAATCAGGCGTCAGATGTGGAGAAAAATCAGCGAGGCACTATGATGAGGAGAAATGTTATCTGCCAGACAATGGGCATCTCATTTACTGTATTCCCATTTCGGCCCATTTCGGCACGCTTCGCCCAGAGCCTCTTAATATACGCGTTATCCGACAGCGCCGAGGGGGCGGGAGGAGCTGCGAGAGGAGGAGGAGGGGGCGAGGAAGGCGAGACAGACCATTTCAGTGTCAATTTACAGAAATTCCCGCCGTCAAAAATGAGAAGGGGGAAAGTGAGAGTACTTCCCAGTTTCTTCCCAGATCTTTTAGTTTAATTCAATTGGACCTTTCAATAGCATATTTATGACACACAGGAAGCATTCGCCCTATTGCATTATGGGAGGAGGGGAGAGATAAAGATGCTGATTCGTTAAAGCTCTCTGGCACAAAAGGAGATAAAAGCAGATAAAAAGAGGAGTGTGTTTTTCATCGTGAGGGAGGAGAGGATGAAGTCGCTTCATATCACCGCCTGTCTGCGTTCAGAAGACTAAACACGTTTAACTAAACGCCGCTATTTTTGACTTCTGCTCTCGCCGAACTTTAGAGAAGTCACCGCACTCTTCCATCAGAGTTTAACTCATCCATCAATATGTCCTTAAATCATTTAATCTGAGAGTTTAGAGGGGCAGGAAGGTGATGCAGATATTGCGTACACATGCAGAGTCACACCAGGAGGAAAACATTTCAGCTTTGGTTTGGGTCGCTGTCAAAATAAAAGCAGCAGAGGACTGAGAGCGTCATAGTCAAGGTATGAAGGTTTTACCCAGATCATCTCGTGTTCTTAACTGATCTCCGGACTCACGTGGACGGGCCGGCTGCTGTTAGATCCACCGGCTCCCAAACCTGCCCGAGCCATTTTAGTGCCTAAACATCACCACCGGAGGCAGGTAGGATGTGCTCTGCTCTCACTGCTTCACCTCAGCTACTAAAGCCTACTTGGGTAGGTTTGGGTCAAAATACACCTGTCAAGATGGGAGCATAACCAGGTGAAGCACGCAGAGGGCCACCTCGCCACGCAGACGGACGAGTAACAGGTCGACTGTGCTCAAAGAGCCGAGCAGCAAATCTTCTCTTTTCCAGGAATCTCAATCAATAAGCAGTCGCTAATGCGTCTGACTGAGCGCGACGCACGAATCCATATTTAAATAACGGGGGGAGGGGCGGCGAGCGTTTCCTTGGGCAGATTCAGAGCGGCTTCCTGCGCCTCCCTCTGCAGGCCTTCCTCACACAGCAACGCAGACGGGATGCCAAACGCGCCATCGGAAAATGGCACATTCCCACACTTAGCAGCACCGCGTGATGGCTCCAGGCGCCACCTTTGTCTCAATCGCAGCGATGACTAAAATCGAGCATTGTAACGTGACACCCTCGATTTCATGCAACGTGGCGGATTACGGATATGAATTGAACGCTCGGCTCTTTTTTGTGTTCCAATTTCCCCAATTAGGATTTTCTGCCTTCATAATGACACAAAGTGTTCTCTTAGTCAAATCAGTGACAGCTATTTATATGAGCGCTAATCTCTCAGCCAGCTCCGAACTGCCAGAAAAGAGGGACAGCTTTCAAAGTAACGCCGGGAAACAAAAGCAACGCAGCTCTCTGTCTGTCTGCGTCCATCTGAGCCGGCCAGGAAGGGCGCACAAAGAGCTGTTTAAGACAGCTCATTTGGTAAATAACCCATAACACCGTGTTTGCTACCAGTTAGGCTCGGAATAAAATGTTCAAATAAGCAGCCCTCCCTCCACCAGCGCAGCTCATTCCTCTCTGTCGAGCGTTTCAACAGAGCAGGGCATGAATGTCTGACGAGTAGGCTATCATCCAAGAGATCATTAAGCACAAGGGTTGAAGTGCCATCTTCAGTGCCATGGCAACAGGGTTGCGAGATGAGATAAAAAACAATGCGAGGCAGGAGGCAGGAGACAGGAGGCGGGGCGGGCGCTCGCTGATCGATGGCTTTCTCTCTCCCCCTTCAGAGGCCAGGAGCAGGAAGGGGAGGAGGGGGAGGAAGGCCGGCGGCTTCGGGGCTCCGTAGGTGCACTAACAGCGGGGACGGTCTTTCTTCAAAGCGCCAATTGTTTTCTAATTGAACGTGTCAAACCGAGCGTTTGCACGGGAACGATTATCCTTGCTTTGCTGCTCAGAAGTCCGTCTAAAACCAACATGGCTGCCGGTAAACCCGGCTCCCGGCCTCGCCGGGCTCCGGGTTCTTTCTCCCTGCGCTCCAGCTGTTTGCAGCACGACAGAGGTGACGCGAATTATCTCATGCAGCTGGCAGCACCGTTCGCGGTTTCGTGCCGCAGCTCGGCGGGGGCGCCGTCGGGTTACAGCCTTTTCTCCCTTTAACAGAGAGCGGGAACGCTTTTCAAAGTGTGCGTTAAGCCCTGCGCATCCAGCGCCCCCTCCCTCGCGGAGACACGCAGTTTGGGAAGTTGCTCTCTCCCAACGTGTGCTAATCAATCTGCGGAGAGCAATCTGTCAGGAAATCTTTAGCTTTAACCGCGGATGAGGCTCTTTCTGTGGGGCAGGGCGCTGCGGGGACTTACCAATAGCTGTCTTTACGCCTCCCGCAGTGTCAATAAGGATTATGAGAGCGAGCTTTTATCTCTTCAAACACGCAGACCAGTCACTCATTTAAATGGATGAACAATTCAGGTCTGCTCAATAAATAAAAAAAGAATATAGTTCCGTAAATACATTCAAATCCCAACTCTATTCAAATTCCACCAACCATATGCTTCATTTAAGATCTAATCTCCCTTTTTCTATTTCCGCCAATTCAGCGAAGGGAAATCTTTGTACACGTACTTGTTTAAGACCTCAAAGGATAAACACACACTACCTATTGTCGATGGCAATGCACCTTTATCCTCAACTTAAGACCCCGGGCTCCTTTGAGAGCGCTGCTGGCAGATGCCGTATGCAAAGCAGGTGCACGCGGGGAAAACGTGCCTAACAAAAGAGACATTATTGCATTTCGCAACCTCCCAAAAAGACGAGCAGAATATTAAAGGTGACACAACTGTATTTACACATCGTTTCCCGCACACCTAAAATAACCTCGTTTCTATCTCGCTCTATCAAATAAAAGGCAGGCAATAAAAATGTGCCAAGAGAAGAACAAATAAAAGCAAATTTTGACATTTTGCTTTTTGACGCCTTCCATTTATAGGTCAGAGGAAACACCGGCCGACCTCTCATTGTTTTTTAAATGCCATTTTGTAAGGCTGGGAAGCGGGAATTAATTAATGCGTGGGTAGCTGCCACTGTCAAGAGGCGGCACATTAAAATCAATGATTAATAAATTCAAAACACACAACAAACTCAGCTGGGAGATGAAAATAGTATTGTGCGCTCCATAGGAAGCGGCCCCAGCGCGCGTCCTCCCACCAAACCGAGCGGCCACTCAGATGGCTAATGGAAAGTAGCCGGTGCCAGCTGTGTGCCTATGAATAAAATCACTTTAATTAAAGGAATTACAATGGGAAAGGAACTGGGAGTGTGTGTGTGTGTGTGTGTGTGTGTGTGTGTGTGTGTGTGTGTGTGTGTGTGAGAGACATCCTTTCCTGTCGATACTGCACATACACACACACACACACACACACACACAAGATGAAATCCCATAAAGACTTAAAATAACAGAGAGCCTTTGTGCTTGCATTATTAAATAGGCCTAATCCACACATGCTCCATTGTACCAAACAGCTTTAAGATTTACAAATGTGTCGCCCTCAGCGCGCATCATACGCCAGGATACAGATACTACGGCGGCGTCTGCGAGCGTGACACCCACTGACGAACAAAGACCGCCGCGTCCCCAACAAATCACAAATCCCAACGCGCAATTAAGCGAGGTATTTGTTTGCTTAAGCTGGGACAACGGAGCCAAAGCAGGACGAGATCTTGCCGGTTTGTCGGGGGTGAGAGGGCGACAACAGCACTTTTATTTAACCTTCAACCAGGTTAGGAAGTCTCCGAACACTATGGGGGCCCACTGGGGCCAAAGCCCCGGCAACGACGCCTGAAATGAACCAAACTTTAATTATTACCAATGAAACCAGCTCTTATTAGGGCGTTAATGAGGGCTCAGGTCAAAGTCCCTAGACTTGACTCAGCAACGTCACTGCATAAGGTCAAACGCTATAAACTGCAGGAAAAGCACATCAAAGGAACATTTGTATGAACAGTTTTCTTGATTCACACCAAATATAACACAAACGTATCAAAGTGCAGCCACAGACGCTATAACGAGGTAATAATGTGCCATAAGATCACGTGACTTAACATTTATATTTCTCTTCAAAGACTTCAATTCATTTCAATTCCCTGGACAGAGCACGTGCATGCACACTAATGCAGCTCGTCTATGTGCTGGCTCCAGAGCACCGCAAAAGAAAAGCCAGAAATAAAATTAAAATCAGTTACAGAGAATCATAAATCTACAGAAAACACAATATATTAACAGAGAAATTTTAAATATGTAACACCAAGTAAAAACACAGCATACAGTGGGGCAAAAAAGTATTTAGTCAGCCACCGATTGTGCACGTTCCCCCACCTAAAATGATGACAGAGGTCAGTAATTTGCACCAGAGGTACACTTCAACTGTGAGAGACAGAATGTGGAAAATAAATCCATGAATCCACATGGTAGGATTTGTAAAGAATTTATTGGTAAATCAGGGTGGAAAATAAGTATTTGGTCAATAACAAAAATACAACTCAATACTTTGTAACATAACCTTGGTTGGCAATAACAGAGGTCAAACGTTTACTATAGGTCTTTACCAGGTTTGCACACACAGTAGCTGGTATTTTGGCCCATTCCTCCATGCAGATCTTCTCGAGAGCAGTGATGTTTTGGGGCTGTCGCCGAGCAACACGGACTTTCAACTCCCGCCACAGATTTTCTATGGGGTTGAGGTCTGGAGACTGGCTAGGCCACTCCAGGACTTTCAAATGCTTCTTACGGAGCCACTCCTTTGTTGCCCGGGCGGTGTGTTTTGGATCATTGTCATGTTGGAAGACCCAGCCTCGTTTCATCTTCAAAGTTCTCACTGATGGAAGGAGGTTTTGGCTCAAAATCTCACGATACATGGCCCCATTCATTCTGTCCTTAACACGGATCAGTCGTCCTGTCCCCTTGGCAGAAAAACAGCCCCATAGCATGATGTTTCCACCCCCATGCTTCACAGTAGGTATGGTGTTCTTGGGATGCAACTCAGTATTCTTCTTCCTCCAAACACGACGAGTTGAGTTTATACCAAAAAGTTCTACTTTGGTTTCATCTGACCACATGACATTCTCCCAATCCTCTGCTGTATCATCCATGTGCTCTCTGGCAAACTTCAGACGGGCCTGGACATGCACTGGCTTCAGCAGCGGAACACGTCTGGCACTGCGGGATTTGATTCCCTGCCGTTGTAGTGTGTTACTGATGGTGACCTTTGTTACTTTGGTCCCAGCTCTCTGCAGGTCATTCACCAGGTCCCCCCGTGTGGTTCTGGGATCTTTGCTCACCGTTCTCATGATCATTTTGACCCCACGGGATGAGATCTTGCGTGGAGCCCCAGATCGAGGGAGATTATCAGTGGTCTTGTATGTCTTCCATTTTCTGATGATTGCTCCCACAGTTGATTTTTTCACACCAAGCTGCTTGCCTATTGTAGATTCACTCTTCCCAGTCTGGTGCAGGTCTACAATACTTTTCCTGGTGTCCTTCGAAAGCTCTTTGGTCTTGGCCATGGCGGAGTTTGGAGTCTGACTGTTTGAGGCTGTGGACAGGTGTCTTTTATACAGATGATGAGTTCAAACAGGTGCCATTCATACAGGTAACGAGTGGGGGACAGAAAAGCTTCTTACAGAAGACGTTACAGGTCTGTGAGAGCCAGAGATTTTCCTTGTTTGAGGTGACCAAATACTTATTTTCCACCCTGATTTACCAATAAATTCTTTACAAATCCTACCATGTGGATTCATGGATTTTTTTTTCACATTCTGTCTCTCACAGTTGAAGTGTACCTCTGGTGCAAATTACTGACCTCTGTCATCATTTTAAGTGGGGGAACTTGCACAATCGGTGGCTGACTAAATACTTTTTTGCCCCACTGTATACATCATTCAATCAGAACTACAGATATCGAGTTACTAAACTAAACTCAGCAGTAATAAATAAATAGGATCCTAAACGGGTATAAAAAGGTTCAATGTGTCAGTGAGTAGCGATCTCCAAAGTCTGATGCTTGTATATACCATTTATCTCTGCTCCATGTTTATAAGAGGGTATATTTATTAAAAGTATCACAGGTATGACTCACAGAGGTCTACAAATGACCTTTATAGGAACAGGACGTACGATCAACAGCAAACGTACAGACCTCCTTTACTGAAGCAGAAGTACAGATACCTGTGTTAAGAAATACTCCAGTAAAAGTACTGAAGCAACTTTTTTACTCAAGCAAAAGTAATAAAGTACAGGCTCTAAAATGTACTCAAAGTACGAAAGTAAAAAGCTGAAGGACGATTCTACTCACTGCGTTTGTACAAAGGGAACTGAACCTTGTGCTAAATCAATATAAGAATAAAATAATATCAGCACATGAGAATACAAATAATGAATGTACTTAGTTTGAATCTCTTATGTAGGAGACAAGCAGCGATAAATAAATACCTGTTGGCTGCTCTGCAGAGGGTGACCTGCCCTCCACACCTGAACAGTAACGTGGGTCAGGGGTCACAGTGGGATTCAGCAGGTGGCTTCGAGTGGATATCAGCTGACCTGCTGCTCTTTGTGGGCGTGTCTTTATACTCGACAGTATACAAGTAGCGTCAAGTTGGAATTCAGTGAATTAATCTAAACATGGTAAATGCAAATTCATCTCTGCTACAGTTGATGTACCAGCATCTGACCATGAGCACCACAGCTGCTGTGCAGCACTCCAACACAGAGCTGTGAATTCACCACATTATTGCACAGTAATCTGATTACCCTGGATAAAATTACCCAGTGTTTTCATGCAACATTTGAATAACGCAGGTTTGTATAGCTAAATAAAAACACATGATTTATCAAAACACATCATATACCAATGTGATGAAAATTATGACATGTAAGCTTTAAATCTGCAGTGTATCGAGCGTCACTGAGCATCCTTCCCTTTAACTCTAAGCTCTGTTCTTCCTCTCCTGTCTTTCTTTCTTATTTTTCGCCATCTTTGAGTTAAGTTAGGTCTCTTTCTTTTCTCTCCCTGTGAAATAAGCAGCTGGACCTTTAGCTGCAACACACTGTGAGACAAACTGCACACAAACATTTTGTGTTTGCTGATGTTTGTTGATCTCATAGAAACGCTGTATTTCAAATTACGACGTTACTCTGTGCTTGCTCCTCTTCTGTAGCCCAGCTCGATGCTAAAGTAGACAACTTACACAACACAAACACACCTTACGGACACTGCAGTCCTCTGGCCACTTTATCCCCAGAGTAGAAACGCTATAAATGAACCTAGAGTAACGGGGTTTGGAAATGTAATGAGTAGAAAGTTCAGATATTTGTTTAAAAATGTACGAAGCAAAAGTCCAAAGTTATCAGAAAAATAAATATTCAAGTACAGATGCCTGAAAATTCGACTTCGTTACTTTCCACCTCTGATGTTCAGACATAGTGCCCACGTTTTTATGCCACTAATTTGTTTAAATTCTGTCTCGCGTTTAGAAGAGCTGATGAGCTTTATGGTGCACAGGTTGTGGCTGGGATTGACTGAGAGAAGCTTCTATCTGCTCTTTAAGTGATGACCTGATGAATCCTGCTTCCGGGTCCAAACTACTCTGCATTTATTAAGGCTGTTGTGGTTTTAACATGTTTTCATGTTTTGTATCTTGTTCTATTTAATCTCAACAAGCCCTTAAAAACAATCAGTGATGACTGTCGGCCTCTCTCAGTTTTTATTACGACTGTTAAATTTAAGGCTACGTCCACACGTACACGGGTATTTTTGAAAATGGAGATTTTCCGTTTTCGTTTTGGAGAATAATCCCGTCCACACATAAAGGCAGAAATGAAGGAAAATGCTGCTATGAACATGCCAAAGCAGCAGGTGGCGCTATATTCCTAACCGTATAGAAATGTTGGCCAATCAGAAGTCTAGAAGCCTCGGTGGGAAATAGTAAACAAAGATGGGGCATAGAAGCAGAACCGAGTCGTATGTGTGGAGGGACAGTAACTGTGTGTATATGTAAGCATTTAAACACTGCAGAGAGTAGAATTAACAGTAACAGTATTGTAGAAATTCATTTCACCGAAACAATAACGTGGCGCACAGTGTGACGTCAAAAAATGCGCACACCTTTGACGCTGCGTTTTCTCCGTTTCTCGTCCACACGTAAACGCAAAAACTGAGTTTTCAAAAATATCCACCCTGGCAGGAGTTTTTAAAAATCTTCGTTTTCAGTGACCAAAAATGCCGTTTACGTGTGGACGAAAGGTGCAAACGCATAGAAAAATCTGCGTTTTCAAAAATACCCGGGTACGTGTGGACGTAGCCTAACCCATATGGAAAAGATATAAATCTTATAAAGTTTGTATCTGTCTTGTGTGAAACTTGTATGAAAAGCATATAAGAGTGAAAACCCTTGAAAAATTATACAATGAAACTTGTATGTTTTGGATACTTACTAAACCAATGTATGAAAGTAATGAGAAAGTGGCCACTTTCATGAGTAATCACATATAAGTTTTTACTATTTCTTTTCCGTATGGGAAAGTTCAGTGTTTAAACCCTTCCGATGTAACTACAGCCCAGCCCATGCAGCAGTATATTAATGACTAGGGGTGGGTTTTATTAATCGATTAAAATTGATTCTGGCTTGGATAACGTGATATCGATTCATTAAAATCCTGAATCGATTTTTTTATATAAATGTATTTTGCCCAAAATTCCAGAATCTCAGGTGAAACGTCACAAAATTTTGACAACCACCCAACATTTAAAACAGTAAATGAGAGCAGGTACACGGCTTCTGCACAAAGACGTAAACACACAGCGTGGACCTGCGGATCAGGATCAGTGAGATGTCGCCTTTCTCACCCGACGGCACGGACACGGTCGGGGCTGAAAGCCGACAGCTCGCTGATTCTGATGTTTCGGCGGGTCCGCGCTTTGTGTTTACATCCTTTTTGCGCCGATTCTAAAGCTGTTAGTTTGATCTCTCTCCAAACGATATTGACCAAACCAGCAGCAAAAGAAGATCCAAACTACACTTCACATAAACATCGTCATGGACTTTTGCTGTTTTGCTTCCACCACAATAAAAATCACACTTCATGCACAGCTCTCTCTCTCTCTCTCACTCTGTACTTCAAGAAGTTTCCCATCTATCCCCGAAATCTGTTTTCTGCATTATTCGCTTGCAAATCCGCCGTTGTTTACAGCGCTGTCGGCCGATGTTTTTTTTTCCTTTTACTTACTTCCGAAAAGAAAACCTAATTTCTGCCGTTCAATATGCTACTGAACAAATTTAAACTTTTAAAAATTATGCAAAATGCAAAACGCTGTGTCTCTAATAAAACCGCTGTAACTTAGGAGGTAATGTTCAAGTTGATTAATGGTTTTCTTTCATTTTTGATGATCTACTGCAGAATATTTTTATAAAATCCAGGCCAGGAAAATCACCTTCATGTTTTTCTGTGTTTTATCTTCAGCTGCTTTGACACAAAGGCCTCTGCTGTGACGCTCACACCTTTGATAAAGTCTGGAAAGTGTCAGCTTCCTTTTTATAGATACAAAAATATGTAAATGTGCTGATCTGAATTATAATATTTCTGACTGTCTGAAGCAAAATTTCCCAGATTCAAATCAAATTGAATCGAATCGTGGATCGAATCGATTCAGGACCTGGTGAATCGGAATAGAATCGATTCTAGAAATCAGTGACGATGCCCAGCCCTATGAATGACTAACCTCGTATTGTGGATGGATTATCTCAGTTGTTCTCCTGACTTAAGTTTGGTCCTTTTACAGCATCCTGCCATGTGACTGCATTTGTCCCTAACCATCGGGAACCCTCACGTTAACTTTTATCGAGTGTAAAAAAGTTCATCCTCCAGCTTCACTGTGCTAATGTTATGCTAACATAGCTGTGTAGCTAGCGATCACGTAGCACATCACTATATAGAAGCTAGCACAACTTCAGTAACCTTGCAAACGTCACTGCTGTTTAGTTTTCTGTCTTCATTTATGTTGGAAGTGATAGCAGAGCTGTACGTTTGAATTTGTTCAGAAATCTCTCAGTCAGAACATGCTATATCATGCTTAGGTGGAAGCTAGCGAACTAACTTCCTGCTAACTTCTAACTCTGTTATATTTAATAAATTCTGTTTAAATCATAAATCATTTTATTACAGATGAAAGACTTTACAGTTTGTAACTCTCAGTGATGCCGCAGTGTTCATTTGACTTTGGGACCTGAAGACATACATGTTAACCCTATCGATTTTTCTGGGAGAATCCCGGATTTCAGTGCCCCACCTGAAATTTCTCAGACCCACCATTCTCCCGAATTTCTCCCAATTTTCCACCCGGACAACAAAATTGAAAAACAATATCCCAGAATGCATCGTGCGGCCCAGCCAATTCCAGTTTCCAACAATGGCGGCAGCTACTTAGTTTTAATTACTCTTATTACTTTCTGGGTTGCAAAATAAACTTTTAACACATTTTCAGGCGAGAATGTAGCTGTGTAAACTTCAAATACCTGAGCCGGGGAGAACAGAAAACTCCCGGCACATCGTTTTCAAACCCCCGCCGTCTTTCTCTACTCAGGTGATATAAATCACTTAGATAACTTAAAAATGTTATTGTTTGGCTTTTTTCAGTGTTTTATTTGTTCCTGAGTAAATTGGTTTGGCTGAGATTAAAGTTATTAGATTAGATTAAATTTAACTTTATTAATCCCTCGGGAGGGTTCCTCTGGGGTTTTCACACAGCTGAATAAACGCCAAACAAAAAACTGATTAAACAGAAGTGTGAGATGGTCGAGAATTTACGGCTGGTTTTCACTCCACCGAGAGAGCTCGTGGCGTAATTCTGAAGGCTAGACTGTTAGTGATGTGTCGGTCGCGAACGAAATGGCTCTTAGAGCCGGATCTTTGACGTGAACGACGCAAGCCGGCTCCTAATAGACCCTGTGCACGAGAAAATGCTAACTTCCTGGTTTGAGACCGGATGTAGGGTTGTACATTTCCGGTAGCTTTACTTTGCAGTCAATCACTACTGCGAAGATATCCTCCACAATCATGTCCAAAACTCGAAAACGGAAAGATTTACAAAGAGCAGAAGGTGGGAACACTCACCACTGTTGTGTCATAAAAAGTCTAATGATCAGTTTTGACGTTTAAAGCGTTTAGATCGATCAGTTGTTTACATCACTCAACACAAGCAGAACTGCATCACTGCAGCAGAAGACACATCGTCCACATTCAGAAGCATCTCTGTATAGTGACTGGTCTCATGATTTAAACAGGCAAATGTTCAGCATTCAAACTACAGGTGAAGAACAGTCAAACCAGATGTTTCCCCGTTATGTCGAGATCAGCTAGTCAAGTACACACCTACACAGCATGTTAACAAACCCTGAAAAAAGCCACACAAAAATGAATGATTGTAAGGGTTTCTATACATTAGTATTTACGAAGGGTATGTTGTGACTTACCTTCAAAATTACAGCGGTCCCTCGCTATAACGCGGTTCACCTTTCACCTCGCTGTTTCGCAGATTGTTTAGTGCAAGTTTGCATGCTTATTTTTTTACATCACATTGTGTCCTGCGTCCTGATCGCTGCAGACGATCTCCTCCGTGACGTCTCTCCTGTACAGTACGGAATCGCTGCATCGATGCTAGCAGTGTGACTCTGAAGTGCAGTGCTGTATGTCCACGATGTCCACCAAACGTTTTGCACCGTCAAAAAATAAAATTGGCTCCTTGATTTCACCTCTCGCTGGTTATTTTTAGAACATAACACCCGCGATAAACGAGGGACAGCTGAGAAATATAACATTTGAATCCCTTTTCTCTTTTGCTCTGAGGCGCGGGGGAAAAATATCGACAAGTCGATGAACATCATTTACAGATATATTGGGTAAATGCCCGAGACATCTATAGAAATGTAAATCGCCGCTTGATTCATTCATTTGCTTAACTTGTTTTGGACCGTAAACCAGGCGCGAATAGGACACCGGAAACAAAGCTCCCCACAGGAGTTTCCGCACCGGAAGTAACATATGCTATCGTGCACATAGTCTATCGCGAGCCGTGGGTTGTTTTTTTTCTTTCTTTCTCTCTCTCGCTTCACTCTGCATGCAAGCCTTGTGCTTTGCGCTGGGCAGAGGGTATGGACTCGAATTGTGTCATTTCCACAACACTGCCCCCCACCGGAGGTGGCTAAGTTTTTGGCTAAGTCCACACACAAATCTTTTTACACATACAAATCGTGATTTACAAGCAGTGTTGCCAACTCCTCAGTAAGGAAAATCGCTATTGGCTGTCCTAAAAGCCACTAGAAGTCGCTAAATGACGTCATCGCCTAATTTGCATAATTGGTCATGCTAATCTAATTGTAACCTACGTTGTTGGAGAGAGAAATAACATCGTGGAAGAGACATAAAGTGAGTAAAAAACGTCCTAAATGCATTTAGAGTTTATTTAGAACTACAAATTAAATTTCTTTTAGCAATTTTTTTTTTTAATGTCACAATTCCAACCCTGCTCCTTTACCCGGGCTTGGACCGGCAAAAGTGACCCGAAACAGGCGCTCTGGTGGAGTTAATTTGTGTGTGTGTTTATAAGTAGTTTTAAACCTTGTGATCCACAAAACAGCATAAGAGTAAAAGAAGAACTGACTGCGTTACAGCACCCGCTGCTTGTTGAGAGTAAAAGAGATACGCGCTTTCACGTCTTTTTTTTGCGACTTTTTTTTAGAGAAAAAGTCGCTGAATATAGCGATAAAGTCGCTAAGTTGGCAACACTGTTTACAAGTACAAAATATTTATGACCACAATTTGAGCCCATACAGAGGGGCGGTAGTTACACTGGCAGTAGCACAGGAACAGAGCGGGAGGGAGAGAGAGAGAGAGAGCAGGGACAACAACTCACATTAGAAAGGTATAGTAATCATCCACAACTATATTCAGTTGCGGATGACAAAGGATTCAGAAAGTTTATTCACGCAGGTCCATATGACAGAATATGCATGTTCTTTTTGTTTTCATAGTTTAATTTATATTTAATTGTGTTGTGGTTTGCAGTGTTTTGTGTTGTTTCACTTTAAATTTGTAAAAGGAAAAAGCTGAAAATTTAAATAGTTAAAAGTTGAAATGTGAATAATTGATTTTTGTATTATATGATTTATTTATTACACTTTATGTGGAGTGAAAAATTAAAGTATATTTACGGTGGCCCCTACAGACAAAGCACATACAAACTCAGAAGCTCAGAAGTACCAACGACCGGATTTGGTGTGTGGTAGTAACAGGTAAATTATTTGTGTACATATATATATATATATATATATATATATATATATATATATGAGTGTTTGTGTATAAATACACAAACAATACACATATGCTTTCAATTGTGTAATTTAAGTGATCTAGGCAGCTGTTTTGGAAGTTCAGTTAAAGCTAGAAATGTGTTTTGGAGTGTGTACGTGTTTTGTCTCTAAGGCCACTGCATATATTTATATATAAACATATATAAATAAAACCACTTTTTTTTACATTAGTAATTCCTTTTGTGCATAATTTTATATTATTGTTAATAATAAATTAATTAAAGCAACAAAACAACCTGAAGAGCCGGTTCGGAGCCGAAAGAGCCGTAAATCCCATCACTATAGACCGTCACAGTCACTCACTTCCAGCCTACCCGGCTTTCGGAGGACCCGCCACAATTAGGCTACGTCCACACGTACCCGGGTATTTTTGAAAACGCAGATTTTTCTATGCGTTTGCACCTTTCGTCCACACGTAAACGGCGTTCTCGGTCACTGAAAACGGAGATTTTTAAAAACGCCTGCCAGGGTGGATATTTTTGAAAACTCAGTTTTTGCGTTTACGTGTGGACGAGAAAAACGCAGAAAATGCAGCGTCAAAGGTGTGCGCATTTTTTGACGTCACACTGTGCGCCACGTTATTGTTTTGGTGAAATGAATTTCTACAATACTGTTACTGTTAATTCTACTCTCTGCAGTGTTTAAATGCTTACATACACACACAGTTACTGTCCCTCCACACATACGACTCGGTTCTGCTTCTATGCCCCATCTTTGTTTACTATTTCCCACCGAGGCTTCTAGACTTCTGATTGGCCAACATTTCTGCACGGTTAGGAATATAGCGCCAACTGCTGCTTTGGCATGTTCATAGCAGCGTTTTCCTTCATTTCTGCGTTTACGTGTGGACGGGATTATTTTTCAAAACGAAAACGGAAAATCTCCGTTTTCAAACATACCCGTGTACGTGTGGACGTAGCCTTAGACCGCAAACGCCGGGTCCTCAATTGGATGCAGCCTCTGAATTTGGGCACTCCCGCTGTTTCCGGCCCGACAACAATAAAGGTGACAATAACTTATTTTATAAACACTGTAAAATTCAAGTTTTTTGTGTATATATATATATATATATATATATATATATATATATATATATATATATATATATATTAGGGTTGCCAACCGTCCCTTAAAATACGGAATCGTCCCGTATTTAGAAACAAAAGTACATGTCCCGTATTGAGCTAATAAGCGACGCACTTTGTCCCGTAATACAGTGAGAATCAAAAGTAGTCTATAACTTTTAATGGAATTAACACTTTGTTGGAAAACATAATTCCCAGCCCCTCTCCTGCTTTGTGACCAATGAGCTGACAGCACACTTATGACAATTCGAGTATGACAATTCAGATTACCGCTCATCTCATTGGTCGAGGAAAGGTCGCTTGCGGAGAAAATACCGGAAGACAACAGATGACCACAACAAGAAGCATGGCCAACAGGGAAACAAACGCTGACACTGCGGTGCAAGTCTCGGACGACAGTACACCTAAAGCTGGGCAGACACTGTGCGATTTTTTCAGTCACGTTATTCAGCTCCTGCTCAAACTGCACGATTGACTCGCAGGGGTTAGAAGTTGGTAGGTCACGATGCAGGTCTCACACTATACGACCCGATGCTCTGATGCGACCTGAGTGCTCACACTGTGCGTCCATAACATGAAGGTTATAACAGAAAATCTGTCGCTCTCTCTCTCTCTGTCTTTCACTCACACAGACACACCACCACCATCAACTTTGCTAAATTGCTAATGAAAAACATGATCAGGCAGCTGTGATTGAGCAGCAGTGTAAATCCAACTATTTTCACGGTTGTTGTGGTCGTGATAATTTTGTGATGCCACATCGAAAAGGCTCGGATGAGCTTTCCAAAGTTCTACAAGTTGTGCCTCCATCGCTTGTGTCCAGATCACACGCTGCACAGCCGTGCTGCTCCATCTTTTACACCAACGTTTACGTGTTTGCGCGCGAGCAGTGTGAGCGGCTCACGAGCGATTGATGATCGGGAGCTGGTCGTGAGGTGTTAATCACTTCTCGTTACCCCACGTATACTACACGACGCACGATGAAGGCCAAAATCGGTCCGATCACTCAAAAATCGGCTCAAAATGGGCCAAAAACCGCACAGTGTGAGCCCAGCATTAGAGCAGCAATGTTTGTTCCCCTCAGAGAAAGGGAAGAATGGGAAAAGGAAAACACCTGGCTGGAAAAAGTTAATATGGGCATGTGCAGTGAATATCAGCGCTATGTGGCCAGAAGTGTGATAATATAATTTATTTTGTGTAATAAACAACTGCGAGGATAGATGATTACAACAAATAGATGACTAATACATAAAAGTAATACATAGATGAATAATGATGATGAGTTATGATGCGTAATCATGGGAACAAGCGGGTTTACAAACAGGAGCAGCTGATTAGCATCAGAAAAGCTGAAATAATACCTCAGCTGAAGCCAATTGTACTAAATGCACTAAATGTGCACTGTTACAAGAATGATTTTCTTTCTATTGTTTTCTATTATTTTAAGTTAAGCAGGACAGAGTTCTTTTAAAGAAAGATTTACTTATATTCTCAAAAGTTAAGCATGACAGGCTTCTGTTTAAGAAAGAGACCTGTTTTACTGTGTTAATGTTGTCATTGTGAGCTAAAAATAAATGGCTAAATGATCATTTGTTTCACATGTGTTCATATCACAAAGAATACACATCTACTTAAATCAAATTCAAGTCAAATGGTTAAAAAAATAATTTCACACACAAAAAAAGAGCTAGAAAATTCACCACACTGGGAAGGGTGAAGACAACTGGGTCGCCCGGCCCTGGCCACGAGGTGTCCCTTATTTATTTTTCAGGGAGTTGGCAACCCTAATATATATATATATATATATATATATATATATATATATATATATATATATATATATATATCACTCAAGGTTGGCAAGTATGCCTGAAGCGGAATTTGGACTCGAAAAGGCTAATGACATCAGACTTAAAGGCGGGATAATCACACGGTGAGTCATGGTGAGGCCAGTTATGTTTCCTTGGCCAATGAAGGGTCGGATATATTTTAATAACATTTGCTGAAACAGAGCCGAGAGGATCGAGTCTGCGTCGTTTCGTGGCGTCGTCGGTTGCGGGTCGGATGATGCAGCAGTAATCTTCTATTTTGATGATTTTTTTTGTATTGCCATTTTTTTTGATAACATAAACATTTCTTAGATAAAACGTTCTGTGATTTGTTCTTTTTTATTTAAATGTTTTCAGTTTTTTTAAAGAAAAAAGGAACATAAGTCTATGGAAATAAAATATATATTTTTAGTTTTTCTATGAATGTTTTAACAAATAATAAACATGTTTTATTTTACATTTCAGTTTGCAGCAAAAATAGTTTCAAAATTTGTTTATGGAAATAAAATGGCTTATAGTTTGTCATTTATTAGAATTAAAACTTAAATTTTATGCATCACATGTTTTAAAATGTGTATAAAATTAAATGTAAATGTGTGTAAATGTTTTCAGTTCACATCTTCATTTTTCCACTAAGTTTTAAGAGATAACGAACAACATACAAGACCTAACTTTAACTACACAAACATAAAACACGCAGCCGTTTTTTTAGTTTTTGTTGTTTGAACGTGTGTATGGAAATAACAAAAATGTATGTATGTTAATAAGAATACATAAAATTCTGTTTTGTGTTGTTTTTTCCCCCAATTTTAAAATGTTTTCACTTCACATTAGTTTAAGAACAAATTATTTTCTTATCATTTTACAGCAGAAATAAACGTCTGTAACAAAATGTGAAGCTGTCTAAATCCAGAGATGTTAAAAGTAAAGCCTGGGGCCCAGAACTGGGTCACCAAAGGGTCCAACCAGGCCCAGTGGGTGGCTTTAATGTGTAAGCATTCAAAGCAGGAGGGATGTGGCACTTTTCACTCTGTTCTGCATCATTATCGTCTGTATCAGCTGAGCCACAGGTCTGAGTCAGTTTAACTGTCGGACTGAAAGGCATCACACGCTCTGCGCTTATACACAAGTAAGGTAGTTAAGTCCAAGGAGCCGATTTACTCAGCATTCCCACGGAGAAACTGAGACTTATTTTTCTCATCGGTTTTATAAACGCACGGTTTAGTAAATGTGAACATTTTAACATATTTAAGCTTCTTCACAGTAAAAGGAGGAGGTGATTTTATCGCAAGGTTATTGGGCGACAGCTCTTAGTGGTCCCGCCCATTTAAGATCATGCTGGAGTCTCTGTCTTAAAGAGAACTTCTGAGGGGCAGCCAATGAGGAGAGAACTGGCGTTAAAACGGCTTATTTCAAAGAGAGGATGAGTTAAAGGGCTGCACTGAGGCGGGACCAGATAAGGAGGGAGGGCAGAACAGGTCACCTTTAATATACACACACAGGTGATGAACACTGAGACACTGAGCTCAACAAGGAAACCCTGCTTCAGTAACAATAACATCAGGATTTAAGTCCTGCACAGGTAAACTGTAGTTATCGCAAGTGTCCACCAGAGGGAGGTACAATCCCAGCTAAACCATCAGGAGCCTGTCCAGCGCCTCCTCGAGCCCTCAAAGCTTCTGCAGACCTGACAAACTTTAGTGGACTCACTGAGTCTGAGCTGAAAGTGTGCGTTACCCAAAGCGGTGCCTGAGAGCGACAGCAGCCGTTCCAGGCGACATGAACGCGATGAATGAAATATTTAAGAGTAAGAGAAGAGAAAGCGGGAGAGCTGCTAACATCAAAGTGTCTGCTAACATACACTGGAGCAAGTTGTTTACATGGGGCGGTGGCACGGCCCTGAGGGAGGTCTGGCCTGGTTCTGACGCCGCTCAGCTCGAGCAAACATCACTTCACACAGGCAGGAAACACCACCCCTCCACCCCCACCAGGAGCCCGGAGGCATCCACCACGCTGCTTTACCAGAAGCCAGACGTGGATCCCGATCCCCCCGATCTGCAGCTGCTTCTTTTTTTCTCCAGCACATCTCCACGTGAAACTTTAGAAACCGTGAAGAAAGCAAAACTCCAGCCCACCCAAACTGGCCTCACAAACATATAAATACAAAAACATCGTCTGATTCTGAGCGGCTCACGGACGCTGGGACTCCAAAGGGAACCTGATAAAAAGTTTGATTAAAACAGCGACAGATCACGGAGCTATTTTCATGCACCTGTGTGAAGACATGAAACCAGGCGAGCAGATCCACAGCTCCTTCGGCACATAATGAGACCAGCGGTCAGGCCTTTTTACCCTCGAGAGGCTGAAACAAGCCCACTCTTCACTAAGACGATCCTGAAGGAGCGAGCGTGCCTTCCTGTGGGGTCAGGATTAAGTGAATTCCTGAGTGGGAAAATTCACAGACACTCCTGGAAGTCGGAGGTGGTGTTGGTGCAGCAGCAGCTGATCGGTGACGTCACACCGCAGTGAAGCGTTTTTGATTAACGGTCCAAACTGGCGGCTCAGATTCAAGGTGATTGGCTGTAGCTGTTAGCCTCCAGCACTCTGAGCACTGACAGAACAAAATCAAAAACCTTTTAAAATAAACAAACTTTAACAAAGCAGCGGTTTCAGGAGCGGGTCGGGGGGGGGGGGGACCTGGAATGGCAGAAATTTAGACTTGTTAAAGTTTCTGATTGCTTTTAGAAGAACTCGTCAGCCCTCGTCGAGCACATCCATCATCTTTGAGACGTCCACATTGCTCTCCATCCGAGGAGCTCGTGTCCCCAGAGCCTGACAAAGTGAACCCTCGGTCTGATAAAGCTGAGCTACCGTCATCGAGGCTCACAGACCGGACCAGCACGCTCTCTGCTTTAATCTGCTGGTTCATGCTGTGTTTCCAATCCAGAGTTCAAAGAACAGAACACGAGTTTCTCCACCCAGCTGACTCAGGTTCAGGTGACTTTACCTGTGCCCGCAGGTGCATTCTGGGAGTCCCCCATGAAGATCAGAGTCACGTGTTTGTGTTCTGGAGGGTCTGAGCTTCAAATTAAATCTAAAATCAGCACAACTCACATCAAACTGTCAGCAATGTGAGAGAAACAGAGGTCAGAGATAGTGTCTGTCTCCTGTTTCCACAGAAGAGGGGCCTGAAAACTGAAGGCTCTGCCTCCCATTCTACTTTAAATACTCTAGGAACAACAAGTAGGCCTGCAGAGCGAGAGCGAAGGAAGCCAATACAGGAGAAATCTGCTCTCTTTCTAGTCCCTGTCAGGACTCTTGCTGCAGCATTTTGGATCAGCTGAAGGCTTTTCAGGGAGTTTTTAGGACTTCCTGATAATAATGAATTACAGTTAAAGGTGTAGTGTGGGCCACTGACTCCTGAAGGATGTAAAAGGTTCAGACCGAGCTTCATGGTCTGCGTGTTTCCTGCATGCAAAAACATTTCAGATCAGAGGAAAACCTGCAGAAGTGAGATACAGACATGTAACACCCACCTCCTCCTATCCCAGCATCCTCCTGTCACACCAACCCTCTGCATGTCCTCCTTCACTACATCCATGAACCTCCTCTGAGCTCTTCCTCTCCCACCCTCCCCCCTCAGCCGTCCCTCTGATGGACTCGTTTCTGATCCCGTCTCACTGCCAGTCAATATCAGAACATCTTCAGTTCAAGCTCTTTTTGTCAGCATCACTACCGTTGTGTTATCCTAACACCTCACCTCCTGTTTGAATGCAGTGAACTCATGTTTGAGTGCCAGAGATGCTCTTAGAGTTCCCGTTTCCTTCCTATCAGCTTAAAGCGTCTGACGGTGTCACAGTGCCACCTGGTGGAGCGCAGCCTGAGCTCGCCCATCTCACACTCATCACGTTAAAGAGCTTAAAAACCTTTATTGGAAAACATGTAGCAGCATTTCATTAAAAACAAACAAAACAAATCATGTAGAGACATTTTTGGGATAAAAAGGTCAAAGTTCAAGACAGTCAACATTTAGCTTCTGAAGCCCGGCTGGTTCACCTGTCCATCAAGGTAGCCAAGCTACTGGTCCCCAAGCAGAACATGGCCACACTGTGCCCATTAAAAAGGAAAACGCACGCACACACACACACACACACACACACACACACACACACGCACACGCACACACACGCGCACACACACGCGCACACACGCACACACACACGCACACGCACACGCACACACACACGCACGCACGCACACGCACGCACGCACACACACACACACACACACACACGCACGCACGCACGCACGCACGCAGTTCCCATCATGCTCAGCCCACTTTATAGCAGCACGTAGAGCCAAACACGACCCTAGAAATAGTTTGGGGGCAAATGAGGCCACTAATAGATTTAAGCGCGCTCGCTCGCACTAAAGGTCTCCTCAGTTTGGCCTCTGCATAGAAAATAAAGGCGTGGTTGGACTTGATCCGAGCGTTCAGCAGCACCGCTAATAAAAAGCATGAAAACAAAGTCTCTTCTGCTCGCGCTCAGACCGGAGCTTAAGCACGTCCCCATGGCGGTGACGCGTCTCCTCGCTGCTGTTTCCCTCCCTGGAATTAAAAATTTAATCTCAGCTGAAACTCAAATCCAACACGCCGAGCTTTCCTGTCCCGCCGGCGTCAGCAGCGCTCTGCTACTGGGGGGGCGGAGACTCCATGCTGGCTCTGATCTTAACCACGGTGGCCTCGCCTCGATCCGGCTCTTCGGTCTTCTCGCTGCTCAGGGGCGGAGTCAAGACGCCCGAGGGGACGGGGCAGCCGCCGTGACACTGCAGCTCCACCTCCTGGTAGGAGTACGCCTTTTCCTGTAACACAGCAGGAACACGCATGTGAAAAAGCACACGTTTGGACCTTTTTCCACATTTACTACATCCTGTCCCCATCGACACCTGCGGTACACGCCCAGGAGTCTACATAACTCCGCCCTCTATCTGCCACCTGCGATGACCGCTCAGGCCTTAACCTCGCTGCAACCCATGCTGGAAAAAACGACGTAAGTTTTCCTCGGCTCTCAGGAGGAAACGGAAACAATCCTGAGCAGTTTTCTGAATCCTGTCTTTAAAGTTTTTGTGTGAGCATTTAATGTCATTTTTTTCAACCATTAAAGCGCCGATCGGTCATCGCCGCCGCGACGGAGTTCTTCTGCTTCGAGCTCGTTTAACCAGAGGTGGCAGCGCGTTTCACGTCTTTCTGCCGTCGTTCATCATTTTTACAAAATTATTCTGTCTGAATTTCTGCTCTGATATTAACGCTTTGGGGGTCAACGCACACGTGGGCGTGTCCTAATCACACGACCAATGTAAGGCGACATGGAGATGCAGTGATCTATAGACAAGTTTTTAAACTTCCCCTTGTGGGACTAATAAAGGTATCTCATCTTGTGTCGAGAGGCCACGTAGATCCAGAGATGATAAAAAATCTCTGGATCTACGTCCCAGCCTGCAGGCGTCAGGCTGGGACGTGCTCCTCTGTCTTATAGTGGACAGAAACTATTTTTTGGAGCGGCACAAATACAAATAAAACTTGTGTGACTCTTATTTGATGCAGAACAGCTGGTTGTTCTGTAAATACTTTGAAATGGTTATAAAAAATATGCTTGGCTGCATTTTTCGGTAAATGGCTGCAAAAAACTTTATTTGCAAAACTTGTGCATAGTTTTGAAAACTTACAATTTATATTTGCATTTCAAGTTATGAAAATTATTCTTTAAACATGTTTGTGTTTGTTACAGTAAAAAATAAAACTCTGATTTTATGTTTGTCTGATTTCAGATCAGTTGTGTTAACACGGTAAACTGAGACACGAGGTTGTCCTGAAAGAACGAAACCAAACAAGGCGAGAAGCTGTTTTAAAGGTGAAATAGTCAAAAACAGCCGATTGTGCCCCGGAGCGACAAACTTATCAATAAAGTTACAAACCGGGGACTGTGAGGGGAAATAAACAAACGCACGCACACACACACAGCTGTTGGACCTACCAGCCAGGTCACGTAGGGGGCGTGTGTCTGGATGTTGTGCATGTCATCCGCAGAGATTCCCGGGAACGTTTTCATCGGCGAGCTGCCGACCTCTCGCAGCGCCATCGCAAACGGCACCATCCACCTCACGCACTCCTCCACCTCCACCCTCTTCAGAGCTGCACGGACAGAAGAAGGAGGAGGTGAGTCGGGGTGGAGTCACACCAGCAGGGACAAACAGGAAGTGTGGAAAAGGATTTTTACCTGACACGGTCTCCACCAGCTCCAGGGACGAGAAGTGAAAGAGCGCCGAAGCAGCGAGAACGCCGTTAGAAAACTCGAGGCAGCGCACGTCCAGCATGCACAGGTCCAACAACTGAAAGCAGACGCACCATCAGAGACACTCGGCGGGAGACAGACGGTCCCACCTCAGCGAGAGACGCTCGTCTCCGAGCACATCGGCACAATTCATTTATGGTAACAGACGGCGTACCTCTGCGATGTGCGTGAAGGTGGCCTGCGGGTATCTGGGGAGGAGGAGCTCGTCCGCGTCCTTCAGGTAAGCCACCTGCATGTAAACATTGAGCCAGGACACGGGAGTCTGTGGGCTCAGGCTCCACTTCAGCTCCTAGAGAGAAGACGAGTCCACGTTAGACACCCAAATCTCCCATCTGACGCAGGTTTAAGGGCTGCGATGACAGAATGACATCACGAAATGATGCGTTCACAGCTTTGGCCGTTTGCTGGTTGTTGAATAGTTTTGTGAGCTTTAACCTGAGATTGTGTTGTTTCTGACGAAATACATTTATATTCAAAATAGATCCAGGATTTAAGGAATCGAGATCACTTGATTCAAACTAAAATTGATTTTTTTTTTAAACACAATGAGCATCATTAAACTGCTCAGATGGCTCCGCCCCTTCCTGAGCCCGGTTCTCCTGGAGGTTTCTTCCTGTTTTTCCTTCCCACTGTCACCAGGTGCTGGCTCATAGAGGACCGTCTGGCTGCTGGGGCTTCTCTGTACCTGACCGTATAAAGCACCTTTGACGCTGCATAAATCAAGCTGAATTAAATGGACCAAACAGTGAAATTGTCACCGAGTCTTCAGCTGAGAAACCAAAGGAAACCTGATGACGCCACAGAGGCCGTGTCTCACAGGTGAGGACACAGGTGTGCTCAGAGCTCGGTTAAGGCCGAGGCAGGTCGTGCGTTTTACCTTCATGACGATGATCTCCATGCTGAGGATCTCGTCTTCTGTGCAGGCCTCGTCTGTCACGTAGGCAAACTGGTGGACTTTGGGAGGATACATCTCCTGGGAGAGAAACATTTAAAGATAAGAAACGCAGCAGACACGCCGCAACAAAGCACCCGCACGGTACCGAAGAGCTCCGCCCTCCCCACCTCGACTTTGGCGGCAATGAACAGGCAGGTGATGCCGATGAGCTGCAGCGTGGATTTGAGGACGTTCCTCTGGGTGGCCATGAAGCGATCAAAGTAGTCCTGAGCGAGGTGGTACGTCTCCCTGTGCAGCCTATAGACCTCGCTCACCTGACACACACACACACACACACCTTGAGTACATTAAGGTGACTGCATCTTTACTGTTTATTCTTAGATGAATGATTTCATGGTTTCCGGGACGCCGAGCTGCGTCTGCCGTGGATCGTCCACAGTAAAACCTGCAGCCTGAAGCTAAAGGTTAGCGTAAAGCTAAAATCTCACGTATAGACACACCTGAGATCAGGTGGTGCTGCAGGTTCACAGACTCAGTACTGACCTCCATGAGCCAGTCCAGGAGGATGGCCCTCATCTTGGGCTGCAGGTGTGGATGTTTGTCCATCATGTGGACGTCTCTGGTGTAGGACTTGTCCTTCTCCAGCATGTTGTTCCACACGGCGTCCTTACTGGCCCAGCTGACAGACACAGAGTCAAACAGATCGCTGACACGGGACAGGTACAGGTGACAGATTAAAGGAAAACACCCCCGACCACTGAGGGCTGAGCAGCCATCAGCACCACTCACCAGAGCGCGGGCAGTGGCGCGTGGTGCACGGGTGTCACACATGTGGTGTGGAAGCTGTAATGAGGAAAGCTGGCGTTGACCAGGGGGACGAGCGGGCACTCCTCCTGATCAGGCGTGGAGATCCACCTCTGCGGACTCACGCGATCAGCTGCAGGACTCCAGCCCGGCTGGGAGACAGGAAGAGCTCGGTTAGAGTCGAAGAAGGGTGGAGGAGGAACACACGCCTCCAAGACTGTGGGCGTGGAGTCGCTGCAGGTAATTAGACCCACCTCACACTCGCGCTGCTTCTTCTTCGTCATCTCTGCTACCTCCTCATCCAGATCCGGTAAAACCTGAGGAACAAACAGAAAAGAAGGAACCCTGGAGTTATCGTTCTCATGCTTTTGTTATTTGGAGGCGCCCCTCCTGTGGACCGCGCTTGGTGTCAGGTGATCAGCCTTCAAATCGTCTTCCTGGCAAAGCTAATAAGTTAGGGCTGGATCAGGTGACCGCTGACCTTCGGGCTGCAGTTACAAAAAACCTGAGCTTAAAGACGCGCTCTGCGCCTCCGTGCTGTTCACCATCTCCCCTCAGATGAAGGCCCACTGCTTCTGTCAGCTCTCCTCACTGTGGCTCTAATATGATGTCCAACATTGTTGGAACCCTGCGTGACCCTCTTTGTGACAAAACACATCAATGACCCACCCCAGCAGAGTGTGTGTGTGTGGGGGGCCTGCTGGAGCCTCTGCCAGCCTTTCAGGACACTCACAATAGCAACATCTGCCTTCCTCTTCCTCGGTCGGACTGTGGTGTGTTTGGGGGCCTCGGCAGGAGCACTCTTTGCGTCTGTGTCTTCCCTGAAACAAGCAAAGCAAACAGCAGCTGTTAGCGAGCGCTGCCATATCCACAATCAGCCGAACAAACCCGGGTTAGCACGGGTAAACGCTCACACGGTCCAGAAACAACAGGCTAGTTAGCCCGTGAGGCTAAAGCTCCTGGTGGCTCTTCCTGCGTGGGCCAAACTCACCGTGTTCCTCTCATTATAGTCGGGGCCGTGGAAGCGTCCGTGGGAGCAAACCTGTGGACGACAAACGACTTGAAATTTAGACTTAAACAGCCGTAAAAGTGCGACGTACAGCGGCCCCAACCCCCACTCCGAGCCGCCTTCCTCCCGACAAAGCCCGGCTCAGCCTGGCGCGGAGAGCGGGGCAGCAGGCCGCTTCCAAGTGCCCCCAAAGCCCCCCCACCGGACCTCGGAGACCCGGGAAACTGCCCCGACATCCACGCCACACCGAGCAAGGTTGGTCTGAGGCGGCCACGGGGCTCGGTTAACCGAAAACAGCGATATTTTACCGAGTCCGGCTGCACATCATGGCCGCCTGATGCGGACACGGAGCGGCCAACAAAGAGCCGAACCCCCGGGGGCTGTCCACGTCTGGACCGGAGACCGTGGGGGTTTAACGTGGGAGCCTGGGTCACATTACCCTGCAGGCAATCAAGCCCCAATTCTACTCACGCAAACTTTTAGCCAGCTGCAGAAACTCACCTCAAGTTCCTCCCTTGAAGTTCACCCTGCTCCGCCGAGAGCTCCAAAGGAAGGTTTAACCCCGCAGTGGGTTCCCCTCAGGTTCTCCAAGTGTGTTCTCCAGGTGTGTGCTCTCTGTCCTCCGGTGCTCTCCTGCTCGCGGTGCCCGGGATTCTGAGCTTAGGCCGGGCTAACTGCTCCGAGCTGGCGCCTCGCAGAGCGCAGATGAGCTCCACGTCAGGAGGCGTAGATTCCAGTTGGCGCTAAATCTCCACCCTCTGCGCCGCTTTACAGCCGCATTGAGCTGCGTCACCTCAGCCGCTCACCTGTGCAGGGCACGCGGCAGGTATGCTGGCTGAACTCTACGCGGATGGTCGCGAGCGTGAAGGAAACGGTGAGTTTTTAGTTTTGCCGGTAAAAATGGGGGCGTGAGTGCCGCGCTGACAGCTGCGAGGGGCGGATCTTCGCAGACCGGAAGCGCTCGGGCACCGCGTGGCTGTGTGTCAGATGTAAACAAAGGCAGAAGCGGCGCAGAAAGACGCGGAAAACGACGCAAAGCGGGCAGAATGACGCAGCAAGTGAGCGAGCGGGTTCCGTGCACGTTACCTTCAGTGTCTGTCACGGGACCGGGTTGTGATTCAGCGGGAAAATGAAGCGTATCGCCTCCCACATGTCCACTGCGGGCTGCCGTACTCGCCCCGCCTCCGACCGTAACGGAGTGACCCGCTCAGCCGCCTCCGGACTCCTCCCCGGGCTCCCAACTTCACCATTAAATCTGATAAAGTGGCAGGAGGCAAACCAACCTTTGACGTCAGCAAATCTGTGGCTGCTGGTCACGTGATCACATGACAGCGTCCTCACACGGTTGTTGCTGCAGGCTGAATATGATAATTCATTAGGCCGTGGTTTTAATAACCAGTTTATACAGGAAATGCAATAACGTCACATCGGTACCATCCTTCCTCCTGCTGCTGAGACATGACCGTAACAGAGCTCAGCATCTGCATTTACAAACACAGCAGCACAGGTCAGGACAGTGGAGACTTCCACGATGATCCCTCTGAGCTGTGGGAAGCACCGAGGCTTCCTCGTGATTTACAGACAGCTCTGATCACGGGAGGAGAAATGGAGCAGGAGTAATCCTGAAGGAGGAGCCTGAGCAGTGCTGTGGAGGTGAGGAGTAACAGGCAAGGTCACCAGTATGAAGCGTGAGGTCGAAGGGTGTCAGTGTGTACGCCCCACAGGGTGGAGGTCAGAGGGGTGGAGGAAGGTACAGAAGGTGTGATCTGAGCGAGATATGAGACTGAGGTGGTGTCAGGGAGGATGTAGCTGGACAGTATCGGATGGTTGACTGCAGGGTGACTTTGGACATCAAGAAGAGCAAGTGAGTGAAGGAAGGATGCTGGGAAAGTAAAGCTGAGGGAAACTGCAGGGAGTGTCCTCTGGACAAAGGAAGGAGGACAAGGAGGCTTGGTGTGGACCCAAAGCAATGAACGGTGCACTAGAGAGGTGAAGAAGGCAGGGCGGAGCGGGTGGAGATGAATGTCAGGGGTGATTCGTGACGGAAGGGTAGCAGCACGAGACAAAGGGAAGGTTCAAAGACAGCAGTGAGCTCTGCTGTTTGGAGATGGCAGAGGATGAGCTGAAGATGTTCAGACGTTCACTGGGAGTGAGAAGGAGGAGTCCATCAGAGGAGCAGCTGAGAGTCAGAGAGGATGAGATGGTTTGAGCATGTGCAGAGGAGGGAGGGTGATGGAGCTGCCAGGCGCAGAACGACTGCTTTGAGTTTCCTGCGGTCGGCACGGAGCTTCGAGGTTTGCTGCTATATGAAGAATAGAAGTTTTAATAAGTGGGTGAAAGTGGAGGAAGGTGAGTCTGAGAGGAAACCCAGAGCCAGGTGAGTGCAGACAAACATTAATGGTTAAACTTCAGCTTCCTCAGAGAGCGTAAAAGTTAAATAGATGAGACACGTCCTGCTGGCCCTGATTTACAGCCAGGAAACTTGTTCCAGAGATGATTGTGTTCGTGTCTTCGGTGAAGCTGAAATACTCTTTTTGTTTGGTGAACAGAACAAAGTCGACCTTTGGTCAGTCACATGACCCCCTCCTGAGAACGACACAAACAGGTTTCATTCTGTGGCGTCTGCACAGAAAGGGAAGGATGAAGTTTTTGGAGCTGTTTGGGCGTCTAAAATCCGTCGTTATCGGAATGATTCACGTGAAAGCGTTGCCAGGTAACAGAGTCCACCTGTCGGCGTCCTCCAGGTTCAGGTGAAGTGTTTGGTCGTGGCAGGGGGAGGTCAGTAAGAGCACAGAGGTTTGCAAAATGCGGTTTCAGGGTGAGCTGGCGTCCAGCTTCGCGTGGGCCTGCGCGTCATCAGGTTAAGACAACATCGCACATTCTGATTGGCTCAGATTTAGCTGATATGTGACATTTTCCTGCGTACGCTGCGCTCAGACATGAACTTGATTAAGTCAGACGTGTAACATTTCAGCCTCGCACACCAGTGTGGTCGCCCTGTGACGGGGCAGTTAAACTTTATTTAACCAGGACAATGTGAGTCGAGATCAAACATCCCTTTTGCAGGCTGAGACTCGCAGCAGTACGATCGACCTTAACTTCATACGAAGATACACGGCAACAAAATACACAATAAGTACATCGATGCAGACGATGACCCACCCTGAACCCTGAACCTCGGCCCCGTTCTCCTGTCCAAACAAGGCCTGCTCTCACTTTTTCTGCTGTCATGACCTTTGACCTTTCACACACTAACACACACTTTCTGCACGCTCTGACCTTGGGGTAAACTTGCTGGGACGTCCACTCGTAGGAATATTTTGGGATTGTGTTAACAGACCTGAACACGGTCGCCCTGCAAACAGACCAAAGCTCTGCTTTTACAGAGGCGCTCACACCGCTGATGATCAGTTAGTCAATAACCTGCATCGATTAGCAGCAGCTGATAGTTTCTCACACGCTGCGTTTTGGTTTAGTGTTGAATAAATAATGACACGCTGTAAATATGCGGTGTTTTGTTGTTCGTCCGGGTGATCATGGTTGTGTCCTGATGTGTCACCAGGTGTACTCGTGACTTTGAGTAGGAGGAGCTGCAGAGAAAAACATCACAGTTTGCGCTCGTATTCTTGTACATGCATGATGTGCACATCGGTGCCCACATCCTTAAGTGTTGAGGGTACTCTTTGAGACCCTTTATAACAGGCTCCTCCTCTTCCTCAGGTAGCCCACTGGGCTCTTTGAAAATGTCTGAAATCAGCGAGGCGGCGTGCCGGGAGGCAGCGATCTACAGAGACGCAGGGGTTGTACGTTTGTGCACGTTGTTTGCGTTCCTCACAGCTCTGCAGTCTGCACAGGCGAGGCGCTAACCGAACCTCCAATCCCGTCTTTCAGGATGGACTGATCGTTGAAAACATGCACGATGTGCCGTACTCTCTGAGCGCGGGCCCCGAGGTGAGCGCCTGCATGACCGCCGTCTGCTGCAGCGTTAGGGCCGCCTGTCCGTCCCTGCCTATAGGAGCGCAGATCCTGACTGCAGCCAATCAGCAGGCTCTGGCTGTGGCTCTGGCTTCAGGTTCAGTTGTTCATTCAGTTCATGTTGATGTGTTTGGAAAGATGCAGGACGTGTGATCAGCACGGTGACGGCGCTGTGTGCTTCCAGGCCTGGACTTCATCAGGGCTGAGGCCTTCGTCTTTGCTCACGTGGCAGACGAAGGCCTCCTGAACGCCGGCGCCGGGGAGTTACTGCGGTACCGCAAACAGATCGGAGCTGAGCACGTGCAGATCTTCACCGACATCAAGAAGAAGCACAGGTGAGGTCACCTGCTGTGCAGTTATAGTAAAGAATGAAGTACTCAGTGATGCAAGAAGACGTGAAAACACTTCCTGTGTCTGAGTACAGCTGCAGATAATCAGGATGAGCGGCCGGCCAACAGTCATTCATGCCTGTCACAGCTGAGCTTTCAGGCACTGGGACGTGAATGGGGCCAGCCTGGGCGAGAGAGGTGTTAAAATGTGTGTCAGCACTTTGGCGAGCTCTTAGGCCGTCCTGGATGTTGCCTGGACCTGCGGCTTTCATGTTGATGGTCCCCTGTGGTGTCCTTCTGGTGTCTACTGCAGACACACTGAAGGGCAGCTCACCTGCTGCTGTGGGAGGAGCATCCACCCCACTGAGCAGCAAATCATGAAACTTTCACACACCTCACACAAGGTTTGATTTCTATTACAGTGCAAACCACTTATCATCTCCAGTGTGTAACATCCACACATGTGTGTGTGTGTGTGTGTGTGTGTGTGTGTGTGTGTGTGTGTGTGTGTGTGTGTGTGTGTGTGTGTGTGTGTGTGTGTGTGTGTTTCCAGCTCTCACGCCCTGACGTCAGACGTGAGCGTCGCAGAGACGGCGCGTGCTGCTGAGTTCTTCCTCTCAGACGGCGTCATCATCACAGGAGCAGCCACAGGACTGCAGGCCGACCCCGAGGAGCTCCGAGGTCCCGCCCCTGCCGCACACACACACACGCACACACACTGTCCAGATGTTAGCCTGACTCTCGTCACTCACTGCATTTTATCACTTTATCGTCTACAATCAGAATCCTAGCAGCTTCTCGCTGCAGAATATAAAAAGGAGACATTACAAGGATTTTTATTTTGAAATTAAAATCTGAAGTTAAAATCTCAGGTCAGGTGACTCCTGTTAGAGCTGCAGAAAGGATTCACCTGCATGCAGCACAGAAACAGCTGATTGGCTCTGCAGGGTTCAGGTGTGTCTTCATCAGCTGTGCTGCGTGGGCGGATGCACACTTCACTTTATTCTCAGAACAGTATTTCACAACATATCAGACATTTTTTTAAGCCCCCTCACCTCAGGTCCTCCTGCTTTTACCCCGTTTGTCCAGAAGAGGTCCCCCTCACCCCGAGGGAGAGAGGGCCGCGGGTCGCACTCGAACCACTGAGCTAAACCGGCGCCCAAAGAGTCTGAATTTTAAATGTCACACTCACAGCAGGGGGTCAAGCCCACCTGAGCTGTTTGTGGGAGGTAAATCCACTCGTTTTTCCCTCTGTGTCCTTAAGTGATCAGAGTAGAAAAGAACCAGTCCATTTCCTATCGAAAGCTTAGAAATGAAAGTCATGGCTCCACCGACATTCACTGAGATAAACCCAGAGCTATACCTGCCCTCAGGTGTTACTGATGAGTGCCGTGTTTTTGTGCTTCCTCATCTGTAGGTCCATTTCCTGTTTAAAACATTTAAGCAATCAGCGTTGAGGTGCTGCTCTGCAGCTTCATGCAGCTTCATGCACAGGACCATAAATCCTGCAGTAATCAGTCAGTAAGGTTTGTATCAGCTCAGGTTACTGAGTCTGAACTCTGCACCGCATCCTCGCAGCAGCAGCCAGGATATTTATAGCAGCCGGACACTCAAGCCTGTAAACAGTCTGAGGGCTGTACATGCCACTGCTGCGCGCGCACACACACACACACACACACACACACACACACACAGGTGCTGGTCATGTTCAGACACATTCACCAGGTCACGCGTGTGAGCGGAGGTTCACTGAGTGCAGCTCTGCAGGTGGTGAAGGCGTCTGAAGCGTATTTTCTATTCTGTCACACTCTAATGTGTCAGTCTTATATCTGCCACACCCCTCTGCGCACAGGCAGGAGACTCTGGCAGGTCAGAGAGGGCACGCCTCAGGTGAGCAAAGTCATTATGAAGCCAGAGAATATGCATGCAGTGAGCCTGTTTGCACACACACTGTCCTGCACCGACCCAAAGGACCTGCGCAGCATGCAGTCAGATACCTTTGAGCTCCAAGGAGTTAGCACTCGGTGATGATGTTTATATAGCAGAGGCTGCTCCAGGCGAGATAAACAAACCACGCATGCTAGCAGCGGCTGCGTTTTAGTTAGCAATGCTTCAACCCAAGGTCCAAACAGCTGACAGTAAACGAGGCAAACGTATCAGAGACACGGCCCAAAGTCCAGGTCCCAACACGGAGCCAGGAAAACACTCGGACTGTGTCAGGGAACAGAAGGATCATCAGAGTGGGAACAGGTGAGCCTAATCAGGGTGGGTCACATATCGACTGAGAGGCAGGAAGTAGCACCACAGCAGCCCTCACCCCGACGCCTCTCTGTGCCGAGTCCAGCCTGCAGTGCGTTTAGTAGCGATCTACTAGATTCCTTTGTAATATTCAGAGGTTTAAATGAAATCTAAATGATCTAATTCAAATTCTAAACCTCGTTGCTCACAGCCTCAGGTGGACTTCAGGGTTTGTAAGTCTGGAGGGTTGAGATGCGTTCGTGTGCTGCTGGACGGTGGGAAACGAAGCTTTCGACTGCTGACGTGTTCTTAAATAGAAATTCATTAAAGTGATTTTTTCTGTTTTTCCAGACGTTTCCCAGTCTGTGGGAATCCCCGTGCTGATTGGCTCAGGAGTGACCTATGACAATGTCGAGAGCTACCTGGATGCAAACGCGATGATAGTGGGCTCCCACTTTAAGCTGGGCGGGCACTGGGCCAACGAGGTGGACCCGCAGCAGGTGAAGAGGTTCATGGGGAAAATCCGGAAGCTCCGGCAGTGAACGAGCCCCCACCATAAAGACACGCAGACCGCAGCTTTAGAAAATCTCAAAAACTTTATTTTGCTTTTTTAAAACATTTTATAAATACACACAAATAAAAATTAAAATCTCACATTTGTGTCAAATAAAAAGTAGAAAAGCAGCAGGAACGCTGCAAAGGTCAAGAGGTCAACTCATCACACACTTTAACACGCAGAAGAAGAAGAGCGAAGCCGCCAAAATGACAGATTTGAACACGGCGACAGAGCACGAAGCTCTGACATCATCAACATTAATCTGAGCAGTGACTGTTCTGCCGCGCGGCGCTCGCCCTGCTGACAATAAAGTTTACAGAAGAATGAAAAACGTGTGGTTCTTTCAGCTGTTTGATTACTGCACAGGAAGTGGTGAATGTCACGTGATGTAACGGCGAGGTGAAGCCTGAGCGGCGCCGATATCGGAGTCAGTAGTTGTAGAGACGCTGGCAGGGCTGCTTGAAGTGTCCGTAGCGCCGCTCTGCAGGGCAGAAGCGTGTCTTGGTGAGGTTCTGCCTGTGAAGGGCGCCGCGGCTCAGCTTCCTGCCTTCAGCACGGCTCCTGGCACGCTGCGCCGCCGGCAGCTGGATGTTGTACGGCAGAGGAAGCCCCCAGGCGGCGAGACGCCAGGATACATGCCGCCTTACCGCCACAGGCCTGGAGAGACACACAGGAAGCCACATTATAAACCACGCCCACCTGCCCTGCTGTCTTCTTCTGTGTTTGTAAAACTGGTTTCAGATTATCTGAATGAAAGCATCGTCAGCATCATAACCTTGAGGTTTCCTCTTCATCAGAGCCCGGCTCCTCCTCCTCGGCTCCACCCACCCCGCGTCTCATCTGGTAGACGGACATGCTCGGGTGTTCGATCAGCAGGTTCTCGAGGAGGTCCCCGTCTGGAGCCGACAGAAGCCCGTCCTCTGCATGAGGATCAGAGATGTTTAGAAGCATCGGCGCTACAGCGTGTACACCTGAAGCAGGTTGACTTTCTCACCTGGCAGGGTAACGATGACCCAGCCCTCGTCCTCGAACTCCCGCAGCGTCTCGTGTTCTTCTCCTGCTGACTCCTGGTCCTCGCTGGCATTCCCGATAAGCTGAGCAAGAATCTTTCCGATCATCCCGACGTTTCTGACAGCACCTGTGGATAAAGAGCAGCACACAGGTGAGATCATCACAGGTAAAAAGCTTCCCTCATGACGCCGAGGCCTCAGAAACCTGAGCAGCTTGACCCCAGGTGATGTTCCACAAAGACAGGAAGCCGGGTCGTGACCTTTCACCTCCTGTTTCCACATTACTGCTCAACTGCAGTTTATAAGATCTTAAAATAATAAAACTTTATTTTCTATTAAACTGAGAACCGTTGTTCCTGTGCGTTTGTCCTGCTCACATGTTGACTGCAGCTCCGCTTCATCACGTGACCCTCAGCTTCATCGTGTTTACAGAAACATCTGCGCGTGAAACACAACAGAAGTGCACGCACTCACTAACAGACACGCGCCCCTGTGCGTGCGTGAGAAACAGACCTCGGCAGGACTCCGTGTACCTCCAGCTGGAACAAGCACCCTGCCCGTGCTCAGGTACGGCGGAACAGAGACTCTAACACTAACCGCGTGCAGGTCAAAGGTCACGCGTGGGTGTAACTAAAGATTCAGACCCACCTGCTCCGATAAGTCGATGTTTTCGCTGCTTTGAAGCTTCCGGTTCTCTCTGTGCTTGTTTTCATCCACAGGTTGTTTATCTCACACAGGCTCCTCCCCCGCTGCCTCAAACGTCACCAAAATCCACCCAATCAGGCGGAGCGTATCTCACTGCATCACACGTAAACAAACAAAGCCCCGCCCCCTGCCCCGATCCTCGCACTGAGCCGAGTTCAGCCGGGCAGACCCGGCAGGCCTGAGGTCACTCCTCAGCGTACCGGTCAGGGTCAGAGGTCACCGGAAGCAGGTTATCTGCTCGCTGGGTTAACCCGCGCGCTCAGCGATCTGGAGCTCAGCAATCACAAACACGGATGAGGGTAACGTCTTTGTGGCAGTGTGACGCAACAGGAAGTAAAAATAGGAAGAAAGCGTGAAATAAAGATGCAAATAGCATAAATGTAAACATGTCAGTGATGGACGCGGAGGCTGCTCCAGCTCGCTGTGCCGGTGCTTGGACCGCGCTCTGTTTCTCTTTATGAAACGGTGATATTAGGATGCGAGGAGGTTAAATAGTCCCTCTGCTCTCAGACAGGAAACAAGACAAACAGGATTCAGACGCAGGATCAGATATGAATGTTTGTGACAGCTACAAGGTCCCGAGTCCCACATTCACCCCACTCGGGGCGTGTGTGGGACGCAGCTTCAATGAAACAAACGCTTCACATATTAAAACAAAGGGGGCGGCGCCTCCTGGTGGCAGCCGCAGGTACTGCAGGTGAGGACAGCGAGGTCCGATTTACTTCATTTTTCTTCGATTCAGCAGAAGAAGAAGAAATGAGTCAAACATAAAACACAGAAACGTCCTCTGGTCTGAAGTTCGGTAACATCCGACCAAACAAACAGCCGAAGGAGGTCAAAGCTAAACAGAATGAATACAATAAGAAAATCAAGCAGATAATTAAATATCATAATATTTAATAAAGTAAAATGTGAAGGACAGAGCGAAGTGCACAACAATTTAAAACACAACATACGAGCAACACAATGAACAATATACCACAATATCAAAACAATCTAAATCCTTATATACAGAAACGACCACAGCGCGCTGCAGGATGCTGGAAATGAACCGAGCTGACTTTCAAAACACGAAGAAAGAATTTAGTTCTTTTTTCTTTTTAATTCAAGCGACCAATGTGGAGGCTTGGGTGACGTAGCGAGCTGCAGCGACCAATCAGAACTCTCCGTGTAGAAACTTTGTTTGAAGTTTCTCCGGTCTCCGGCTTGTTTAGTGCGCATGTGCTCTTTGAGCGTATCAAACTTTGTGCGCATGCGTTCGTTAAACAAAAGTAGAGTGAGATTAGAGCGTGAGTGTTTTAACGTGAGTTCCTGAGCGGACCGGCGCACCGGACCGTCTTCTCTCCGTTTCTCCGGTTTGTGTTCAGCGAAGAAGAATCAAACAGGCTCGTGTGTTTCCTCCTTCATTGATCTGCAGAGCCGGAAGTTGTCTACAGTTTGCGGACAGTGACGGACTGAAGGTAAGCAGAATGTGTTCCGATCAGCTGTGTGACCTTTGACCTCTGCAGCCTCACACAGAGAGGGGAACGAGTCTGAGTGTTCGGTAAAAAAAAGTCCCGAGTTCGCAGTTGAATCCAACCGGTTCAGATTATCCGACTCTGTGAATCAGACAGAGCAGCTGATGTTCACGTCCTGACTCTGTAGTTACTTCTTGTTTGCCGGTGTGCTACACCTGTCACTGCCGAGCCCGTCCCACCAAACTCCGCTCAGAAACCGTCTAATTTAAGTCCAACTGCTGTGATTGTGCCCGACGCGTTTACACGGAGCCTGTCCTGAACCCGGAGCTCTGACAGCCCCCTAAGAAACACGAAAGATAACGCAGCAGGGCCGTGGATGTGGTTTATTCGAGTAATTATAATGATCACAGGCCGTCTGATGGTTTCAGGCTGTGTTGGAAAGTAAAAGTGAAACCAAGCTGTGGTCCTTTCCGTGCCTCGCGTGTGCGTGACAGTTTTATGCAAACAGGCTGAAGGTGGATGACACTCTGCTCTTTGAATCTCACTTTTCTTTGTTACATGTCACAGTCAGCAGCTGATGGAAAACTGAAACTGGTTTTTATTTTAGGGTCAGACGTGCTGCTTCCACTTTTGTGTCTGTGCTGCATTTCTACTGTATGTTATTTCTATTCATGCGTCATCATACAGCTGCACATTTGGCACAGGTGGATGCTGGGAAAGGTGGAGGCGGAGCAGAAGGAAGAGAAGGAGACGCGAGAGAAATCGCAACCGCTGAGCAGCGTAGGCTCAGGTTGGGTGGTTTGTGTGATCGCAGATAGACACGGAGTCAGTACACACGTGACCTCGTGTCGCACACGCGTGTGTTACTGTGACACGCTGTGTGTGACGTTAGTCACCGCTGCCTCTCTCACGGAGCTCACACACTGTTGCATCAATGATGCAGCAACCACAGAAATGCGATTAAAGATGTGACAGCTGCGACACGCTAACAGCAGATTTACCTGTGAAACTGTGACGCTGGCAGCTCACCTGTCCCAGGTGTGCGTCGCTGTGTAAGGAATAACTACTTACACTCATCTTCATTTTTGAACCTTGTTTTCAGGAAAGACACCACGTGGAGTCGCAGAGATGCCCGCCCGGATGGACGACGTCATGCGTTTGTGCTGTGAAGTGTCGGCTCACGAGGAGATCAAGGTCGCCGTGAAGAACTCCACCAAAGGGGCGATGGTGGCGGGAGGATCTGCGTTTGTGGGCGGGCTGCTCGGCGGACCTCCGGGGATCGCTGTCGGTAAGTAGAAGAAGAAGAAGGAGGAATTAAATCTGCTGATTCAGCAGAAGGAGATAAAAAGACATAAAAGGAAACAGAGGAGGACGCTGGGTTTGAGTTTGTCGGTTTAAACCTGACTGTGGACGAGGCCGCGTGTTTGCCACAGCTGTCAGAGTAATAACACGCTCTGAGGATTTGTGCTTTTTGTGGTAGAAGGCAGTAAACACGAGCAGGTTCGAGTCCTCTGCAGTAACTGCAGGTAAGAAGACGTTTGGAGGCTTTAGTTGCTGCAGTGATCGTCACGCGGGCAGCCTCAGTAACCTGGACCAGCAAAGTCCTCCCCACACAGCAGTAGGGCTGAACGATTATGGAAAATAATCTAATTGCGATTTTTTGCCCCAATATTGCGATTGCGATGCGATATGCGATTATTTTTTAAGGTCTTTGTCTTCTGTATTATTAAACAAAGACAAGCAATACATCATATAGTATGGCCAATACTATATTACATTAATTTTAAACTGTTCTTTCCTGGAAGACAGACCTCTGTTATGATGACATGAGGTGATGCATGAATTGATGACTGACATTTTTATTTAACTTCTTCAATCACAACAGTATATTTGAACATACACAATAGTTTATTTTTAGCTTACAAACATCTGAGCATAAAGTGCTGACAAGGAACCCTGGTGTAAACATTAAAATGAAAGTCAGTACAATGTGCAGATTGCAGAAATATACATAAACAAAATCAGTGGCTTTACCACACTCAGTTTTTCCACATCTGTGAACTACTAGACAGTCATTCAATTAAAAAATAATATTAAATAAATAAAACTAATAAATAAAAAATACACACATCTTACTGATCTCTGCAGTCAGTCACATTACACATAAAGTGCAAACATAATAGCAATTGTATAAACACACACACAAACACGCCTTTAAACTTTAAAGGAGTGAAATTGGACGGTCTAGTTCTGATTAGCGTCACCGCTGTCTCGGTGGAGTTTAATAAACTCGGCCGTCTGCTTCTTGCTATCTAAAATATAACCAGACACTGGTGTAAATTCTCGACTGTCTCATACTTCTGTTTAATAAGTTTTCTGTTTGACGTTTAGTCAGCTGTGTGAAAACCAAGGAGGAACCCACCCGGGGGATTAATAAAGTTTTATTTTATCTAATCTAATAACTTTAATCTCAGCCAAACCGATTTACTCACGAACAAACAAAACACTGAAAAAAGCCCAACAATAACATTTTTAGGTTGTCTAAGTGACTTATATATTACGTTTAACCCGAGCAGCGAAACTCCGCGGTGATCTGAAAATGATGTGCCGGGAGTTGTGCCGTTCTCGGCCGCATCAGTAACCCTCGAGCTCCCGGCTAGCTGTCGAGCTGGTGGGTAGCAGACGCCTCTGAAAACGTCGAAGCACTTTTGCAAATATGGGATATCTTGATAAACCGAGCAGATATTTGATGTTTACACAACTACTTTCTCGCCTGAAAATATGTTAAAAGTTTATTTTGTGACCCAGAAAGATTAGTATGAGTAATTTTAAAACTTAGTAGCGGCCGCCATTGCTGGAAACTGGAGTTTGGCTGGGCCGCGCTATGAATTCTGGGATATGGTAGTAATTTGGACAGCCTTCGGCGCGTCGCTGTGACGTAATCGGTCTACAAATGCGGCCTCAGGAGGATGCAGCCCATGAATTTGGACATGTCCAGAGTATAATCGCAGCCTTTGCGGTTAGAAAATTGCACTTGATCATGTCGCGATATTATCGCAAATGCGATATATCGTTCAGCCCTACACAGCAGCCATCTTGAAAGGCCTCTGGCGTTATGTAAATCGCTTTGTGTGGCCGACAGGAGAGTTAAAGCACACCTGTGTGAACGAACAGGTAAAGGCAGAGCCGTTTCACATGAGCGAGTTTACCTGATTCACTGTGTGACGATTATTTTTAACCACACGCTGAATTTAGTCGTTTGCATTGATGGAAACACAGACGCACTTTGGTCACCAAAGTTTGTAAATCTGGTAACTTGAGAACGAGGCGACGCAGAGTTTAAAATTCACAGCACGGTGCGTGTACTAACATCTCATTTGATAAGAGGTCAAGGTCAGAGGTCAAGTTTTCTGAAACTCTGGCGAATCCCATAATTCAACAAGGGAGTCACAAGTTTGTCCACCAGGAGGCTTTATGTCCTCACAGGTGCTCACATGCATGGCCTGAAAGCACACGCCTTAACACGCTCTGATCTTTTCCATAATAGATATAATATAATCAATCAATAAATGTATTGATGTGAACAGCCTGTGTTTAAAGCTTTAGACGTTTAAAGTTGGACGTCGCTGACCTCGGCCACAGCTGTTACTTAAGCCTGTTTACGCCTGTGTGTGCGCCTCTGACGCGCTGGTGTTCTTCTTCTGCATCTCTGTCAGGCGGCGCCGTCGGCGGTCTCCTGGGCAGCTGGCTGACCAGCGGGCAGTTCAGACCTCTGCCTCAGATCCTGATGGAGCTGCCTCCCCCGCAGCAGAGGCAGCTCTACGAGTCCATCACGGCCGTCTTGGGGAACCTGGACTGGACGGACGCGGCCCAGCTCGTCTCGCTCGTGATGGGGAACTCCACCCTCCAGCAGCAGGTCGCCGCTGCCTTAATTAGCTACGTCACCAAGGAGCTGAAAGCGGAGGTGCGCTACAAGGACTGAGGGATGGTTCCACGTGGACCTGACCTTTGAACTGAATCACGGACGTCTCGCAGCTCACACAGACGAAGTTCTCAGCAATGTTTGTGCAGCACTGATGTCTTTGTTACTTTGGCTTTTTTAATCCCTGAATGGGACCAGCGTGTAATTTAATCTGGATTAGAAAATCTGCTCATTCACACACTCTGCATCAGGGTCTTTTTAGAGTGCTGCTGCTCTCAGATTTCAAGCTTTTCATTCAATATTTGTTCAGCAGCTTTGATGACTGACAGCTCAGCTGGTACACTGTAAAATGATTACTCCCCCCGAAGACCGAGGGCTGGTACTACACCTCTGATGTTTTTTATCATGTTTTTATTGCAGCGTGTTATGACATCATTGTGACACTGCAGGACGTTGCATTGGACAAATAAAAACTGTTGTACAGCTCTCTGCGTCGCCTGTCACACAACGCATTTCTCATACTACTTATTTAATCTGTCTCTCTTCCACAGCATGTCTTTATCCTGTCTTCCTTCTCTCTCTCCAACCAATCACAGCAGATGGCCCCGCCCCTCCCTGAGCCTGGTTCTGCTGGAGGTTCCTGTTAAAAGGGAGTTTTTCCTTCCCACTGTCGCCAAAGTGCTGCTCATAGGGGGGCATATGATTGTTGGGTTTTCTCTGTGTGTGTTATTGTAGGGTCGACCTGACAGTATAAAGCAGCTTGAGGCGACTGTTGTTGTGATCTGTATAAATAAAATTGAATTGAAAGGTCAACATTGACCTTGGGCTTAGCCAACCTTGGTACTCGTGTCTGTCGAGGAAGACCTGGTATGTTGTTGTGAAATTTGATGATTGTGGGCAATATAAAGTTTTTACTGATCTTCATATTTGGTTGACTTTGACCCAATTTTCACCAAATCAGAAATCAGCTTCTACCAAATCTCATAAACTCAGATTTTATTCTGAGTAGAACAGAAAACACATCAAATGTTTAAAATGAGAAACTCTGATGGCAGCGACACATCTGTAAAGTGGGACAGCTCCATGCTTCCTCTTCTTCAACATCAGCCTGTGATGGTCTGTGAGCTGAGGAGGGCAGCAGTCCTGGCTCTGCTGCGTCCTGTTGCTGATGCTCCAGATGTTTTCAGCTGACTCGCTTCCTATGAAGCTGTGCAGCTGGAATATTGACTTCAGTAGGTAACAGAGCTACATTATGGAGCAGCTTGTGTCTGAGCAGGGAGGAACCTTTAGAAAGGTCAGTATTACAGAAGCAGGTAGCCTGATGGATTAACTGGTAGGATCGTGGGAGTGTAGGAAAGAGCTTAGCTTTGTCTTTAGACACCAGTCCCAAATCTCTTATGGTCCACGCTGGTCTCGTAGCCTGGGTGTCCTCATAAGGTCCTGTACCAAAAACAAATCCATTGCAATGAATAGCTTTAAAGAAGAGATCGTGTTCTTAGTGAGGTGAAAGGTAAACTGGACCCACGTCAGTTTGCACAGAAGATGCTCTTGTAGCTGTTGCAGAGAATTAGTGTCACGTGGACCCAACAAAGATATTTATGGACTGTTCATCTTTAATACTGGACCACATATCTTAATGCAAAGGTTATCACAGCTTAAGGGTCACAGCACACTGATCAGCAGCAGAAGGGTGTAGAGTATGGCACCAACACCAACACCAACTGGGGGAGATGACTGATGACCAGAGGAGAGAGCTCTTCAACGCAATCAGGCGACATTTACGTGGCCTGGTGTGGAAAACTGCTGAAGACCTCATTGATAAAGTGATGAGAAATCCTGATCTCAAGACCACAATTATCAATTTGTTAATCGGAATGTTAATGTGAGAACAGGCGTCTTAACATTTATGACTCTGTGTGTGTGTTGGCCTTCGTGATGGACAAACACAGTCAGTGAATTTTAACCAGACGTATTTCTCAGTTAGAAACATAAATTAGAGATAATCTGTGCCGGAGTAGAAAGTCAATGTATTTTCTTCACTCTGATTCAAATAAAAGAAAAAAACTGCTGAACATTTTTGTGTCCTTACAAATGATTTCATTCTCCTGAATAAAGTACTCCACATACTGTGCAAATGTAAAATATGGAGAATTATACTTGAAGTTGGCAGCCGGTTTTCTCAGACCAACAGCTCCTAAAGGTCAGACATCAGTTTCCTCCGGCATGTTCATCTTTAGCTCCCTGCTCGCCTTTTTGGGTTTGGAAGACAAAGAAACGTCAGAAGGTGCAGCTGAAGAACATCAACAGCACGTTTATGGAAAAAAAACGAGTGTAAAATCCACACGCAGCACATGACCAGCTTACCCACATTCAACAAACTCAGATGTTAAAGTTGTTTGAATGAAGCTGAAAGGTCAGACCAGGTGTAACCAAAGGGTGCAGTTAAAAGCAAAGGTGATAAAGAGCTTTAGGTTTCCCGTGAAATCTTAAGAACTTCGAGGTGATACACGAGATCTGAGCTGAATGTTTGGGCTGAAGTGTGTGAACAAGATGAAGCAGAAAAGCTTGTGTTTCAGTGAAACACTGAGAGTGTAATCAGACCAGTCCAGCAGAAATCCTGCAAACACTTCAGTGTGAAACCAGAGAGAAGACAGGATGTCCATTCTGAGGTCTGCAATTTCTCTGTACCATTACACTGCGCACTGACTGAGAATACAAGTATCTGAACTTGTTCTTCAGGTTTTTACATTAAATGGAACATTTAAAGGTAATCCATTCTGCTCATTTAAGCTCCGATTCACAGTCTGTATCTGATCCTGGGCCTCAGTGCAACCACTCAGCTCATTGCATCTGAAAGAAGCGCTTTTAGCTCCTCCCCCTACCTTCCTGTCATGTTTGGGTCAAATCTGACCAATTTACAAATGATAAAACCCATAAATATTGTGTTTTACATCCGATTGCCTATGGGTCTTATGACATCCTCCACAGTATGCACTATATGAAAGTGATAAGCACCTCTTTAGTTGAATTTTGAACGTTTTAATCAACTTTGTTACATCTCTAATGTTCCCGGCCATAGAAAACACCATAGAAAATGAATTGGAATCCAACCTCCACCCCATTTGGCCTCCAACCCCCTGAATGGCCCACTGAACTGACGTTTCTTATGTTAATTTAAGAGCTGTTAAGACTAACTGGTCAATTGTGACCAGAACACTAAAGTAGGGTGGGTGTTGGGTCTAAACTTAGACCCCACTGACCCTGGGACTTATTCCCGTGAAGGACATGCATGTGAGAATGTGTGTGTGCACGTGTGCAAGAATGTCTGTGTGTGTCTCTGTGTGCGTGACTTCCTGATCACAACTGTTTCTAACAACATCCTGGTCATAAAGAGGGTAATCTCCCCCACACCCAATGTATGGTTCAATTCCTGTATTGGTTCACCATACACAACACAGTGAAGCCATAAAAAGGGCAGGAAGCTTACCAAACATGAAACAAACCTTCACAAGGATCAGAATCAGAACCAGAAAGGGTTTTATTGCCAAATGTTGAGCAGGTTTACAACATTAGGAAATTGCTGCGGTACTTAGTGCAAACATACTGTCAGATAACGCTTAAATAGACATAAAAATAAGAATTAAAAGTGCTAAGAAGATAGATATATACATGATATATACATGAGTGCAGGTGGTGATCAGTGCCAAACATGGAATGATGCAGTGACACAGCGTAGGGTCATGTGTTAGTGGTGGGAACAGTCATGTGGTTATTGTTCATGTGTCCAACAGCAGAGGGGAAGAAACTGTTCTTATGGCGAGAGGTTCTGGTGCGAATGGACCGGAGCCTCCTGCCTGAGGGGAGCAGGTCAAACAGACTGTGTCCAGGGTGAGAAGGGTCAGCTGAGATCCGAGCTGCACGCCGCAATGTCCTGGAGGTGTACAGGTCCTGCAAAGATGGGAGTCTGCAGCCAATCACCTTCTCAGCAGAGCGCACAACACGCTGCAGTCTCTGTTTGTCCCTGATAGTGGCTCCAGCGTACCACACGGTGATGGAGGAGGTGAGGATGGACTCGATGATTGCAGTGTAGAACTGCATCATCGTCCGTGTTGGCAGGTTGAATTTCTTCAGCTGCCTCAGGAAGTACATCCTCTGCTGGGCTTTCTTAATGACGGAGGTGATGGTGGGCTCCCACTTCAGGTCCTGGGTGATGGTGGTACCCAGGAAGCGGAATGAGTCCACAGAGGTGATGGGGGTGTCAGTCAGGATGATGGGGGGGAGTGGAGCTGTGTGCTTCCTGAAGTCCACAATAATCTCCACTGTCTTCTGGGCATTCAGCACCAGGTTGTTGTGGCTGCACCAGGACACCAGACGTTCAACCTCCCTCCTGTAGGCAGACTCATCCCCGTCCGAGATGAGTCCAATAACGGTGGTGTCATCTGCAAACTTGATTAGCTTGACAGACTGGTGGGTGGAGGTGCAGCAGTTAGTATACAGGGAGAAGAGCAGAGGAGAAAGAACACAGCCCTGAGGGGAGCTGATGGTCCGGGAGTCCGAGACATTCTTTCCCAGCCTCACGTGCTGCTTCCTGTCCGTCAGGAAGTCAGTGATCCACCGGCAGATGGGATCAGGCACATTCATCTGGGAAAGCTTGCCTCGGAGATGGTCTGGAAGGATGGTGTTGAAGGCAGAGCTGAAGTCCACAAACAGGATCCTGGCGTAGGTTCCTGGGGAGTCCAGAAGCTGCAGGATGAAGTGTAGGGCCATGTTGATGGCGTTATCTACAGACCTGTTGGCTCTATATGCAAACTGCAGGGGGTCCAGGAGGGGGGCCGTGAGGGTCTTGAGATAGGAGAGAACCAGGCGCTCAAATGACTTCATGACCACAGATGTCAGAGCCACGGGTCTGTAGTCATTTAGTCCAGTAATCCTAGGTTTCTTGGGGACAGGGATTATGGTAGAGGACTTGAAGCAGGCAGGCACATGACATGCCTGCAGTGAGGAGTTGAAAATGCCAGAAAACACTGTGGATTTACTTCCAATATTTGTCGCACTCGTGCGTCTGAGAAGACGCGGACTGCTAACTGCTCTTCCTGGGATCTTCCTTTCCAACGTACGCTCACTCCGGAATAAGATGGACGAGCTGGCCCTGATGAGAAGCATGAACAGAGACTTTGCCTCCTCCTGTGTCTTATAGATGTGCTTGTGATAAAACACTACAGCCTCCCCAGAACCTCGAGAGGCTGGGGAGGGGGACAAAGGAATTCCTTTGATCACAGAGTTGAAACAATGTAGAGATGGTAAGCATAAAAATGACAACATTTAACAATTCACTTTAACAGTGGGGGTGCACACAACAAGGGGGTTAAGAAAAAGTACTCATGATTGGCTGCTCCTCACAAAAAAACACCTTCACCTCTCTGTGACAACATCCAGAACAAAGAGTTAAGTCTGTGAAGGTTCTCAGTCATCCAGGTCATCGTAGTCAAAGGAGCTTGCAAAGAAAAGCGTCTGGACTTCTTTAAGTTGCTTGAAGACGTTTCACCTCTCATCCGAGAAGCTTCTTCAGTTCTAAGGTCAAATGGTGGAGAGTCCCAGATATAAACCTAGTGGGAGTTTCCCCCCACAGAGGGACAAAAGGACCCCTGATGATCCTCTAATCGCCTGAGCCAAGGTGTGAAACTGGGTGTGGGTCCCAATCAGGATCAATGACATCCCGGTGCATTTCAGACCCAGCAACACGCTCAGACACAAACACCCGAAAGACAAAACTCCAACACACAGACTTAACAATGTGGTGTTTGCTGTACAGTGCAGCGAGGAATGACCAGACCTCTACATTGGAGAGACCAAACAGCCACTTCACAAGCGCATGGCACAACATAGAAGAGCCACCTCCACAGCAGTCCATCTGCATCTTAAGGTCAAAGGTCACTCTTTTGAGGATGCCAATGTTCACATTTTGGACAGAGAGGACAGATGGTTTGAAAGAGGAGTGAAGGAAACCTTTTATGTGCACTGTGAGCGACCATCTTTGAACAGAGGCGGTGGTTTACGACACCAACTCTCTGCCATCTATAATCCAGTTTTGAGATCCCTCCCCAGACGCCTTAACGCCCACTCACATCCTGGGCCATCTGACCTCAGGAATTCGCATGATAAGGTGGGGCCAGGTTTCACAATGAACTCACCCGAAACCCTGGCTGATTGTGACCCACACCCAGTTTCACACCTTGGCTCAGGCGATTAGAGGATCATCAGGGGGTCCTTTTGTCCCTCTGTGGGGGGTATCTCCCACTAGGTTTAAATCTGGGTCTCTCCACCATTTGACCTTAGAACTGAAGAAGCTTCTTGGATGAGAGGTGAAACGTCTTCAAGCAACTTAAGGTGTCCAGACGCTTTTCTTTCCAAGCTCCTTAGACAACAAAGAGTTAACAAAAAAGTGCTGAGAGCAGGAAATACTGTTCGTACATGGAGCTCGATATTAGAACTTCTGGTCATGTCACACAAGTTATCAGGACACAAACATTAACAGGAAGTCTTTTAAAGGTGTAGCTGAGCCAACATTAAAATGACAGCGTAATACTACGGGAGCATTTCTGGTCCTGCACTTCAGGGTTCAGGATCTCAGGTGTTGCACCTGGAATCTACACTGTGACATCATTAAAACCAGGCACAGGCCCTCCAAGGCCTATCTCCCCTCACCACACTCCCTGCTGGTAACTGATGCCCTCAGGGGTTGCGTTGGTGGTTCTTGGTGTCCGGGGCTGGGCGCTCAGGTATGTACCAGCTCACTCCCAGTGACTACTTGGCGGGGCCTGGTGCCTGTTGCTCGGTCAGGCCTCTTCCGGGGCAAAGGGGGCCCTCGGGCCTCCAGCCTCTGGGCCTGTGGCTCGGTTCACTCTGGCACAGCTGGCTGCCTGCAGAGCCGGCAGGCAGCTCTCCTCAGCTCTTCCCAGGAGGGTGGCACGGATGCTCCTCCGGTGGTCCTCCTTGGGCTCTCGCACTCTGGGGCCTCTGGATGCCTGCAGCCTGGATCTCCTCCATGCCTTCTTCATGCCCTGGGGGACGGGGCTATGGCTCTCTACATCCTCTAGCAGACCATTACATGTGGAAACCTTTTGAATACAAGCGCGCTGATCCACACAGGTGTTCACTGTTCATAGACATAAACTACACCTTTATTGGCTGCTACCTCAAAGCACATTGTGCGCTGTCGGTCCTGCGTGCTACAAAACAACATTCAATATTTAGTATTTACTGCTGTTTACACTTGGCTAGATTAACGTGATGGTGTTGTGTTTAGTATGTTGCTTTGTTGTTTTTGCTTGTTTTCTCTTCTTTTTCTCTCAACAGGTGATCCAGGAGATTTTTTTCTCTTCTTTCTCTTTTTAAGTGCCCTTTCTCACTGTCCCTCTTCCCTTCTGTTTTTGTTTTCCTTCATCTTTCTTTCTCCCTTTCCTATCCCTCAGTCATGTCTGTCCCGTCTGTAAAACTGAAAATAAAATAAAATAAATAATAACAACAAAGGTCGATCAAATGGACCAATACGGCAAGGCCGTGATGGTCCATTTGGCAAAGTAAATCCATTGGGTCTCCTTGTTGGTCTTCAGACAACAATTCTGATGGCTAAAGAACCAAATGGGACAGGCAAAAAAAAAAAAAAAAAAAGAAATCATGAGAAACGCATCAGGGCTTCTTGTTTATCAGCTTTACAGAGAAAAATGCCTTAGAGACGCATCATACTTCACAGTTTATCCCAAAATGATGTATTGAACATATGTTTTCAGGTTTGAAGCAATTGACCTGGGCTATGCTTGGTAGAGGTATAATGCCAGTTACAAATCTCTCAACATGTGTACACCGTGCACCAATTTTGACAGAAAATACACAAACTGATACGAGGCTTTTTCCATCTTGTGGGGCTTACAAAAAAAAGAAAGAAAGAAAAACACCCAGTCCTGAAAGACGTGCGTATAAAGCTAAAGAAGTATCCAACCGAAGGTGTCGGCTGGCGTGAAATATCGTTTCACATTGAAAGTGAAAATTCCTAACATGTGACAGTTGTTCCGGTGTTAAGGGTCCGGTTTGGTTTGTACGAGTAACACGAGATAAACCAGTCCAGTAACGTCCTGAAGAAATGAAACCGATGTGCTAATATGGTAAATGGGTTTATATTAAGACACTAATGAACACTGGCAGGGTCCTTACACCTCACAGAGTGGGTAACGTGATCACACAGGTTTGGATGTTTGGAGCGTCTGTTGGAAGCACCGAGACGCCGTAAACACCTACAGTTCAGAAGCACACGGCACAGATGTGACTCGATCAGGGTACTTTCATTTCTTATTGTCTCAAAAACGATTATGATACCAACTCATCTGTTAGTCAGTGAATGAATGAACTAAACAAAATGCTGGTCACCAAGTCAGAGCTTAAAGTTTTTGTTTGCTTGTTTAATATGAAGGCGAGTGAGCTTCAGGTTTCCGGTAAATGCCAGGCGCTGCTCCAGAAAGCAGGTTTATCAGATTCTTTCTGTTTCTGTTCCAGAAGAGCCAATCAGAGTCTTCAGTCGGCTCTGATCGTGTTCATCCAACATTTGTAGTGAAAGAAGCCGGGCTGTGCGCAGCAGTCTGTAAGAGTTACCATCAGAGGCTGCTGTTGAATCCATCTCCCCCGCTGAGCTGCATCATTTATTTGTGTTCATCAGCACTGGCTCTCTGTGCCTCCAGCCTCTTATTTTAACCACGTGCCGTGCTATCCACCGCCCCCTGCTGACCGTTAAAAAGAATGCAGGTTTAAGGACCTTCAGTTTTGGCTTTAATCTTCAGACGCTGATGAGTTTAGGTCAGCTCTTGTTCCTGAACAGAAACCTGGAGTTTCATCTCAGGATGAAAACCCTCAGATATTTACCTGAACCTGGTCTCTGGAATGAGCCCACAAACAAAAGCAGACGTCTGCGAGTGAAAAATTCCCAGTGTGTTCTTCCAGCATTCACAGAGACAATAGCCGACATCAGTGATGTCAGGGCGGAGTGATGGTGCTGGATCCTTCTGTCAAACTGAGACGAGACAAACCGCTCCAGTAACATTCAGCAAAAAGTGAAGAATAAAAGGTGTTTTTGTGTCAGCGCGACAGAAGAGTGTGGATTTAGACCCTGGTGTGAAGCTGAAATCCAGCTGAGCACACATCTGTGCTTATCTGTAACTTTAAATTCATTTCACTTTTACTGCACGGCACCAATTCACAACTGCAGTCGCCTCCAGCAGCTTTAAACTGTAAGGCTGTAAAGACCCTGCAACGCTGGAGAGGAACCCAACAATCAGACGATGCTCATGAGCAGCACCTGGAGTGGAGGCTGAGGGAGGGGCAGCCAAAAGGCCAACAGAGCTCCTGAGCTCAAACTACAAAGCTTCAAATCATTTCAGACATTTTGCAGTCACTGATGAAAGTATTGCAGTATTTATAGTTGTATGATGGAAATAATGAAACTGAAACTCACACACTGACACCTCACACACAAACACACACCTGCTATAAAGGTGTGTGTTTGTGCTCGTGCTTCATTCCTCTCAGGACAGCAAAGGTAAGAAACATAGATCATTACAGCTTTTCTGTCTTTCTGCTACTTGTCACTTAAACTTGATCAGTCATTGTTGATCGCACCAGCTGATCCATGTCGTCTATATTAGCTTATTTTAACTTTCACTGCTGTGGACGAGTCAGGAGTGCTTTTTAAAAGTTCGCGACATGAATCAACTTAACAGTCAAAAATATTATCAATGATTACAAATAAATCTGAATATTTTTCTTCTGATTAAATATTAGACTGAACGTCTGCTGCTTGGACCTTACAGGCCTGATGTGATTTGCTGCTTTATGAATAAAACTGAATTTGTTCTGACAGTAAAATTACATCACAGTTACATCCAGGCAGAAACTGACAGAATTTTACCCAAATACTTCATCAGTAAGATGAACGACAAAATAAAAAAAGATCTCCAACAACTGCTCGACAAATTATGGTCTGAGCCAGATCTCAAGGTCACCATGAAGAACTCGGTGAAAGGAGGAATTAAGACCGGAGGATGTGCGGTTGTTGGTGGGCTAGTTGGTGGACCTCCGGGGTTTGCTGTGGGTGAGTACATCAATTATCCATTTGTGAAGCAGACATTAAAGCAGCTGATGATCGGGCCAAATGAAACGAAAGAATCGAGGACACAGTGAGAACTTGGACAAAATCAATCAGATTTTTTATTTTATTGGGTTATTGGACTGATAGACTGCCATGTTCAAAAAATATGTGGAATTGGGAGGAAACGATCCCTCACACAGAGCTTTAACTTCTGAACTTCAAAAATATAAACTGCTGTACGTGAACTTTTTGTCCATGTAGCGACTTCCACAGTCGCTAGAGGCCGGGGATGGAGCCTGCCTATTTGCCTGACGCGCTGTCAACTTTTCGCAATAATGCGAGAGGTGGAATTGTTTGCTTGTTTATTAAAGTGCTTTGAGAGTTTACAGAGTAATGTCATTGGCTCCTGATTCAGACTCTTACAACGTCACAGGCTCTAATGTAACAAGGCGAAACATGTTGTGCAGCGCAGCGGTCAACAAAATAGTGATGGGTCGTTCGCGAATGAAATGGCTCTTAGAGCCGGTTCTTTGACGTGAACGACGCGAGCCGGCTCCTTATCGCGAGCCGTCACGTGGGGTTTTTTTTTTTCCCCTTCTCTCACCCTCTCTCTCGCACTTTTTTTCCGCTTCACTGTGCACGTGAGCCTTGTGCTTTACGCTGGGCAGAGGGGGGAGGGGCGGTAGTTACACTCAAGTAGCACAGGAATAGAGCCAGAGGGAGAGAGAGCCAGGGACAACAACGTCACATTAAAAAGGTATAGTAATCATCCACAACTATTTTCAGTAGTGGAAGATAAAGGATTCAGAAAGTTTATTCATGCAGGTCCATATGACAGAGAATATGCATGTTCTTTTAGTTTTCATATTATAATTTATATTTAATTGTGTTGTGGTTTGCAGTGTTTTGTGTTGTTTTCACTTTAAATTTGTAAAAGGAAAAAGCTGAAAATTTAAATAGTTAAAAGTTGAAATGTGAATAGTTGATTTTTGTATTATATGATTTATTTATTACATTTTATATGGAGTGAATAAATAAAAGTATATTTACGGTGGCCCCTAGAGACAAAGCACATACAAACTTCAAATCACGTACGAACTCTGAAGCATGTACAAACTCCAAAACACGTACAAACTCCGAAGCACGTAAAAACTCCAAAGCACATTAAAGCTCAGAAGCACATAAAAACTCAAAACACGTACAAAAGACAACAGAAGTGCTCCAGGATGCTGGGCGCAGTGTTGAGCTTTTGTTATCTTGTGGCTACACAAGCCAGCAAGTACCAACGACCGGATTTGGTGTGTGGTAGTAACAGGTAAATGAACTTTTTTTAAAATTATTTGAATATATATGAGTGCCTGTGTATAAATACACAAACAATACACACATGCTTTCAATTGTGTAATTTAAGTGATCTAGTAGCTCTGCTTTGGAAGTTCAGTTCATGCTAGAAATGTGTTTTGGAGTTTGTACGTGTTTTGTCTCTAGGGGCCACCGCATATATTTATATATAAACATATATAAATAAAACCACTTTTTTAATGTTAGTAATTCCTTTTGTGCATAATTTTACATTGTTGTTAATAATAAATTAATTAAAGCAACAAAACAACCTGAAGAGCCGGTTCGGAGCCGAAAGAGCCGGCTCTTTTTAGTGAGCCGAACCGAAAGAGCCGGATCTCTAAAAAGAGCCGGAAATCCCATCACTACAACAAAAACTACGGCTACCCGCCCTCCTCTCTGTCAAAATCAAAACCAGTGAATGACAGACTGACAACGCCCATTTATGTCACCGCTAGCACCCACGTGACTCCCATAACCAGTGTTGGGGAGTAACAGAATACATGTACCGCCGTTACGTATTTAAAATACAAAATATGAGTAACTGTATTCCGTTACAGTTACCGTTTAAAAAGGTGGCATTCAGAATACAGTTACTTTGTTGAAATAAATGGATTACACTGCGGTACTTTCCTGTTTCATATTGTCAGGACTGTTTGGGTTTTGTTTGACAGCTACGTTCTGTTGTTCCAGGCGGCAGCGTTACGGTTGCCATGGTTACAGGGCGACACGCTCTCTCTCTCTCTGCGACTGCGTGTTTCCTGGGTGAGAGAGCGCCTTTTCGTTGTTGTTGTTGTGCTAAGCTAACAGGCAGAATGCTACAAGCATAGCTCTAAAGAATGTAGCATCATGGGCAGTGTAGTCCGTGCTGCAGGGAGAATGGACTGCCATACACGTTATGTGTCTGTGAGCGCGAGGAGGGAGAAAAATGAAAAGTACGAGTTGTCATTGAGCAGAAACGGGAGCTGGAAGCATGTAAATATAATAATAACCACTGCAGCCAAGAAGAGTGCCTGACGAGCCCAGCTGTAAGTAAGCTGTTAAGACTCGACTGTACACCGTGTTCGTGTTTTCCTCCGAAACAATAAGTTCCGTTGGAGCAGTCTTTCAACGCCTCTCTCTGTCTCTCGCTAGCAAAGTTGACCCAGACAACAAAGTAAAGCTAGTTTTCGGCTACGAGCCGACAGGGACCCCGCCGTATTAGTCAGAGGTCCCTTTACTACAGTTCGGAGTCGCGGACCTTCAGTAATAGTAATAAATCACACAGCAATAGTACATTCATGTTGTTGTAAAAAGCATGATAATATATTAAGTAATCCAAAGTATTCAGAATACGTTACTGTCATTGAGTAACGTAACGGAATACGTTACAGAATACATTTTGGGGCATGTATTCTGTATTCTGTAATGGAATACGTTTTAAAAGTAACCTTCCCAACACTGCTCATAACAACCAAACAAATAAAAACCCAGTGATCATCAAAATTCAATACATTCAATTATGGCTCCTACAGTCCATTTAAGTGCAGATCAGCAAACTGTGAGCGGTAAACTTTGAGTCTCCATCACTCTGCTCTCTGCTGGGAACTGTTGAACCAAACCAACACATAAGTTGCAATGAAGTGAAAATTCTTTGAAGCTTTGTGGAGTTGAGGGGACCGAAGCATTTTAGCAGTCATGCGATGAACTTGAACCTCAGTCCCATCAGATATAATTTACTCTCAGTCTCCTCTTCAAGACAGGCAGAAATATTTCTAACTGGAAACATTATTCAAATAATCCGTCAAAAATATAACACGAATCAACACAGCGGCCATTTCCATGGTGAGGAATGAAGAGAAACAGCTCCTAAAGCAACATATGTGACTCTCCATCCACCCTCTTGTCTTCCAGGTGCAGCCATCGGAGGCATCTACAGCTGGAAGACCAGTGACGATTTCAAGCCTCTGCCTCAGATCCTGCGCGAGATGCCTCCTGCTCAATTGGACGAGCTCCTTAAATCAGTCATGGCTATTTTAGTTCATCTGAAATGGGAAACTGTAGAGGGCCTCATTGATTATGTGATGAAAGACATTCCTCTCAAGAAAGCAATCATTGATGAGTTAAAGCGCAGGGTGAAAACTTTAACCTGAGAACAGGTGTGCCGTGAGTTCTGGCTGCCTGCAGACTTTTCATGACAGTCAGGTCTCTGTGAATAAAGAGGTTTCATGTTGAACCCTGAAGCACACAGAGGAGAGAAAATCTTTCTTCATCTTTTTCAAATAAAACAAACTGATGAGCCTTTTTGTGTTTCCACAAATGTTCGCATTATAATGATTGAAGGTGCAGCGCTGCACGTGTACATTATGGATGTACACGTGGAGCCGACGATGATGCTGAAAGACCCGATGAAGTGATACAAGCTGCCGGTTCAGTTTAAGATCTACTTGAAACTGTAGGTAGAGTAGGTTGAAATCAAAGTCACGCACATACTGAACAAAATGACTTTGGGAGTTATAATTCGAGTACCATCTGCAAATTTATTTATTTCATATTTTTGTATTCGTGATAAAACTTGTCACATTTGTTTAACGCAGCATGACAGTTACATGGAAATAACATTTTCTTTTCTGTCTTTGTGACTCAAAATTTCATGTTAAAAGTTTCTCTACATGCGGGGGTGTCGTACCACGGTGGCTATCCCCGACGGGATCTAGCACGCGCTGGGCAGGGAGAGTGGAACCAGCTGACTCCGCCTCCATTACAACCAACTAGAGGTGGAAGTGACGTTTGACTTTAGTGAAAAGGTGAAAGATGAGTGTCGTTACACTGTGGTTCAGTCTGTGGGTTACAACAGAAAATTATACATTTATTGTTCTCACCTGTTATCGGACGGGATAAATTAAAAAACAAAAACAGGACAGTTTGGCTGATAATTATTTGGATCCCACTGAAACTGTCTAAACCAGCGGTGCCCAACCTTTTTTGCATTACGGACCGGTTTAAATCCGACAGTATTTTCACAGACCGGCCTTTAAGGTGTCGCGGATAAATACAACAAAATAAAACCAGTACCGGTACCAAAAAAGATTTATTCATAACACACGTGAAAAGACCCAGGGAACCAAGTTAATGATAAAAACGATAAAAACCTTAAAAACCATAGCCAACCAAGTTCAGCTTTCGTGGCCCGGTCCATGGCCTGGGGGTTGGGGACTGCAGCTCCAAAGAGCTCCAAAACTTCAGGAGTAGTTAGTCACTATAAGAAGTGTTTGTTAACTGAAAATCAAGAATGATGGATGCCATTTGTCCCTGATTTGGAAAGCCCGCTCGCAACGCATGGGAAACAAATCCTGTCAGGGATACTTAGCGTGGAACGACACGGGCACAGCTTGGAGGCTCAGCATGACCTTGAAACTTTCAACTAACCACACCAAAGTAAGCCGAGCTATGTCAAAGCTCGCAAACCCCCCAAAATTCCTTCAGAGGAACAACAACATGAAGGTGCTACTAACAGGATGGTGGAACTGAAGGTAGCGTTAAGAGAGTTGAGGACGCTTGGCTCGCAGTTTAAGTCCAGCATTGACAGCATTGGTAAAATGGGTGAGATGACCACCTGTGTCACAACACACCAGTTTGAGAGATCGAGCAGAAAGTAGAGCGCCGCCGCCTGCAGACAGAAGAACCTGAAGAACGTCTGGAGAGCAGCAGTGGCGAATTAGCAAAAGCAATGGAGCAAACTGCCTGGTCGAGGTGTGGCATGAACCGAATCCTGGAAAAGTGGAATACTCGTGTCACTATAGTACATTAAAAACTTGCTCCCCCATAGATTACTTCCCTGTGTCAAGAGAGCTGTTATCACAAATGAAAAACTGCTGGCACAGCTGTATAGTTATAAGTGACCATGGTCCTGTCTGTTAGCATTTACGGGTGGGTGGCTGTGGCTCAGGTGGAAGAGCAGATCATCTACTGATTAGAAGGCTGGTGGTTCGATCCTTGGCTTCCCCGGTCTGCATGTCAGATATCCTTGGGCAAGATACTGACCCCAAGCTGCGCTCTGATGCGCTCATCGGACTGTGACTGTAGATGAGTTTGCACTTGTGAATGCATGAATGAGGCATGTTGTATAGAGCGCTTTGAGTACTCCAGGAGAGCAGAAAAGCACTCTATAAGAATCAGACCATTTATATAGACGGAACAAAACGCTGAATTTATTACATACGTTAAAACCAGAACAGCATCGATTTTGGATCAAATACTGGCCAAACTAGTACCAACATAAGCTGGGAGGAGAGGAGAATTAATCAGCTTTACAAGCTCCAACATTTAAAGAGAAAAAATGAAATGGAAATTTCAGGAAAACAGATTAAACTCTTGGAACTTCAGCTTATTAAAAATAAAGACTACAACTACTCAAATCAACTTACTTCTTTTGACAGCAAAATATAACAAGTTACCCACTGACAAAGCGGAGAAAAAGCTCGCTCTGGCTCAAAACATCTTATTACAATCAAGGAGAAAAGGCTGGCAATGGGCACGGAGAACTCAGACATCACAGTCTGAGACAGCAATTAGGATAATTCTTCAGGAAACCTAATAATAGACCCCCTAGAAACTTACAGTAGTTTTAAGGAACACCACACAGATCAGAATGTCTCAACTTGACCAAAACACATTTATCAGTCATTTGCAATTTCACACAATGATGATGAAAATTTTTTTTATTTATACAGCACCAAATCACAGCAGCAGTCTCCTCAAGGTGCTTTATACTGAAAACCCCCAACAATCATATGAGCCCATGAAAGCACTTTGGCGACAGTGGGAAGGAAAAACTCCCTTTTAACAGGAAGAAACCTCCAGCAGAACCAGGCTCAGGGAGGGGCGGGGCCATCTGCTGTGATTGGTTGGGCTGAGAGAAGGAAGACAGGATAAAGACATGCTGTGGAAGAGAGACAGAGGTTAATAACAGATATGATTCAATGCAGAGAGGTCTGTTAACACACAGTGAGTGAAGAAGAAACACCCAGTGCATCATGGGAATCCCCGGCAGCCTACGTCTATTGCAGCATAACTAAGGGAGGATTCAGGGTCACCTGGTCCAGCCCTAACTATATGCTTTAGCAAAAAGGAAAGTTTGAAGCCTAATCTTGAAAGTAGAGATAGTGTCTGTCTCCTGAATCCAAACTGGAAGCTGGTTCCACAGAAGAGGGGCCTGAAAACTGAAGGCTCTGCCTCCCATTCTACTTTTAAGAAAGCAGTCTTACATAAGGTGGAAAGATTAAATCTAGTTATAAAAACCCTTTTTATCAGTTCAACATAGGACTTAATTATCCAACCACTGATGTTAAATCAACTGACAAACTATGACTGTTTATTGAAGTAAGTCAAAGAAACACCTGAGCAACTATGCCCATATCACCGATCAATGTTAAAATGTTAATGTCCAAAATGTTTAAAACAAACAAAAACCCCACTAGTGACAGGTGGTATAAAGCCCACCACCCCTGTATCTCTTGGTCTCCCCAATATGGACAAATACAGTTTGGACGTCAGCAGGAAGATCGGGTGGTGGCTTTAAAATATGGTTTGAGAGGAGCGTGAGGAGCAGGGCTGGACTGGGACAAAAAATCGGCCCGGGCATTTTGACTAGAGACCGGCCCACCAAAAATGTGACGTCATTCAGGGGTAAAACCGCAAAGGATTCTGGGAACTTGTGGCAAGAGGTACTAGCGCATGCAGGCTTTCAATTGAGCTCAGTTACACAGCGATAAAAAGAAACACAAAAAATGGCAAGAAGCTGTTGTATTATTAACTGCAATAGCCGGTGTTGTGCCAAAAAGTGATTGTCTGCCAAAAACTGATTGCTGGTATTTAAATTGCTATGAGTAACTTGTTGGGCTATAATATGTGAAACATATGTCAAATGCATCCCTCATGGATGACATGAAGTCATCTCTCCATCTCTCTCTGCTGCTCTTCTGTCTCCTCTGTCACAGACTTCTCCACTTTTGATGATAAATCAGCCTGGTGCAACATGTAAGGATTGGCACAATTTGTTAAGATTTTGAGGAGTTTGAGAAACTAACCTGAAGCATAAAATAAAATTTACTATCAGTAACTTCATAGCACCCGCCCAGCAGTATATAAACTCCATCATGCTAGCTAGTACGCAATACCAGTTATTCTAAGCGCCTGTAAAAAGTCAGCACAACGAAAACAAACTACAACTAAACTTGGTTTATATCTGACACAGACAGCAGGTCATAACTTCTTGCCTGAAGTTCAGTTCCTCTGCCACTATGACCGGCGGCCGCCTCGGTCTCTCCTCCTCTTGCCTCCCCTTTCCCTTATCCACCTGCTGGCCTCCACCACTTGCTGATGTTGCTAAATCTGTGGAAGCTATGCCATAGCTACCGCCAAACAATTCAGTTATTTTTACACATTTGGCAGCGTCTGCCTGAAGGGCTCGTTTCTTTTTGGCCCTAATTTTTTCTGCACCTTCTTTCCTTTTTTTGTTCTCCATTTTCTTTAGTTAGTGTGAATGCTTGAAAAGCATTCACAGTATTGTTCTTCTAATCTTTATTAGTGTGAATGCTTGAAAAGCATTCACAGTATTGTTCTTCTAATCTTTATTATTATTTTTTCCTATTCCGTACGTTTTTCGCCGACTATCTCCTTCAAAACCGTTCAACTTAGAAAAACCATTCAAACACCATTAGATTCCTCTTCTTTTGGAATGGTGTGCTTCTACTTTTCTCATTTTTAACATTTATATTTTTAATTTTATTCAACTTTATTCAACAAAAATTTCCCATGTATTTCAATGGGGAGACCCTTCAAATTCTCCTTCAACTCACTCATTTTTAAACTCTTACTACTTCCACATACGTTGACATAGAGCCACCATTCAAACTTTAAAACGAAGACAAGACATTCAACTATTCAACTTGTATTTATCTTTTCAATATCTATTATACTTTTTCTTCAGTTCCAGTTTAAGTTTCATGATGTTTTTTCACCCGTTTCAGAGTTTATAATGGGTGTGTATGGGACGGAATGTTGGGGCTAGAGTGAGACAGCTCAACTGCTAGAGTGAGAGGAGCAAAAAAATTAATCTTAAAATCTTTTTTAAAACTGCTGCTGTGTCCGCAGCGTTTGCTCTACAGGTATGATTTTACCCTCAAAACGTAGCCATCGCTGTCCTCTTTCATCCAATGTGTTTACTATTGTACTAGGTGTTATGGTTCTTTCATAAATGTCACCAATGCACAGCCTCCTCCCTCCAACTCTTCCATAGACTCTAATGTTAAATTGGCTCAGAAGGTTGGTTTGAAAATCAGAAGAGCATGGTGTCTTTACACTGTCACCACGTCCATATAATAAACTCCACAGGCATGAAAACTGAGAATTTGGTAGAATAGACATTGCTGCCGCTCACGGTGAAAGAATTTCGTCAATACGACTTTTACTTTTCATTTGGGAATGATTTGTTTCGGCCTGACTTTTCTGTTCATTTTAAGCAGCAAAAGTGAGGTGCATGTCTGTGTCCGTGTGTATGGAGCCACTGGGTGCAGTCACTATAGCAACCAGGCTCACACCTGCCTGCTTAACGAGCTCTCTCGCACTCTGCCAAGATTCATCTTAAACACTTCTCTTTCAACTGCTGCTGTGTCCACATTGTTACAGCCATCATTTTACCCTCAAAACGTCGCCATCGTTGTTCTCTTTCCAACACCGTGTCTTTCAAAGCTCACACTTTTAAATTTTTTAAACTGTGTGGATCCAAGCGGAGGGATCACATTTTAGTCATTCAGTGATTCAAAGAATATTAACTTTTAATATTCTTTCAGATGTTTTTTTACTCTAAATTTTATTTGCTCATTTCTTAGGTTTTTCTAATTTACATTTAAAACATTTTCAGCTATTTTCCAACTTCCTCTCTGTGAATGTCAGCTTTTAGCACTTCAGCAATTTGGTTTTCAGGTGAAAATTTCTGTATTTTTCATCTCGTTCAACATTTTTAACTTAAATTCAGCAATTAATTCATTTCAGTGCATACATTCAGATTCAAGCATTCACACTGCAGTTTCTTCAGAAAATGCACTTTCTAGTTGGGTGGATGCCGTAGGCATCCACACTATTGAGATCCTGTTTCTCTTTATTCTTTATCCTTTATTATTCTAGTTGCTCCGTTTCTTTGCCGCTTAACTACTCCCTCAGTTTTCAGCCGATTTTTACCATTCAAACTCTAAACTGTTCTGCTATTTCTGCTTTCGACTGCTATATCTTTTGGTACTTATTACTATTATACTTTTTAAAATATTACACTTTTTTCCTTTAATTTGTCCCATTGAAATGAATGGGAAACTTCTACAATTCTGCTAAAACTTGCTTGTCTTTGAAACTTAACTACTTCCTCATACTTTCACCTAGAAACTCCATTCAAACTTTAAAACGTTCTCAGATGATTGGGCTATTCCTGTGTGATTCAGCTTTTTCATATCTGTTACCGTTTTCATGTAATGACTCTTTAAGTTTTCAGTTACAACTTTGTGATTTTTCAGAAAATACATGTGTTGCTATGGTTGCTATGCAATTAACTCCCACTGCACACTTGTCCGTTCTGAATTTTCTCTTCATGTCTGAACAACTCCTTGCTACTCGCTCAATTTCCACTCAACTTCCACAAATTATACATCAAAACGTAGGTATTTTTGCTGGCTTTAAGACAGTGTCACTATAATTATTGTGAGAGTTACGTTTTTTTCACAATTTGCCTCGAAGTGACACATGGTCTAAAAACTCCCCATTCAAAGTCTATGGGGAGGTTGTGAAACTCAGAGCTGAAATACTGAAACTGAAGGCATTTTCAAATCGTCATATCTCCTTAACGAAGCAAAGTTAAGACATGAGGCTTGTCCCTGTATATCTTCAGACACTCCTGACACTCACAATTCAAGAATTATTTTCTCACCTATTACCGTTCTGAGATGAGTTAGACTTGTTTGAGGGGTGGAAATCTGTCCTCCTCTCATTTTTCAAATTCCGAAAATGAAGCCGTTTCTTCTCTCGTCATATCTCCGCGACGGAGATACAAAGAGCTATGTAAATCGCAGTCAAAGTACACCAAAGTCCGCTGATTCACCCAGTGCAAGAATTATGCTTCTATCCCACCTAGTTTTTGAGTTACACGACGTTTTGTAACTCCAAAAAACGGCGTTTTTCGCGTCTCACCGCGATCTAATTCTGACTCCTCATCACCCTTTTTTTCAAAGTGCCCGCCCCCTTAGAGGTGGCGCGATTGGTAATGACACCGCTCTTCAGACCAGAGGTCGTGGGTTCGATTCCACCTTGGCCCACATGTTTTTTTTTTAACTACAAATTTATACACTATCACAGACCGGTAATTCATATTGATAATTTATTACAATTCTGCAAAGTTTAATGATTTTAGCAGCTTTTCTAATATGGACCTCAGATTCTGGTTAACAGTCTATGGCAGAAATACATACAAGTACACAGCCTGATGAAGCAGACAGAAGCAGTACCTCTGATTGGTTCCGCAGTTTCACCTCTTATCAGCACAAATCTCACCCTCTTCTGCTGTTTTCACCTCTTTTCTGCTAATTTGAGCTTCTGTTCCACAGTGCACTCAGCCTCTTCTGCTGTTTTCATTAGAATTTTAAGCTTTTCCACCTTTTTTCAGTTACGTGAGAACCAGTTTGGCTCAATGAGTAGCTGAAAAATATCAGCCTCTTCTGCTGTTTTAGCAGGATTTCAGAGTTCAGCTTTTTCACTTGTTTTAAGCACAAATTTCAGTTTCTTTACCTCATTTCACAACAAAGTTCTTCCTCTTCACCTCTTTTCTGCTAATTTGAGCTGCTGCTCCACAGTGCACATTTTCCCTCTCATCATATCTTTGCTTGTGACCAGAACTCATTTGGCTCAGAGGGTAGGGCATCTGTCGTGAGACCCGGTGGCAGAGGTTCGAATCCTACCTGTGACAGCTGCTACACATGTTCACTGCTTGCATGCGCTCTGCTTTCTTGACACTCTCCAGTGTGTCATTACACATACAGCCATCTTCAGCAAGCACTTCTGCTTCTACACTTCTTTTCAACTCGGCTTTTTGCTTCTTTACCTCTTTTCAGCAGAAATTATTCCTCTTCACCTCTTTTCTGCTAATTAGAGCTCCTGCTCCACAGTGCACTTAGCCTCTTCTGCTGTTTTCATTAGAATTTTAAGCTTTTCCACCTTTTTTCAGTTACGTGAGAACCAGTTTGGCTCAGTGAGTAGCTGAAAAATATCAGCCTCTACTACTGTTTTAGCAGGATTTCAGAGTTCAGCTTTTTCACTTGTTTTAAGCACAAATTTCAGTTTCTTTACCTCATTTCACAACAAAGTTCTTCCTCTTCACCTCTTTTCTGCTAATTTGAGCTTCTGCTCCACAGTGCACATTTTCTCTCTCATCATATATTTGCTTGAGACCAGAACTCATTTGGCTCAGAGGGTAGGGCAGCTGCCGTGAGACCCGGGGGCAGAGTTTCGAATCCTACCTGTGACAGTTGCTACACATGTTCCCTGCTTGCATGCGCTCTGCTTTCTTGACACTCTCCAGTGTGTCATTACACATACAGCCATCTTCAGCAAGCACTTCTACACCTCTTTTCAACTCATCTTTTTGCTTCTTTACCTCTTTTCAGCAGAACTTCTTCTGATTCACCTCTTTTCTGCTAAATGTTTAGCCTTTTCACCTCTTATTAGCACAATACTAAGCAGCTTCTGCTAATTTCACCAGAATTGTCAGTCTCTCCACCTCTTCTTTGTAAGAATCAGTTTGGTCCAGTAAGGTGAGACGCCGCCTATAGATCAGAAAGGCCAGGTTCGAATCTCGCTCAGGGCAATGTTTTTTGTTTTTTCAACTTTTTCTGCTTTTTTCAGCAGAAATCTTCAGCGTAAGGCATCCACACAGCATTTTCGCAGGAAATGCAATTTTTTCTAGTTATTATTTTCTATTCCGTACGTTTTTCGCCGACTATCTCCTTCAAAACCGTTCAACTTAGAAAAACCATTCAAACACCATTAGATTCCTCTTCTTTTGGAATGGTGTGCTTCTACTTTTCTCATTTTTAACATTTATATTTTTAATTTTATTCAACTTTATTCAACAAAAATTTCCCATGTATTTCAATGGGGAGACCCTTCAAATTCTCATTCAACTTACTCATTTTTAAACTCTTACTACTTCAACATACGTTCACATAGAGCCACCATTCAAACTTTAAAACGAAGACAAGACATTCAACTATTCAACTTGTATTTATCTTTTCAATATCTATTATACTTTTTCTTCAGTTCCAGTTTAAGTTTCATGATGTTTTTTCACCCGTTTCAGAGTTTATAATGGGTGTGTATGGGACGGAATGTTGGGGCTAGAGTGAGGCAGCTCAACTGCTAGAGTGAGAGGAGCAAAAAAATTAATCTTAAAATCTTTTTTAAAACTGCTGCTGTGTCCACAGCGTTTGCTCTACAGGTATGATTTTACCCTCAAAACGTAGCCATGGCTGTCCTCTTTCATCCAATGTGTTTACTATTGTACTAGGTGTTATGGTTCTTTCATAAATGTCACCAATGCACAGCCTCCTCCCTCCAACTCTTCCATAGACTCTAATGTTAAAATGGCTCAGAAGGTTCGTTTGAAAATCAGAAGAGCATGGTGTCTTTCCACTGTCACCACGTCCATATAATAAGCTCCACAGGCATGAAAACTGAGAATTAGGTAGACTAGACATTGCTGCCACTCACAGTGAAAGAATTTTGTCAATACGACTTTTACTTTTCATTTGGGAGCGATTTGTTTCGGCCTGACTTTTCTGTTCATTTTAAGCAGCAAAAGTGAGGTGCATGTCTGTGTCCGTGTGTATGGAGCCACTGGGTGCAGTCACTATAGCAACCAGGCTCACACCTGCCTGCTTAACGAGCTCTCTCGCACTCTGCCAAGATTCATCTTAAACACTTCTCTTTCAACTGCTGCTGTGTCCACATTGTTACAGCCATCATTTTACCCTCAAAACGTCGCCATCGTTGTTCTCTTTCCAACACCGTGTCTTTCAAAGCTCACACTTTTAAATTTTTTAAACTGTGTGGATCCAAGCGGAGGGATCACATTTTAGTCATTCAGTGATTCAAAGAATATTAACTTTTAATATTCTTTCAGATGTTTTTTTACTCTAAATTTTATTTGCTCATTTCTTAGGTTTTTCTAATTTACATTTAAAACATTTTCAGCTATTTTCCAACTTCCTCTCTGTGAATGTCAGCTTTTAGCACTTCAGCAATTTGGTTTTCAGGTGAAAATTTCTGTATTTTTCATCTCGTTCAACATTTTTAACTTAAATTCAGCAATTAATTCATTTCAGTGCATACATTCAGATTCAAGCATTCACACTGCAGTTTCTTCAGAAAATGCACTTTCTAGTTAGTGTGAATGCTTGAAAAGCATTCACAGTATTGTTATTCTAATCTTTATTATTATTATTTTTTCCTATTCCGTACGTTTTTCGCCGACTATCTCCTTCAAAACCGTTCAACTTAGAAAAACCATTCAAACACCATTAGATTCCTCTTCTTTTGGAATGGTGTGCTTCTATTTTTCTCATTTTTAACATTTATATTTTTAATTTTATTTAACTTTTTTCAACAAAAATTTCCCATGTATTTCAATGGGGAGACCCTTCAAATTCTCATTCAATTTACTCATTTTTAAACTCTTACTACTTCCACATACATTGACATAGAGCCACCATTCAAACTTTAAAACGAAGACAAGACATTCAACTATTCACCTTGTATTTATCTTTTCAATATCTATTATACTTTTTCTTTAGTTCCAGTTTAAGTTTCATGATGTTTTTTCAACTGTTTCAGAGTTTATAATGGGTGTGTATGGGACGGAATGTTGGGGCTAGAGTGAGGCAGCTCAACTGCTAGAGTGAGAGGAGCAAAAAAATTTATCTTAAAATCTTTTTTAAAACTGCTGCTGTGTCCGCAGCGTTTGCTCTACAGGTATGATTTTACCCTCAAAACGTAGCCATGGCTGTCCTCTTTCATCCAATGTGTTTACTATTGTCCTAGGTGTTATGGTTCTTTCGTAAATGTCACCAATGCACAGCCTCCTCCCTCCAACTCTTCCATAGACTCTAATGTTAAAATGGCTCAGAAGGTTCGTTTGAAAATCAGAAGAGCATGGTGTCTTTCCACTGTCACCACGTCCATATAATAAGCTCCACAGGCATGAAAACTGAGAATTAGGTAGACTAGACATTGCTGTCGCTCACGGTGAAAGAATTTTGTCAATACGACTTTTACTTTTCATTTGGGAACGATTTGTTTCGGCCTGACTTTTCTGTTCATTTTAAGAAGCAAAAGTGAGGCGCATGTCTGTGTACATGTGTATGGAGCCATTGGGTGCGGTCACTATAGCAACCAGGCTCACACCTGCCTGCTTAACGAGCTCTGCCTGCCACTGTACCAAGATTCATCTTAAGCACTTCTCTTTCAACTGCTGCTGTGTCCACAGTGTCACAGCCATCATTTTACCCTCAAATTGTCGCCATTATTGTTCTCTTTCCAACACCGTATCTTTCAAAGCTCAGACATTTAAACTTTTTAAACTGTGTGGATCAAAGTGGAGGGATCACATTTGAGTCATTCAGTGATTCAAAGAATATGACCTTTTAATATTCATTCAGATGTTTTCTGACTCTAAATGTTCTTTTCTCATTTCTTAGGGTTTTCTAATTTACATTTAAAACATTTTCAGTTTTTTTCCAACTCCTTCTTCTGTGTAACCTTCAGCTTTTAGCAGTTCAGCACCTTTGTTTTCAGGTTAAATTCGTTTTTTTTTTTTTGTTTTTTTTTAATCTCATTCAATATTTTTAACTCAAAATTCAGCAATTAATTCATTTCAGTGCATACATTCAGATTCAAGCATTCACACTGCAGTTTCTTCAGAAAATGCACTTTCTAGTTATTATTTTCTATTCCGTACGTTTTTCGCCGACTATCTCCTTCAAAACCGTTCAACTTAGAAAAACCATTCAAACACCATTAGATTCCTCTTCTTTTGGAATGGTGTGCTTCTACTTTTCTCATTTTTAACATTTATATTTTTAATTTTATTCAACTTTATTCAACAAAAATTTCCCATGTATTTCAATGGGGAGACCCTTCAAATTCTCATTCAACTTACTCATTTTTAAACTCTTACTACTTCAACATACGTTCACATAGAGCCACCATTCAAACTTTAAAACGAAGACAAGACATTCAACTATTCAACTTGTATTTATCTTTTCAATATCTATTATACTTTTTCTTCAGTTCCAGTTTAAGTTTCATGATGTTTTTTCACCCGTTTCAGAGTTTATAATGGGTGTGTATGGGACGGAATGTTGGGGCTAGAGTGAGGCAGCTCAACTGCTAGAGTGAGAGGAGCAAAAAAATTAATCTTAAAATCTTTTTTAAAACTGCTGCTGTGTCCACAGCGTTTGCTCTACAGGTATGATTTTACCCTCAAAACGTAGCCATGGCTGTCCTCTTTCATCCAATGTGTTTACTATTGTACTAGGTGTTATGGTTCTTTCATAAATGTCACCAATGCACAGCCTCCTCCCTCCAACTCTTCCATAGACTCTAATGTTAAAATGGCTCAGAAGGTTCGTTTGAAAATCAGAAGAGCATGGTGTCTTTCCACTGTCACCACGTCCATATAATAAGCTCCACAGGCATGAAAACTGAGAATTAGGTAGACTAGACATTGCTGCCACTCACAGTGAAAGAATTTTGTCAATACGACTTTTACTTTTCATTTGGGAGCGATTTGTTTCGGCCTGACTTTTCTGTTCATTTTAAGCAGCAAAAGTGAGGTGCATGTCTGTGTACGTGTGTATGGAGCCATTGGGTGCGGTCACTATAGCAACCAGGCTCACACCTGCCTGCTTAACGAGCTCTCTCTGCCACTCTGCCAAGATTCATCTTAAACACTTCTCTTTCAACTGCTGCTGTGTCCACAGTGTTACAGCCATCATTTTACCCTCAAAACGTCGCCATCGTTGTTCTCTTTCCAACATTTTGTCTTTCAAAGCTCAGAGATGTAAACTTTTTAAACTGTGTGGGTCCAAGTGGAGGGATCACATTTTAGTCATTCAGTGATTCAAAGAATATGACCTTTTAAAGATGTTTTCTGACTCTAAATGTTCTTTTCTCATTTCTTAGGTTTTTCTAATTTACAATTAAAACATTTTCAGCTTTTTTCCAACTTCTTCTTCTGTGTAACCTTCAGCTTTTAGCAGTTCAGCACTTTTGTTTTCAGGTTAAATTCGGGGTTTTTTTTTATCTCATTCAAGATTTTTAACTTAAATTCAGTAATTAATTAATTTCAGTGCATACATTCAGATTCAAGCATTCACACTGCAGTTTCTTCAGAAAATGCACTTTCTAGTTTTTCTAGTTAGTGTGAATGCTTGAAAAGCATTCACAGTATTGTTCTTCTAATCTTTATTATTAGTGTGAATGCTTGAAAAGCATTCACAGTATTGTTCTTCTAATCTTTATTATTAGTGTGAATGCTTGAAAAGCATTCACAGTATTGTTATTAGTGTGAATGCTTGAAAAGCATTCACAGTATTGTTATTCTAATCTTTATTATTATTATATTTTATTCTGTATTCCGTACGTTTTTTGTAATCCTACTCCTTCAAAACCGTTCAACTTAGAAAAACCATTCAAACACCGTTAGATTCCTATTCTTTTGGACAACACTGCTTCTATTTTTCATATTTTTAACATTTATATTTTTAATTTTATTCAACTTTATTCAACAAAAATTTATAATGTATTTCAATGGGGAGACCCTTCAAATCCTCATTCAACTTACTCATTTTTAAACTCTTACTACTTCCACATACATTGACATAGAGCCACCATTCAAACTTTAAAACGAAGACAAGACATTCAACTATTCAACTTGTATTTATCTTTTCAATATCTATTATACTTTTTCTTCAGTTCCAGTTTAAGTTTCATGATGTTTTTTCAGCCGTTTCAGAGTTTATAATGGGTGTGTATGGGACGGAATGTTGGGGCTAGAGTGAGGCAGCTCAACTGCTAGAGTGAGAGGAGCAAAAAAATTAATCTTAAAATCTTTTTTAAAACTGCTGCTGTGTCCGCAGCGTTTGCTCTACAGGTATGATTTTACCCTCAAAACGTAGCCATCGCTGTCCTCTTTCATCCAATGTGTTTACTATTGTCCTAGGTGTTATGGTTCTTTCGTAAATGTCACCAATGCACAGCCTCCTCCCTCCAACTCTTCCATAGACTCTAATGTTAAAATGGCTCAGAAGGTTCGTTTGAAAATCAGAAGAGCATGGTGTCTTTCCACTGTCACCACGTCCATATAATAAACTCCACAGGCATGAAAACTGAGAATTAGGTAGACTAGACATTGCTGTCACTCACGGTGAAAGAATTTTGTCAATACGACTTTTACTTTTCATTTGGGAACGATTTGTTTCGGCCTGACTTTTCTGTTCATTTTAAGCAGCAAAAGTGAGGCGCATGTCTGTGTACGTGTGTATGGAGCCATTGGGTGCGGTCACTATAGCAACCAGGCTCACACCTGCCTGCTTAACGAGCTCTGCCTGCCACTGTACCAAGATTCATCTTAAGCACTTCTCTTTCAACTGCTGCTGTGTCCACAGTGTTACAGCCATCATTTTACCCTCAAATTGTCACCATTATTGTTCTCTTTCCAACACCGTATCTTTCAAAGCTCAGGCATTTAAACTTTTTAAACTGTGTGGATCAAAATGGAGGGATCACATTTGAGTCATTCAGTGATTCAAAGAATATGACCTTTTAATATTCATTCAGATGTTTTCTGACTCTAAATGTTCTTTTCTCATTTCTTAGGGTTTTCTAATTTACATTTAAAACATTTTCAGTTTTTTTCCAACTCCTTCTTCTGTGTAACCTTCAGCTTTTAGCAGTTCAGCACCTTTGTTTTCAGGTTAAATTTTTTTTTTTTTTGTTTTTTTTTAATCTCATTCAATATTTTTAACTCAAAATTCAGCAATTAATTCATTTCAGTGCATACATTCAGATTCAAGCATTCACACTGCAGTTTCTTCAGAAAATGCACTTTCTAGTTCTAATCTTTATTATTAGTGTGAATGCTTGAAAAGCATTCACAGTATTGTTATTCGAATCTTTATTATTAGTGTGAATGCTTGAAAAGCATTCACAGTATTGTTCTTCTAATCTTTATTAGTGTGAATGCTTGAAAAGCATTCACAGTATTGTTGTTGTAATCTTTATTATTATATTTTATTATTATTATTATCTATTCCGTACGTTTTTTGAAAGCCTACTCCTTCAAAACCGTTCAACTTAGAAAAACCATTCAAACACCATTAGATTCCTATTCTTTTGGACAACATTGCTTCTATTTTTTCTCATTTTTAACATTTATATTTTTAATTTTATTCAACTTTTTTCAACAAAAATTTATAATGTATTTCAATGGGGAGACCCTTCAAATTCTCATTCAACTTCCTCCTCTTTAAACTGTATCTACTTCCACATACATTGACATAGAGCCACCATTCAAACTTTAAAACGAAGACAAGACATTCAACTATTCAACTTGTATTTATCTTTTCAATATCTATTATACTTTTTCTTCAGTTCCAGTTTAAGTTTCATGATGTTTTTTCACCCGTTTCAGAGTTTATAATGGGTGTGTATGGGACGGAATGTTGGGGCTAGAGTGAGGCAGCTCAACTGCTAGAGTGAGAGGAGCAAAAAAATTAATCTTAAAATCTTTTTTAAAACTGCTGCTGTGTCCACAGCGTTTGCTCTACAGGTATGATTTTACCCTCAAAACGTAGCCATGGCTGTCCTCTTTCATCCAATGTGTTTACTATTGTCCTAGGTGTTACGGTTCTTTCATAAATGTCACCAATGCACAGCCTCCTCCCTCCAACTCTTCCATAGACTCTAATGTTAAAACGGCTCAGAAGGTTGGTTTGAAAATCAGAAGAGCATGGTGTTTTTACACTGTCACCACGTCCATATAATAAACTCCACAGGCATGAAAACTGAGAATTAGGTAGAGTGGACATTGCTGCCGCTCACGGTGAAAGAATTTCGTCAATACGACCTATACTTTTCATTTGGGAGCGATTTGTTTCGGCCTGACTTTTCTGTTCATTTTAAGCAGCAAAAGTGAGGCGCATGTCTGTGTACGTGTGTATGGAGCCATTGGGTGCAGTCACTATAGCAACCAGGCTCACACCTGCCTGCTTAACGAGCTCTGCCTGGCACTGTACCAAGATTCATCTTAAACACTTCTCTTTCAACTGCTGCTGTGTCCACAGTGTTACAGCCATCATTTTACCCTCAAATTGTCGCCATTATTGTTCTCTTTCCAACATCTTGTCTTTCAAAGCTCAGGCATTTAAACTTTTTAAACTGTGTGGATCAAAGTGGAGGGATCACATTTGAGTCATTCAGTGATTCAAAGAATATGACCTTTTAATATTCTTTCAGATGTTTTCTGACTCTAAATGTTCTTTTCTCATTTCTTAGGTTTTTCTAATTTACAATTAAAACATTTTCAGCTTTTTTCCAACTTCTTCTTCTGTGTAACCTTCAGCTTTTAGCAGTTCAGCACTTTTGTTTTCAGGTTAAATTCGGGTTTTTTTTTTTTATCTCATTCAATATTTTTAACTTAAATTCAGTAATTATTTCATTTCAATGCATACATTCAGATTCAAGCATTCACACTGCAGTTTCTTCAGAAAATGCACTTTCTAGTTATTATATTTTATTTTTCCGTACGTTTTTTGAAAGCCTACTCCTTCAAAACCGTTCAACTTAGAAAAACCATTCAAACATCGTTAGATTCCTATTATTTTGGACAACATTGCTTCTATTTTTCTCATTTTTAACATTTATATTTTTAATTTTATTCAACTTTATTCAACAAAAATTTCCCATGTATTTCAATGGGGAGACCCTTCAAATTCTCATTCAACTTACTCATTTTTAAACTCTTACTACTTCAACATACGTTCACATAGAGCCACCATTCAAACTTTAAAACGAAGACAAGACATTCAACTATTCAACTTGTATTTATCTTTTCAATATCTATTATACTTTTTCTTCAGTTCCAGTTTAAGTTTCATGATGTTTTTTCACCCGTTTCAGAGTTTATAATGGGTGTGTATGGGACGGAATGTTGGGGCTAGAGTGAGGCAGCTCAACTGCTAGAGTGAGAGGAGCAAAAAAATTAATCTTAAAATCTTTTTTAAAACTGCTGCTGTGTCCACAGTGTTTGCTCTACAGCCATCATTTTACCCTCAAAACGTAGCCATGGCTGTCCTCTTTCATCCAATGTGTTTACTATTGTACTAGGTGTTATGGTTCTTTCATAAATGTCACCAATGCACAGCCTCCTCCCTCCAACTCTTCCATAGACTCTAATGTTAAAATGGCTCAGAAGGTTCGTTTGAAAATCAGAACAGCATGGTGTCTTTCCACTGTCACCACGTCCATATAATAAACTCCACAGGCATGAAAACTGAGAATTCAGTAGACTAGAAGCTGCTGTCGCTCACGGTGAAAGAATTTTGTCAATACGACTTTTACTTTTCATTTGGGAACGATTTGTTTCGGCCTGACTTTTCTGTTCATTTTAAGCAGCAAAAGTGAGGCGCATGTCTGTGTACGTGTGTATGGAGCCATTGGGTGCGGTCACTATAGCAACCAGGCTCACACCTGCCTGCTTAACGAGCTCTGCCTGCCACTGTACCAAGATTCATCTTAAGCACTTCTCTTTCAACTGCTGCTGTGTCCACAGTGTTACAGCCATCATTTTACCCTCAAATTGTCGCCATTATTGTTCTCTTTCCAACACCGTATCTTTCAAAGCTCAGGCATTTAAACTTTTTAAACTGTGTGGATCAAAGTGGAGGGATCACATTTGAGTCATTCAGTGATTCAAAGAATATGACCTTTTAATATTCATTCAGATGTTTTCTGACTCTAAATGTTCTTTTCTCATTTCTTAGGGTTTTCTAATTTACAATTAAAACATTTTCAGCTTTTTTCCAACTTCTTCTTCTGTGTAACCTTCAGCTTTTAGCAGTTCAGCACTTTTGTTTTCAGGTTAAATTCGGGTTTTTTTTTTTAAATCTCATTCAAAATTTTTAACTTAAATTCAGTAATTATTTCATTTCAGTGCATACATTCAGATTCAAGCATTCACACTGCAGTTTCTTCAGAAAATGCACTTTCTAGTTATTATTATTATTATATTTTATCTATTCCGTACGTTTTTTGTAATCCTATAACTTCAAAACCGTTCAACTTAGAAAAACCATTCAAACACCGTTAGATTCCTATTCTTTTGGACAACACTGCTTCTATTTTTCATATTTTTAACATTTATATTTTTAATTTTATTCAACTTTATTCAACAAAAATTTATAATGTATTTCAATGGGGAGACCCTTCAAATCCTCATTCAACTTACTCATTTTTAAACTCTTACTACTTCCACATACATTGACATAGAGCCACCATTCAAACTTTAAAACGAAGACAAGACATTCAACTATTCAACTTGTATTTATCTTTTCAATATCTATTATACTTTTTCTTCAGTTCCAGTTTAAGTTTCATGATGTTTTTTCACCCGTTTCAGAGTTTATAATGGGTGTGTATGGGACGGAATGTTGGGGCTAGAGTGAGGCAGCTCAACTGCTAGAGTGAGAGGAGCAAAAAAATTAATCTTAAAATCTTTTTTAAAACTGCTGCTGTGTCCGCAGCGTTTGCTCTACAGGTATGATTTTACCCTCAAAACGTAGCCATGGCTGTCCTCTTTCATCCAATGTGTTTACTATTGTCCTAGGTGTTATGGTTCTTTCATAAATGTCACCAATGCACAGCCTCCTCCCTCCAACTCTTCCATAGACTCTAATGTTAAAATGGCTCAGAAGGTTCGTTTGAAAATCAGAAGAGCATGGTGTCTTTCCACTGTCACCACGTCCATATAATAAGCTCCACAGGCATGAAAACTGAGAATTAGGTAGACTAGACATTGCTGTCGCTCACGGTGAAAGAATTTTGTCAATACGACTTTTACTTTTCATTTGGGAGCGATTTGTTTCGGCCTGACTTTTCTGTTCATTTTAAGCAGCAAAAGTGAGGCGCATGTCTGTGTACGTGTGTATGGAGCCATTGGGTGCGGTCACTATAGCAACCAGGCTCACACCTGCCTGCTTAACGAGCTCTGCCTGCCACTCTGCCAAGATTCATCTTAAGCACTTCTCTTTCAACTGCTGCTGTGTCCACAGTGTTACAGCCATCATTTTACCCTCAAATTGTCGCCATTATTGTTCTCTTTCCAACACCGTATCTTTCAAAGCTCAGGCATTTAAACTTTTTAAACTGTGTGGATCAAAGTGGAGGGATCACATTTTAGTCATTCAGTGATTCAAAGAATATGACCTTTTAATATTCATTCAGATGTTTTCTGACTCTAAATGTTCTTTTCTCATTTCTTAGGGTTTTCTAATTTACATTTAAAACATTTTCAGTTTTTTTCCAACTCCTTCTTCTGTGTAACCTTCAGCTTTTAGCAGTTCAGCACCTTTGTTTTCAGGTTAAAATTTTTTTTTTTTTGTTTTTTTTTAATCTCATTCAATATTTTTAACTCAAAATTCAGCAATTAATTCATTTCAGTGCATACATTCAGATTCAAGCATTCACACTGCAGTTTCTTCAGAAAATGCACTTTCTAGTTCTAATCTTTATTATTAGTGTGAATGCTTGAAAAGCATTCACAGTATTGTTATTCGAATCTTTATTATTAGTGTGAATGCTTGAAAAGCATTCACAGTATTGTTCTTCTAATCTTTATTATTATATTTTATTTTTCCGTACGTTTTTTGAAAGCCTACTCCTTCAAAACCGTTCAACTTAGAAAAACCATTCAAACATCGTTAGATTCCTATTATTTTGGACAACATTGCTTCTATTTTTCTCATTTTTAACATTTATATTTTTAATTTTATTCAACTTTATTCAACAAAAATTTCCCATGTATTTCAATGGGGAGACCCTTCAAATTCTCATTCAACTTACTCATTTTTAAACTCTTACTACTTCAACATACGTTCACATAGAGCCACCATTCAAACTTTAAAACGAAGACAAGACATTCAACTATTCAACTTGTATTTATCTTTTCAATATCTATTATACTTTTTCTTCAGTTCCAGTTTAAGTTTCATGATGTTTTTTCACCCGTTTCAGAGTTTATAATGGGTGTGTATGGGACGGAATGTTGGGGCTAGAGTGAGGCAGCTCAACTGCTAGAGTGAGAGGAGCAAAAAAATTAATCTTAAAATCTTTTTTAAAACTGCTGCTGTGTCCACAGTGTTTGCTCTACAGCCATCATTTTACCCTCAAAACGTAGCCATGGCTGTCCTCTTTCATCCAATGTGTTTACTATTGTACTAGGTGTTATGGTTCTTTCATAAATGTCACCAATGCACAGCCTCCTCCCTCCAACTCTTCCATAGACTCTAATGTTAAAATGGCTCAGAAGGTTCGTTTGAAAATCAGAACAGCATGGTGTCTTTCCACTGTCACCACGTCCATATAATAAACTCCACAGGCATGAAAACTGAGAATTCAGTAGACTAGAAGCTGCTGTCGCTCACGGTGAAAGAATTTTGTCAATACGACTTTTACTTTTCATTTGGGAACGATTTGTTTCGGCCTGACTTTTCTGTTCATTTTAAGCAGCAAAAGTGAGGCGCATGTCTGTGTACGTGTGTATGGAGCCATTGGGTGCGGTCACTATAGCAACCAGGCTCACACCTGCCTGCTTAACGAGCTCTGCCTGCCACTGTACCAAGATTCATCTTAAGCACTTCTCTTTCAACTGCTGCTGTGTCCACAGTGTTACAGCCATCATTTTACCCTCAAATTGTCGCCATTATTGTTCTCTTTCCAACACCGTATCTTTCAAAGCTCAGGCATTTAAACTTTTTAAACTGTGTGGATCAAAGTGGAGGGATCACATTTGAGTCATTCAGTGATTCAAAGAATATGACCTTTTAATATTCATTCAGATGTTTTCTGACTCTAAATGTTCTTTTCTCATTTCTTAGGGTTTTCTAATTTACAATTAAAACATTTTCAGCTTTTTTCCAACTTCTTCTTCTGTGTAACCTTCAGCTTTTAGCAGTTCAGCACTTTTGTTTTCAGGTTAAATTCGGGTTTTTTTTTTTAAATCTCATTCAAAATTTTTAACTTAAATTCAGTAATTATTTCATTTCAGTGCATACATTCAGATTCAAGCATTCACACTGCAGTTTCTTCAGAAAATGCACTTTCTAGTTGTGTGGATGCTTTAAGCATCCACACTATTGAGTTCCTGTTTCTCTTTATTCTTTATTATTATTCTAGTTGCTTCCGTACACTTTTCGCCGTTTAACTACTTCCACAATTTTTGTGCTATTTTCACCGTTCAAACTTTAAACTATTCAGCTATTTTTGCTAATTCCTGCTACGATTTTTTCTATTTTTAACTATTATACTTTTTAAAATATTAAGCTTTTTTCCTTTAATTTGTCCCATTGAAATGAATGGGAAACTTCTGCAATTCTGCTAAATTTTGCCTGTTTTTGAAACTTAACTACTTCCTCATATTTTCACCTAGAACAACCATTCAAATTTTAAAATGTTCACAAATTATTTGGCTATTCAGGTATGATTCAGCTTTTTCAAATCTTCTACTGTTTTACTTTTATGCCTCTTAAAGTTTTGAGTTGCAAAATTGTGATTTTTCACAAAATACATGTGTTGTTATGGTTGCTATGCTCTTGGCTTCCAGTGTGCCACTGAAGGTTTTGCAATTTTCACTTCATGTCCGAACAACTTCCTGCTACTTGCTCAATTTTCACTCAACTTCCACAAATTATACATCAAAACGTAGGTATTTTTGCTGGGTTTCAGAAAATGTCACCATCATTGTTGTGGGATTTATAGAATTTTTGCAAATCTCCTCAGACTAACACAAGGTCAGAAAACTCTCCATATAAAGTGAATGGAGAGCTTGTTCAAAATCACCGCTGGATTTCTGTAATGAGAGGCATATTCGAATCGTCATATCTCCTTAACGAAGCAAAGTTAAGACATGAGGCTTGTCCCCGAATATCTTCAGACACCCCTGACGCTCACAATTCAAGAATTTCTTTCTCACCTATTACCGTTCTGAAATGAGTTGGACTTGTTTGAGGGTAGGAAATTCGTCCTTCGCTCAGATTTCTTCAGATTTCAAACTGTGGAAATGAACCACTTTTTTCTCTCGTCATAACTTTTTGTTGGATTTCCACAGAGACCTGAAAATTTCCATGACTGTTCACCAAAGCCTGCTGTCTCTTACGGTGAAAGAATGATATCGATACTCCAAATAGATTTCGAGTTAGAAAGCGTTGTTTGAGGGCAAGTCAAGGCAGTTTTTGCTTCGCTCTACTCAGTTATGGTGCATTACAAGTCAAATATCTTTAATAATTCATATTTTAATGATAAATTGTAAACACTGGAAGATTCCCCCATCTCTTCTGAACAAAACGGTGTAAGAATGACCGCTCTAGCCCCTACGGTTTGGAAATTATGGTCATTTGTTTGAGGGGAGTCCTCACTATGAGAAATAGGCTGCAATAATCCTGTGCCTCTCTGTGCTGCGTGTGTAAAAAGAGGCACATGTTTTGGCGGGAAAAAGTACACAGGCTCTCTGATTGGTGGATTCAAATTCAGCAGCTCCCAGGCTGACCTAGAAACTTACTTCTCTCTCCCTGTGCATTTTTTTTGCTGATTTTTTCATTTAACAAGTATATTTGAGGGACCCTCAGCATGTTCAGCATTTTTTCAGCTGTCCATTTTGCTTTTCCAATTTTTCTGTTTAACTTATTACTATTGTGCTAAATAATACTATTTCTGCTATTTTATAAGATTTGTGCCTAATATAGTATTTCTGCTAAATTACAATATTTCTGCTTTTTATACTATTTGTGCTAAAACATAGTATTTCTACTAAATGTAGTATTTATGCTTAATCATACTATTTCTGCTTTTTATGGGATTTGTGCCTAATATAGTATTTCTGCTTTTTATAGGATTTTTGCTCAAACATAGTATTTCTACTAAATGTAGTGTTTATGCTTAATCATCCTATTTCTGCTTTTTATAGGATTTGTGCTTAATATAGTATTTCTGCTAAATTATAGTATTTCTGCTTTTTATAGTATTTGTGCTAAAACATAGTATTTCTACTAAATGTAGTATTTATGCTTAATCATAGTATTTCTATATATTTCTGCCAGGTCCCCAGGCAGCCAATCCTCTGTGAGGACTGAGAAATTCAAATTTTCAAATCAGGGCCTGCACGGCTTCCCAGCCAATCATATATGTGTCCTGAGGCATTCAAATTTGCATATTGGGGCCTTCATGGCTTCTAAGCCAGCCAATCATATCTGAGGGCTGAGGAATTCAAATCCACAAATCAGGGCCTGCACAGCTTCCCAGCCAGCCAATCATGTATGTGGGCTCCAGGTATTCAAATTTGCATATTGGGGAATTCGTGGCTTCTAAGTCAACAAGTCATCCATGTCATATATCTCTAAAAATTCATATTTTAATGATAAATTGTCAACACTTGAAGATTCCCCCATCTCTTCTGAACAAAACGGTGTAAGAATGACCGCTCTAGCCCCTATGGTTAGGAAATTATGGTCATTTGTTTGAGGGGAATCCTCACTATGTGAAATAGGCTGCAATAATCCTGTGCCTCTCTGTGCTGCTGCGTGTGTAAAAAGATGCACCTGTTTTGGCGGGAAAACGTAAACAGCCACTCTGATTGGTGGATTTAAATTCGGCAGCTCTCTCCCTCTGTGTGTGTGTGTGTGTGTGTGTGTGTGTGTGTGTGTGTGTGTGTGTGTGTGTGTGTGTTTAGTGGGAGAGAGAGGACCCTGCCCTTATTTGACAGCATGTCATTGTAGGATTTAAATTGAACATAGTTAGACTGGTTGACTGGATTAGAGCCTGTGTTTGTGTGTCCCTCTGTGCATTTGTGTTTCAATAAGTTATTACTATTCTGCTAAATCATAGTATTTCTGGTACTTTTCGGTACTTGTGCTAAATACAGTATTTCTGCTAAATCATACTATTTCTGCTTTTCATAGGATTTATGCCTAATATAGTATTTCTGCTAAATTATAGTATTTCTGCTTTTTATAGTATTTCTGCTAAATTATAGTATTTCTGCTTTTTATAGGATTTGTGCCTAACATAGTATTTCTGCTAAATTATAGTATTTCTGCTTTTTATACTATTTGTTCTAAATTATAGTATTTCTGCTTTTTATAGGATTTGTGCTTAATATAGTATTTCTGCTAAATTATAGTTTTTCTTCTTTTTATAATATTTGTGCTAAAACATAGTATTTCTACTAAATGTAGTATTTATGCTTAATAATAGTATTTCTATATATTTCTGCCAGGTCCCCAGGCAGCCAATCCTCTGTGAGGACTGAGACATTCAAATTTTCTAATCAGGGCCTGCACAGTTTCCCAACCAATCAAATAAGTGTCCTGAGGCATTCAAATTTGCATATTGGGGCCTTCGTGGCTTCTAAGCCAGCCAATCATATCTGAGGGCTGAGGAATTCAAATCCACAAATCAGGGCCTGCACGGCTTCCCAGCCAGCCAATCACATATGTGGTCTCAGGCATTCAAATTTGCATATTGGGGAATTCGTGGCTTCTAAGTCAACAAGTCATCCATGTCATATATCTCTAAAAATTCATATTTTAATATTAAATTGTTAACACTGGAAGATTACCCCATCTCTTCTGAACAAAACGGTGTAAGAATGACCGTTCTAGCCCCTACGGTTAGGAAATTACGGTCATTTGTTTGAGGGGAGTCGTCACTATGAGAAATAGACTGCAAAAATCCTGTGTCTCTCTGTGCTGCTGCGTGTGTAAACAGATGCACCTGTTTTGGTGGGGAAAAGTGCACAGCCTCTCTGATTGGTGGATTCAAATTCACCAGCTCCCAGGCTGACCTAGAAACTTACTTCTCTCTCCCTGTGTGTGTGTGTGTGTGTGTGTGTGTGTGTGTGTGTGACAGAGAGAGAGAGAGAGAGAGAGAGAGAGAGAGAAAGGCTTTTAATGGGATGATCTCATTCTAAGATTTAAATTCAATATATTTAGACTGGTTGACTGAATTGGATCTTGTGTGTGGGTCTCTCTGTGCATGTGTGTTTCCTCATGTGTACATATTTGTGATTGTGTGGCTGTAATAAATTTTTTTGCAGATTTTTGTCATTTAACAAGTATATTTGAGGGACCCTCAGCATGTTCAGCATTTTTTCAGCTGTCCATTTTGCTTTTCCAATTTTTCTGTTTAACTTATTACTATTGTGCTAAATCATACTATTTCTGCTATTTTATAAGATTTGTGCTTAATATACTATTTCTGCTTTTATAGGATTTGTGCTTAATATAGTATTTCTGCTAAATGTAGTATTTATGCTTAATCATATTATTTCTGCTTTTCATAGGATTTGTGCTTAATATAGTATTTCTGCTAAATTTAGTATTTCTGATTAATTATAGTTTTTCTACTAAATCATAGTACAGTATTTCTGCTTTTTATGGGATTTGTGCTAAAACAAAGTATTTCTACTAAATGTAGTATTTGTGCTTAATCATACCATTTCTGCTTTTTATAGGATTTGTGATTAATATAGTATTTCTGCTAAATTATAGTATTTCTGCCAAATTATAATATTTGTGCTAAAACATAGTCTCAATTTAAAATTACAATATTCATAGTTCATCACAGTGTCTCTGGTAAATCACAATATTTCTGCTCTGTTGTACTATTTTTCTAAATCATAGTGTTTCTGTAATGTTTAAGTATTTTTGGCTAAATATATTCTTTCTGTTATCTTATACTATTTCTCCTAAATTCTTGTATTTTTGAGAAGTTATCATGTTTCTGGTAAGTTACAATATTTCTGCTAAATTCTGCTATGCTATTGTATTTCTGCCAAGTATTATGTTTCCTCTAAGATATTGCAGTTCTGCTAAGTTATTCCATTTTAGCAAACTTCTTTTGCTTCTGCAAAGTTTTTACAATTTCTGCAACTTTTCAGCTTTTTCAGCTAGTTTTTGCATACAGCTTCAGCTTTAAGCATCCACACTGCATTTTCGCAGGAAATGCAAATTTTTCTAGTTATTATTATTATTATATTTTATCTATTCCGTACGTTTTTTGTAATCCTATAACTTCAAAACCGTTCAACTTAGAAAAACCATTCAAACACCGTTAGATTCCTATTCTTTTGGACAACACTGCTTCTATTTTTCATATTTTTAACATTTATATTTTTAATTTTATTCAACTTTATTCAACAAAAATTTATAATGTATTTCAATGGGGAGACCCTTCAAATCCTCATTCAACTTACTCATTTTTAAACTCTTACTACTTCCACATACATTGACATAGAGCCACCATTCAAACTTTAAAACGAAGACAAGACATTCAACTATTCAACTTGTATTTATCTTTTCAATATCTATTATACTTTTTCTTCAGTTCCAGTTTAAGTTTCATGATGTTTTTTCACCCGTTTCAGAGTTTATAATGGGTGTGTATGGGACGGAATGTTGGGGCTAGAGTGAGGCAGCTCAACTGCTAGAGTGAGAGGAGCAAAAAAATTAATCTTAAAATCTTTTTTAAAACTGCTGCTGTGTCCGCAGCGTTTGCTCTACAGGTATGATTTTACCCTCAAAACGTAGCCATGGCTGTCCTCTTTCATCCAATGTGTTTACTATTGTCCTAGGTGTTATGGTTCTTTCATAAATGTCACCAATGCACAGCCTCCTCCCTCCAACTCTTCCATAGACTCTAATGTTAAAATGGCTCAGAAGGTTCGTTTGAAAATCAGAAGAGCATGGTGTCTTTCCACTGTCACCACGTCCATATAATAAGCTCCACAGGCATGAAAACTGAGAATTAGGTAGACTAGACATTGCTGTCGCTCACGGTGAAAGAATTTTGTCAATACGACTTTTACTTTTCATTTGGGAGCGATTTGTTTCGGCCTGACTTTTCTGTTCATTTTAAGCAGCAAAAGTGAGGCGCATGTCTGTGTACGTGTGTATGGAGCCATTGGGTGCGGTCACTATAGCAACCAGGCTCACACCTGCCTGCTTAACGAGCTCTGCCTGCCACTCTGCCAAGATTCATCTTAAGCACTTCTCTTTCAACTGCTGCTGTGTCCACAGTGTTACAGCCATCATTTTACCCTCAAATTGTCGCCATTATTGTTCTCTTTCCAACACCGTATCTTTCAAAGCTCAGGCATTTAAACTTTTTAAACTGTGTGGATCAAAGTGGAGGGATCACATTTTAGTCATTCAGTGATTCAAAGAATATGACCTTTTAATATTCATTCAGATGTTTTCTGACTCTAAATGTTCTTTTCTCATTTCTTAGGGTTTTCTAATTTACATTTAAAACATTTTCAGTTTTTTTCCAACTTCTTCTTCTGTGTAACCTTCAGCTTTTAGCAGTTCAGCACCTTTGTTTTCAGGTTAAATTCGGTTTTTTTTTTTGGTTTTTTTTTTATCTCATTCAATATTTTTAACTCAAAATTCAGCAATTAATTCATTTCAGTGCATACATTCAGATTCAAGCATTCACACTGCAGTTTCTTCAGAAAATGCACTTTCTAGTTATTATTAGTGTGAATGCTTGAAAAGCATTCACAGTATTGTTCTTCTAATCTTTATTATTATATTTTATCTATTCCGTACGTTTTTTGAAAGCCTACTCCTTCAAAACCGTTCAACTTAGAAAAACCATTCAAACACCATTAGATTCCTATTATTTTGGACATGATTGCTTGTATTTTTCTCATTTTTAACATTTATATTTTTAATTTTATTCAACTTTATTCAACAAAAATTTCCCATGTATTTCAATGGGGAGACCCTTCAAATTCTCATTCAACTTACTCATTTTTAAACTCTTACTACTTCAACATACGTTCACATAGAGCCACCATTCAAACTTTAAAACGAAGACAAGACATTCAACTATTCAACTTGTATTTATCTTTTCAATATCTATTATACTTTTTCTTCAGTTCCAGTTTAAGTTTCATGATGTTTTTTCACCCGTTTCAGAGTTTATAATGGGTGTGTATGGGACGGAATGTTGGGGCTAGAGTGAGGCAGCTCAACTGCTAGAGTGAGAGGAGCAAAAAAATTAATCTTAAAATCTTTTTTAAAACTGCTGCTGTGTCCGCAGCGTTTGCTCTACAGGTATGATTTTACCCTCAAAACGTAGCCATGGCTGTCCTCTTTCATCCAATGTGTTTACTATTGTACTAGGTGTTATGGTTCTTTCATAAATGTCACCAATGCACAGCCTCCTCCCTCCAACTCTTCCATAGACTCTAATGTTAAAATGGCTCAGAAGGTTCGTTTGAAAATCAGAAGAGCATGGTGTCTTTCCACTGTCACCACGTCCATATAATAAACTCCACAGACATGAAAACTGAGAATTTGGTAGACTAGACATTGCTGTCGCTCACGGTGAAAGAATTTTGTCAATACGACTTTTACTTTTCATTTGGGAACGATTTGTTTCGGCCTGACTTTTCTGTTCATTTTAAGCAGCAAAAGTGAGGTGCATGTCTGTGTCCGTGTGTATGGAGCCATTGGGTGCGGTCACTATAGCAACCAGGCTCACACCTGCCTGCTTAACGAGCTCTCTCTGCCACTCTGCCAAAATTCATCTTAAACACTTCTCTTTCAACTGCTGCTGTGTCCACAGTGTTACAGCCATCATTTTACCCTCAAAACGTCGCCATCGTTCTTCTCTTCCCAACACTGTGTCTGTCAAAGCTCAGACTTTTCAATTTTTTAAACTGTGTGGATCCAAGTGGAGGGATTTTAGTCATTCAGTGATTCAAAGAATATGACCTTTTAATATTCTTTCAGATGTTTTCTGACTCTAAATTTTCTTTTCTCATTTCTTAGGTTTTTCTAATTTACAATTAAAACATTTTCAGCTTTTTTTCCAACTTCTTCTTCTGTGTAACCTTCAGCTTTTAGCAGTTCAGCACTTTTGTTTTCAGGTTAAATTCGTTTTTTTTTGTTTTTTTTTTAATCTCATTCAACATTTTTAACTCAAAATTCAGCAATTAATTCATTTCAGTGCATACATTCAGATTCAAGCATTCACACTGCAGTTTCTTCAGAAAATGCACTTTCTAGTTAGTGTGAATGCTTGAAAAGCATTCACAGTATTGTTCTTCTAATCTTTATTATTAGTGTGAATGCTTGAAAAGCATTCACAGTATTGTTATTCGAATCTTTATTAGTGTGAATGCTTGAAAAGCATTCACAGTATTGTTCTTCAAATCTTTATTATTATTCCATATTCCGTACGTTTTTTGGCATCTAACTCCTTCAAAACCGTTCAACTTAGAAAAACCATTCAAACATCGTTAGATTCCTATTATTTTGGACATGACTGCTTCTATTTTTCTCATTTTTAACATTTATATTTTTAATTTTATTCAACTTTATTCAACAAAAATTTCCCATGTATTTCAATGGGGAGACCCTTCAAATTCTCATTCAACTTACTCATTTTTAAACTCTTACTACTTCCACATACATTGACATAGAGCCACCATTCAAACTTTAAAACGAAGACAAGACATTCAACTATTCAACTTGTATTTATCTTTTCAATATCTATTATACTTTTTCTTCAGTTCCAGTTTAAGTTTCATGATGTTTTTTCACCCGTTTCAGAGTTTATAATGGGTGTGTATGGGACGGAATGTTGGGGCTAGAGTGAGACAGCTCAACTGCTAGAGTGAGAGGAGCAAAAAAATTAATCTTAAAATCTTTTTTAAAACTGCTGCTGTGTCTGCAGCGTTTGCTCTACAGGTATGATTTTACCCTCAAAACGTAGCCATCGCTGTCCTCTTTCATCCAATGTGTTTACTATTGTACTAGGTGTTATGGTTCTTTCGTAAATGTCACCAATGCACAGCCTCCTCCCTCCAACTCTTCCATAGACTCTAATGTTAAAACGGCTTAGAAGGTTGGTTTGAAAATCAGAAGAGCATGGTGTCTTTCCACTGTCACCACGTCCATATAATAAACTCCACAGACATGAAAACTGAGAATTTGGTAGACTAGAAGCTGCTGTCGCTCACGGTGAAAGAATTTCGTCAATACGACTTTTACTTTTCATTTGGGAACGATTTGTTTCGGCCTGACTTTTCTGTTCATTTTAAGGAGCAAAAGTGAGGTGCATGTCTGTGTCGTGTGTATGGAGCCATTGGGTGCAGTCACTATAGCAACCAGGCTCACACCTGCCTGCTTAACGAGCTCTCTCTCTCTCTCTCTCTGCCAAGATTAATCTTAAACACTTCTCTTTCAACTGCTGCTGTGTCCACAGTGTCACAGCCATCATTTTACCCTCAAAACGTCGCCATCGTTGTTCTTTTCCAACATCTTGTCTTTCAAAGCTCAGAGATGTAAACTTTTTAAACTGTGTGGGTCCAAGTGGAGGGATCACATTTTAGTCATTCAGTGATTCAAAGAATATGACCTTTTAATATTCTTTCAGATGTTTTCTGACTCTAAATGTTCTTTTCTCATTTCTTAGGTTTTTCTAATTTACAATTAAAACATTTTCAGCTTTTTTCCAACTTCTTCTTCTGTGTAACCTTCAGCTTTTAGCAGTTCAGCACTTTTGTTTTCAGGTTAAATTCGGGTTTTTTTTTTTAATCTCATTCAAAATTTTTAACTTAAATTCAGTAATTATTTCATTTCAATGCATACATTCAGATTCAAGCATTCACACTGCAGTTTCTTCAGAAAATGCACTTTCTAGTTATTATTATTATTATATTTTATCTATTCCGTACGTTTTTTGTAATCCTACTCCTTCAAAACCGTTCAACTTAGAAAAACCATTCAAACACCGTTAGATTCCTATTCTTTTGGACAACACTGCTTCTATTTTTCATATTTTTAACATTTATATTTTTAATTTTATTCAACTTTATTCAACAACAATTTCCCAAAATTTCCCATGTATTTCAATGGGGAGACCCTTCAAATTCTCATTCAACTTATTCATTTTTAAACTCTTACTACTTCCACATACATTGACATAGAGCCACCATTCAAACTTTAAAACGAAGACAAGACATTCAACTATTCAACTTGTATTTATCTTTTCAATATCTATTATACTTTTTCTTCAGTTCCAGTTTAAGTTTCATGATGTTTTTTCACCCGTTTCAGAGTTTATAATGGGTGTGTATGGGACGGAATGTTGGGGCTAGAGTGAGACAGCTCAACTGCTAGAGTGAGAGGAGCAAAAAAATTAATCTTAAAATCTTTTTTAAAACTGCTGCTGTGTCCACAGCGTTTGCTCTACAGGTATGATTTTACCCTCAAAACGTAGCCATGGCTGTCCTCTTTCATCCAATATGTTTACTATTGTCCTAGGTGTTACGGTTCTTACATAAATGTCACCAATGCACAGCCTCCTCCTTCCAACTCTTCCATAGACTCTAATGTTAAAATGGCTCAGAAGGTTCGTTTGAAAATCAGAAGAGCATGGTGTCTTTCCACTGTCACCACGTCCATATAATAAGCTCCACAGGCATGAAAACTGAGAATTAGGTAGACTAGACATTGCTGTCGCTCACGGTGAAAGAATTTTGTCAATACGACTTTTACTTTTCATTTGGGAGCGATTTGTTTCGGCCTGACTTTTCTGTTCATTTTAAGCAGCAAAAGTGAGGCGCATGTCTGTGTACGTGTGTATGGAGCCATTGGGTGCGGTCACTATAGCAACCAGGCTCACACCTGCCTGCTTAACGAGCTCTGCCTGCCACTCTGCCAAGATTCATCTTAAGCACTTCTCTTTCAACTGCTGCTGTGTCCACAGTGTTACAGCCATCATTTTACCCTCAAATTGTCGCCATTATTGTTCTCTTTCCAACACCGTATCTTTCAAAGCTCAGGCATTTAAACTTTTTAAACTGTGTGGATCAAAGTGGAGGGATCACATTTTAGTCATTCAGTGATTCAAAGAATATGACCTTTTAATATTCATTCAGATGTTTTCTGACTCTAAATGTTCTTTTCTCATTTCTTAGGGTTTTCTAATTTACATTTAAAACATTTTCAATTTTTTTCCAACTTCTTCTTCTGTGTAACCTTCAGCTTTTAGCAGTTCAGCACCTTTGTTTTCAGGTTAAATTCGGTTTTTTTTTTTGGTTTTTTTTTTATCTCATTCAATATTTTTAACTCAAAATTCAGCAATTAATTCATTTCAGTGCATACATTCAGATTCAAGCATTCACACTGCAGTTTCTTCAGAAAATGCACTTTCTAGTTATATTTTATTTTTCCGTACGTTTTTTGAAAGCCTACTCCTTCAAAACCGTTCAACTTAGAAAAACCATTCAAACATCGTTAGATTCCTATTATTTTGGACAACATTGCTTCTATTTTTCTCATTTTTAACATTTATATTTTTAATTTTATTCAACTTTATTCAACAAAAATTTCCCATGTATTTCAATGGGGAGACCCTTCAAATTCTCATTCAACTTACTCATTTTTAAACTCTTACTACTTCAACATACGTTCACATAGAGCCACCATTCAAACTTTAAAACGAAGACAAGACATTCAACTATTCAACTTGTATTTATCTTTTCAATATCTATTATACTTTTTCTTCAGTTCCAGTTTAAGTTTCATGATGTTTTTTCACCCGTTTCAGAGTTTATAATGGGTGTGTATGGGACGGAATGTTGGGGCTAGAGTGAGGCAGCTCAACTGCTAGAGTGAGAGGAGCAAAAAAATTAATCTTAAAATCTTTTTTAAAACTGCTGCTGTGTCCGCAGCGTTTGCTCTACAGGTATGATTTTACCCTCAAAACGTAGCCATGGCTGTCCTCTTTCATCCAATGTGTTTACTATTGTACTAGGTGTTATGGTTCTTTCATAAATGTCACCAATGCACAGCCTCCTCCCTCCAACTCTTCCATAGACTCTAATGTTAAAATGGCTCAGAAGGTTCGTTTGAAAATCAGAAGAGCATGGTGTCTTTCCACTGTCACCACGTCCATATAATAAACTCCACAGGCATGAAAACTGAGAATTCAGTAGACTAGAAGCTGCTGTCGCTCACGGTGAAAGAATTTTGTCAATACGACTTTTACTTTTCATTTGGGAACGATTTGTTTCGGCCTGACTTTTCTGTTCATTTTAAGCAGCAAAAGTGAGGCGCATGTCTGTGTACGTGTGTATGGAGCCATTGGGTGCGGTCACTATAGCAACCAGGCTCACACCTGCCTGCTTAACGAGCTCTGCCTGCCACTGTACCAAGATTCATCTTAAGCACTTCTCTTTCAACTGCTGCTGTGTCCACAGTGTTACAGCCATCATTTTACCCTCAAATTGTCGCCATTATTGTTCTCTTTCCAACACCGTATCTTTCAAAGCTCAGGCATTTAAACTTTTTAAACTGTGTGGATCAAAGTGGAGGGATCACATTTGAGTCATTCAGTGATTCAAAGAATATGACCTTTTAATATTCATTCAGATGTTTTCTGACTCTAAATGTTCTTTTCTCATTTCTTAGGGTTTTCTAATTTACATTTAAAACATTTTCAGTTTTTTTCCAACTCCTTCTTCTGTGTAACGTCCAGCTTTTAGCAGTTCAGCACCTTTGTTTTCAGGTTAAATTCGTTTTTTTTTTGTTTTGTTTTTTTTTATCTCATTCAATATTTTTAACTCAAAATTCAGCAATTAATTCATTTCAGTGCGTACATTCAGATTCAAGCATTCACACTGCAGTTTCTTCAGAAAATGCACTTTCTAGTTATATTTTATTCTGTATTCCGTACGTTTTTTGAAAGCCTACTCCTTCAAAACCGTTCAACTTAGAAAAACCATTCAAACATCGTTAGATTCCTATTATTTTGGACAACATTGCTTCTATTTTTCTCATTTTTAACATTTATATTTTTAATTTTATTCAACTTTATTCAACAAAAATTTCCCATGTATTTCAATGGGGAGACCCTTCAAATTCTCATTCAACTTACTCATTTTTAAACTCTTACTACTTCAACATACGTTGACATAGAGCCACCATTCAAACTTTAAAACGAAGACAAGACATTCAACTATTCAACTTGTATTTATCTTTTCAATATCTATTATACTTTTTCTTCAGTTCCAGTTTAAGTTTCATGATGTTTTTTCACCCGTTTCAGAGTTTATAATGGGTGTGTATGGGACGGAATGTTGGGGCTAGAGTGAGGCAGCTCAACTGCTAGAGTGAGAGGAGCAAAAAAAATAATCTTAAAATCTTTTTTAAAACTGCTGCTGTGTCCGCAGCGTTTGCTCTACAGGTATGATTTTACCCTCAAAACGTAGCCATGGCTGTCCTCTTTCATCCAATGTGTTTACTATTGTCCTAGGTGTTACGGTTCTTTCATAAATGTCACCAATGCACAGCCTCCTCCTTCCAACTCTTCCATAGACTCTAATGTTAAAATGGCTCAGAAGGTTCGTTTGAAAATCAGAAGAGCATGGTGTCTTTCCACTGTCACCACGTCCATATAATAAACTCCACAGGCATGAAAACTGAGAATTCAGTAGACTAGACATTGCTGTCACTCACGGTGAAAGAATTTTGTCAATACGACTTTTACTTTTCATTTGGGAACGATTTGTTTCGGCCTGACTTTTCTGTTCATTTTAAGCAGCAAAAGTGAGGCGCATGTCTGTGTACGTGTGTATGGAGCCATTGGGTGCGGTCACTATAGCAACCAGGCTCACACCTGCCTGCTTAACGAGCTCTCTCTGCCACTCTGCCAAGATTCATCTTAAACACTTCTCTTTCAACTGCTGCTGTGTCCACAGTGTTACAGCCATCATTTTACCCTCAAATTGTCGCCATTATTGTTCTCTTTCCAACACCGTATCTTTCAAAGCTCAGGCATTTAAACTTTTTAAACTGTGTGGATCAAAGTGGAGGGATCACATTTGAGTCATTCAGTGATTCAAAGAATATGACCTTTTAATATTCATTCAGATGTTTTCTGACTCTAAATGTTCTTTTCTCATTTCTTAGGGTTTTCTAATTTACATTTAAAACATTTTCAGTTTTTTTCCAACTCCTTCTTCTGTGTAACCTTCAGCTTTTAGCAGTTCAGCACCTTTGTTTTCAGGTTAAATTCGTTGTTTTTTTTTTGTTTTTTTTTAATCTCATTCAATATTTTTAACTCAAAATTCAGCAATTAATTCATTTCAGTGCATACATTCAGATTCAAGCATTCACACTGCAGTTTCTTCAGAAAATGCACTTTCTAGTTATATTTTATTTTTCCGTACGTTTTTTGAAAGCCTACTCCTTCAAAACCGTTCAACTTAGAAAAACCATTCAAACATCGTTAGATTCCTATTATTTTGGACATGACTGCTTCTATTTTTCTCATTTTTAACATTTATATTTTTAATTTTATTCAACTTTATTCAACAAAAATTTCCCATGTATTTCAATGGGGAGACCCTTCAAATTCTCATTCAACTTACTCATTTTTAAACTCTTACTACTTCCACATACGTTCACATAGAGCCACCATTCAAACTTTAAAACGAAGACAAGACATTCAACTATTCAACTTGTATTTATCTTTTCAATATCTATTATACTTTTTCTTCAGTTCCAGTTTAAGTTTCATGATGTTTTTTCACCCGTTTCAGAGTTTATAATGGGTGTGTATGGGACGGAATGTTGGGGCTAGAGTGAGAGAGCTCAACTGCTAGAGTGAGAGGAGCAAAAAAATTAATCTTAAAATCTTTTTTAAAACTGCTGCTGTGTCCACAGCGTTTGCTCTACAGCCACCATTTTACCCTCAAAACGTAGCCATCGCTGTCCTCTTTCATCCAATGTGTTTACTATTGTCCTAGGTGTTATGGTTCTTTCATAAATGTCACCAATGCACAGCCTCCTCCCTCCAACTCTTCCATAGACTCTAATGTTAAAATGGCTCAGAAGGTTCTTTTGAAAATCAGAAGAGCATGGTGTCTTTCCACTGTCACCACGTCCATATAATAAACTCCACAGGCATGAAAACTGAGAATTCAGTAGACTAGACATTGCTGTCGCTCACGGTGAAAGAATTTCGTCAATACGACTTGTACTTTTCATATGGGAACGATTTGTTTCGGCCTGACTTTTCTGTTCATTTTAAGCAGCAAAAGTGAGGTGCATGTCTGTGTCCGTGTGTATGGAGCCATTGGGTGCGGTCACTATAGCAACCAGGCTCACACCTGCCTGCTTAACGAGCTCTCTCTCTCACTCTGCCAAGATTCATCTGAAACACTTCTCTTTCAACTGCTGCTGTCTCCACAGTGTTACAGCCATCATTTTACCCTCAAAACGTCGCCATCGTTGTTCTCTTTCCAACATCTTGTCTTTCAAAGCTCAGAGATGTAAACTTTTTAAACTGTGTGGATCCAAGTGGAGGGATCACATTTTAGTCATTCAGTGATTCAAAGAATATGACCTTTTAATATTCTTTCAGATGTTTTCTGACTCTAAATGTTCTTTTCTCATTTCTTAGGTTTTTCTAATTTACAATTAAAACATTTTCAGCTTTTTTCCAACTTCTTCTTCTGTGTAACCTTCAGCTTTTAGCAGTTCAGCACCTTTGTTTTCAGGTTAAATTCGTTTTTTGTTGTTGTTTTTTTTAAATCTCATTCAATATTTTTAACTCAAAATTCAGCAATTAATTCATTTCAGTGCATACATTCAGATTCAAGCATTCACACTGCAGTTTCTTCAGAAAATGCACTTTCTAGTTATATTTTATTTTTCCGTACGTTTTTTGAAAGCCTACTCCTTCAAAACCGTTCAACTTAGAAAAACCATTCAAACATCATTAGATTCCTATTATTTTGGACAACATTGCTTCTATTTTTCTCATTTTTAACATTTATATTTTTAATTTTATTCAACTTTATTCAACAAAAATTTCCCATGTATTTCAATGGGGAGACCCTTCAAATTCTCATTCAACTTACTCATTTTTAAACTCTTACTACTTCAACATACGTTCACATAGAGCCACCATTCAAACTTTAAAACGAAGACAAGACATTCAACTATTCAACTTGTATTTATCTTTTCAATATCTATTATACTTTTTCTTCAGTTCCAGTTTAAGTTTCATGATGTTTTTTCACCCGTTTCAGAGTTTATAATGGGTGTGTATGGGACGGAATGTTGGGGCTAGAGTGAGGCAGCTCAACTGCTAGAGTGAGAGGAGCAAAAAAATTAATCTTAAAATCTTTTTTAAAACTGCTGCTGTGTCCTCAGCGTTTGCTCTACAGGTATGATTTTACCCTCAAAACGTAGCCATGGCTGTCCTCTTTCATCCAATGTGTTTACTATTGTCCTAGGTGTTACGGTTCTTTCATAAATGTCACCAATGCACAGCCTCCTCCTTCCAACTCTTCCATAGACTCTAATGTTAAAATGGCTCAGAAGGTTCGTTTGAAAATCAGAAGAGCATGGTGTCTTTCCACTGTCACCACGTCCATATAATAAACTCCACAGGCATGAAAACTGAGAATTCAGTAGACTAGACATTGCTGTCACTCACGGTGAAAGAATTTTGTCAATACGACTTTTACTTTTCATTTGGGAACGATTTGTTTCGGCCTGACTTTTCTGTTCATTTTAAGCAGCAAAAGTGAGGTGCATGTCTGTGTACGTGTGTATGGAGCCATTGGGTGCGGTCACTATAGCAACCAGGCTCACACCTGCCTGCTTAACGAGCTCTGCCTGCCACTGTACCAAGATTCATCTTAAGCACTTCTCTTTCAACTGCTGCTGTGTCCACAGTGTTACAGCCATCATTTTACCCTCAAATTGTCGCCATTATTGTTCTCTTTCCAACACCGTATCTTTCAAAGCTCAGGCATTTAAACTTTTTAAACTGTGTGGATCAAAGTGGAGGGATCACATTTGAGTCATTCAGTGATTCAAAGAATATGACCTTTTAATATTCATTCAGATGTTTTCTGACTCTAAATGTTCTTTTCTCATTTCTTAGGGTTTTCTAATTTACATTTAAAACATTTTCAGTTTTTTTCCAACTCCTTCTTCTATGTAACCTTCAGCTTTTAGCAGTTCAGCACCTTTGTTTTCAGGTTAAATTCGTTTTTTTTTTTTGTTTTTTTTTAATCTCATTCAATATTTTTAACTCAAAATTCAGCAATTAATTCATTTCAGTGCATACATTCAGATTCAAGCATTCACACTGCAGTTTCTTCAGAAAATGCACTTTCTAGTTGTGTGGATGCTTTAAGCATCCACACTATTGAGTTCCTGTTTCTCTTTATTCTTTATTATTGTGTGGATGCTTTAAGCATCCACACTATTGAGTTCCTGTTTCTCTTTATTCTTTATTATTATTATTATTATTCTAGTTGCTTCCGTACACTTTTCGCCGTTAAACTACTTCCACAATTTTCAGCCGATTTTCACCGTTCAAATTTTAAACTATTCTGCTATTTTTGCTCTTTCCTGCTACGATTTTTGCTATTTTTAACTATTATACTTTTTAAAATATTAAGCTTTTTTCCTTTAATTTGTCCCATTGAAATGAATGGGAAACTTCTGCAATTCTGCTAAATTTTGCTTGTTTTTGAAACTTAACTACTTCCTCATATTTTCACCTAGAACAACCATTCAAATTTTAAAATGTTCACAAATTATTGGGCTATTCAGGTATGATTCAGCTTTTTCAAATCTTCTACTGTTTTACTTTTATGCCTCTTAAAGTTTTGAGTTGCAAAATTGTGATTTTTCACAAAATACATGCGTTGTTATGGTTGCTATGCTCTTGGCTTCCAGTGTGCCACTGAAGGTTTTGCAATTTTCACTTCATGTCCGAACAACTTCTTGCTACTTGCTCAATTTTCACTCAACTTCCACAAATTATACATCAAAACGTAGGTATTTTTGCTGGCTTTCAGAAAATGTCACTATCATTGTTGTGGGATTTATAGAATTTTTGCAAATCTCCTCAGACCAACACAAGGTCTCAAAACTCTCCATATAAAGTCAATGGAGAGCTTGTTCAAAATCATCGCTGGATTTCTGTAATGAGAGGCATATTCGAATCGTCATATCTCCTTAACGAAGCGACTTTAAGACATGAGGCTTGTCCCCGAATATCTTCAGACACCCCTGACGCTCACAATTCAAGAATTTCTTTCTCACCTCTTACCGTTCTGAAATGAGTTGGACTTGTTTGAGGGTAGGAAATTCGTCCTTCGCTCAGATTTCTTCAGATTTAAAACTCTGGAAATGAACCACTTTTTTCTCTCGTCATAACATTTTTTTGGATTTCCACAGAGACCTGAAAATTTCCATGACTGTTCACCAAAGCCTGCTGTCTCTTACGGTGAAAGAATGATATCGATACTCCAAATAAATTTCGAGTTACAAAGCGTTGTTTGGGGGCAAGTCAAGGCAGTTTTTGCTTCGCTCTACTCAGTTATGGTGCATTAGAAGTCAAATATCTTTAATAATTCATATTTTAATGATAAATTGTAAACACTGGAAGATTCCCCCATCTCTTCTGAACAAAACGGTGTAAGAATGACCGCTCTAGCCCCTACGGTTTAGAAATTATGGTCATTTGTTTGAGGGGAGTCGTCACTATGAGAAATAGGCTGCAATAATCCTGTGCCTCTCTCTGCTGCGTGTGTAAAAAGATGCACCTGTTTTGGCGGGAAAAAGTACACAGGCTCTCTGATTGGTGGATTCAAATTCAGCAGCTCCCAGGCTGACCTAGAAACTTACTTCTCTCTCCCTGTGCATTTTTTTGCTGATTTTTTTATTTAACAAGTATATTTGAGGGACCCTCAGCATGTTCAGCATTTTTTCAGCTGTCCATTTTGCTTTTCCAATTTTTCTGTTTAACTTATTACTATTGTGCTAAATCATACTGTTTCTGCTATTTTACAAGATTTGTGCTTAATATAGTATTTCTGCTTTTAATAGGATTTGTGCTTAATATAGTATTTCTGCTTTTTATAGAATTTGTGCTTAATATAGTATTTCTGCTTTTTATAGGATTTGTGCTTAATATAGTATTTCTGCTTTTTATAGGATTTGTGCTTAATATAGTATTTCTGCTTTTTATAGGATTTGTGCTTAATATAGTATTTCTGCTAAATTATAGTATTTCTGCTTTTTATAGTATTTGTGCTAAAACATAGTATTTCTACTAAATGTAGTATTTATGCTTAATCATAGTATTTCTATATATTTCTGCCAGGTCCCCAGGCAGCCAATCCTCTGTGAGGACTGAGAAATTCAAATTTTCAAATCAGGGCCTGCACGGCTTCCCAGCCAATCATATATGTGTCCTGAGGCATTCAAATTTGCATATTGGGGCCTTCATGGCTTCTAAGCCAGCCAATCATATCTGAGGGCTGAGGAATTCAAATCCACAAATCAGGAACTGCACAGCTTCCCAGCCAGCCAATCATGTATGTGGGCTCCAGGTATTCAAATTTGCATATTGGGGAATTCGTGGCTTCTAAGTCAACAAGTCATCCATGTCATATATCTCTAAAAATTCATATTTTAATGATAAATTGTCAACACTTGAAGATTCCCCCATCTCTTCTGAACAAAACGGTGTAAGAATGACCGCTCTAGCCCCTATGGTTAGGAAATTATGGTCATTTGTTTGAGGGGAATCCTCACTATGTGAAATAAACTGAAAGAAGCAGGTCTATGTCTCTGTGCTGCGTGTGTAAAAAGATGCACCTGTTTTGGCGGGAAAACGTAAACAGCCTCTCTGATTGGTGGATTCAAATTCAGCAGCTCCCAGGCTGACCTAGAAACTTAGTCCTCTCTCCCTGTGTGTGTGTGTGTGTGTGTGTGTGTGTGTGTGTGTGTGTGTGTGCTTAGTGGGAGAGAGAGGACCCTGCCCTTATTTGACAGCATGTCATTGTAGGATTTAAATTGAACATAGTTAGACTGGTTGACTGGATTAGAGCCTGTGTTTGTGTGTCCCTCTGTGCATTTGTGTTTCAATAAGTTATTACTATTCTGCTAAATCATAGTATTTCTGGTACTTTTCGGTACTTGTGCTAAACACAGTATTTCTGCTAAATCATAATATTTCTGCTTTTCATAGGATTTATGCCTAATATAGTATTTCTGCTAAATTATAGTATTTCTGCTTTTTATAGGATTTGTGCCTAACATAGTATTTCTGCTAAATTATAGTATTTCTGCTTTTTATAGGATTTGTGCCTAACATAGTATTTCTGCTAAATTATAGTATTTCTGCTTTTTATACTATTTGTTCTAAATTATAGTATTTCTGCTTTTTATAGGATTTGTGCTTAATATAGTATTTCTGCTAAATTATAGTTTTTCTTCTTTTTATAATATTTGTGCTAAAACATAGTATTTCTACTAAATGTAGTATTTATGCTTAATAATAGTATTTCTATATATTTCTGCCAGGTCCCCAGGCAGCCAATCCTCTGTGAGGACTGAGACATTCAAATTTTCAAATCAGGGCCTGCACAGTTTCCCAGCCAATCAAATAAGTGTCCTGAGGCATTCAAATTTGCATATTGGGGCCTTCGTGGCTTCTAAGCCAGCCAATCATATCTGAGGGCTGAGGAATTCAAATCCACAAATCAGGGCCTGCACGGCTTCCCAGCCAGCCAATCACATATGTGGTCTCAGGCATTCAAATTTGCATATTGGGGAATTCGTGGCTTCTAAGTCAACAAGTCATCCATGTCATATATCTCTAAAAATTCATATTTTAATATTAAATTGTCAACACTTGAAGATTCCCCCATCTCTTCTGAACAAAACGGTGTAAGAATGACCGCTCTAGCCCCTACGGTTAGGAAATTACGGTCATTTGTTTGAGGGGAGTCGTCACTATGAGAAATAGACTGCAAAAATCCTGTGTCTCTCTGTGCTGCTGCGTGTGTAAACAGATGCACCTGTTTTGGTGGGGAAAAGTGCACAGCCTCTCTGATTGGTGGATTCAAATTCACCAGCTCCCAGGCTGACCTAGAAACTTACTTCTCTCTCCCTGTGTGTGTGTGTGTGTGTGTGTGTGTGTGTGTGTGTGTGTGTGTGTGTGTGTGTGTGTGTGACAGAGAGAGAGAGAGAGAGAGAGAGAGAAAGGCTTTTAATGGGATGATCTCATTCTAAGATTTAAATTCAATATATTTAGACTGGTTGACTGAATTGGATCTTGTGTGTGGGTCTCTCTGTGCATGTGTGTTTCCTCATGTGTACATATTTGTGATTGTGTGGCTGTAATAAATTTTTTTGCAGATTTTTGTCATTTAACAAGTATATTTGAGGGACCCTCAGCATGTTCAGCATTTTTTCAGCTGTCCATTTTGCTTTTCCAATTTTTCTGTTTAACTTATTACTATTGTGCTAAATCATACTATTTCTGCTATTTTATAAGATTTGTGCTTAATATACTATTTCTGCTTTTATAGGATTTGTGCTTAATATAGTATTTCTGCTAAATGTAGTATTTATGCTTAATCATACTATTTCTGCTTTTCATAGTATTTGTGCTTAATATAGTATTTCTGCTAAATTTAGTATTTCTGATTAATTATAGTTTTTCTACTAAATCATAGTACAGTATTTCTGCTTTTTATGGGATTTGTGCTAAAACAAAGTATTTCTACTAAATGTAGTATTTGTGCTTAATCATACCATTTCTGCTTTTTATAGGATTTGTGCTTAATATAGTATTTCTGCTAAATTATAGTATTTCTGCCAAATTATAATATTTGTGCTAAAACATAGTCTCAATTTAAAATTACAATATTCATAGTTCATCACAGTGTCTCTGGTAAATCACAATATTTCTGCTCTGTTGTACTATTTTTCTAAATCATAGTGTTTCTGTAATGTTTAAGTATTTTTGGCTAAATATATTCTTTCTGTTATCTTATACTATTTCTCCTAAATTCTTGTATTTTTGAGAAGTTATCATGTTTCTGGTAAGTTACAATATTTCTGCTAAATTCTGCTATGCTATTGTATTTCTGCCAAGTATTATGTTTCCTCTAAGATATTGCAGTTCTGCTAAGTTATTCCATTTTAGCAAACTTCTTTTGCTTCTGCAAAGTTTTTACAATTTCTGCAACTTTTCAGCTTTTTCAGCTACTTTTTGCATACAGCTTCAGCTTTAAGCATCCACACTGCATTTTCGCAGGAAATGCAAATTTTTCTAGTTATTATTATTATTATTCTAGTTGCTTCCGTACACTTTTCGCCGTTTAACTACTTCCACAATTTTCAGCCGATTTTCACCGTTCAAATTTTAAACTATTCAGCTATTTTTGCTCTTTCCTGCTACGATTTTTGCTATTTTTAACTATTATACTTTTTAAAATATTAAGCTTTTTTCCTTTAATTTGTCCCATTGAAATGAATGGGAAACTTCAGCAATTCTGCTAAAATTTGCTTGTTTTTGAAACTTAACTACTTCCTCATATTTTCACCTAGAACAACCATTCAAATTTTAAAATGTTCACAAATTATTGGGCTATTCAGGTATGATTCAGCTTTTTCAAATCTTCTACTGTTTTACTTTTATGCCTCTTAAAGTTTTGAGTTGCAAAATTGTGATTTTTCACAAAATACATGCGTTGTTATGGTTGCTATGCTCTTGGCTTCCAGTGTGCCACTGAAGGTTTTGCAATTTTCACTTCATGTCCGAACAACTTCCTGCTACTTGCTCAATTTTCACTCAACTTCCACAAATTATACATCAAAACGTAGGTATTTTTGCTGGCTTTCAGAAAATGTCACTATCATTGTTGTGGGATTTATAGAATTTTTGCAAATCTCCTCAGACTAACACAAGGTCAGAAAACTCTCCATATAAAGTGAATGGAGAGCTTGTTCAAAATCACCGCTGGATTTCTGTAATGAGAGGCATATTCGAATCGTCATATCTCCTTAACGAAGCAAAGTTAAGACATGAGGCTTGTCCCCGAATATCTTCAGACACCCCTGACGCTCACAATTCAAGAATTTCTTTCTCACCTATTACCGTTCTGAAATGAGTTGGACTTGTTTGAGGGTAGGAAATTCGTCCTTCGCTCAGATTTCTTCAGATTTCAAACTGTGGAAATGAACCACTTTTTTCTCTCGTCATAACTTTTTGTTGGATTTCCACAGAGACCTGAAAATTTCCATGACTGTTCACCAAAGCCTGCTGTCTCTTACGGTGAAAGAATGATATCGATACTCCAAATAGATTTCGAGTTACAAAGCGTTGTTTGAGGGCAAGTCAAGGCAGTTTTTGCTTCGCTCTACTCAGTTATGGTGCATTAGAAGTCAAATATCTTTAATAATTCATATTTTAATGATAAATTGTAAACACTGGAAGATTCCCCCATCTCTTCTGAACAAAACGGTGTAAGAATGACCGCTCTAGCCCCTACGGTTAGGAAATTATGGTCATTTGTTTGAGGGGAGTCCTCACTATGAGAAATAGGCTGCAATAATCCTGTGCCTCTCTGTGCTGCGTGTGTAAAAAGAGGCACATGTTTTGGCGGGAAAAAGTACACAGGCTCTCTGATTGGTGGATTCAAATTCAGCAGCTCCCAGGCTGACCTAGAAACTTACTTCTCTCTCCCTGTGCATTTTTTTGCTGATTTTTTCATTTAACAAGTATATTTGAGGGACCCTCAGCATGTTCAGCATTTTTTCAGCTGTCCATTTTGCTTTTCCAATTTTTCTGTTTAACTTATTACTATTGTGCTAAATAATACTATTTCTGCTATTTTATAAGATTTGTGCCTAATATAGTATTTCTGCTAAATTACAATATTTCTGCTTTTTATACTATTTGTGCTAAAACATAGTATTTCTACTAAATGTAGTATTTATGCTTAATCATACTATTTCTGCTTTTTATGGGATTTGTGCCTAATATAGTATTTCTGCTTTTTATAGGATTTTTGCTCAAACATAGTATTTCTACTAAATGTAGTGTTTATGCTTAATCATGCTATTTCTGCTTTTTATAGGATTTGTGCTTAATATAGTATTTCTGCTAAATTATAGTATTTCTGCTTTTTATAGTATTTGTGCTAAAACATAGTATTTCTACTAAATGTAGTATTTATGCTTAATCATAGTATTTCTATATATATATCTGCCAGGTCCCCAGGCAGCCAATCCTCTGTGAGGACTGAGAAATTCAAATTTTCAAATCAGGGCCTGCACGGCTTCCCAGCCAATCATATATGTGTCCTGAGGCATTCAAATTTGCATATTGGGGCCTTCATGGCTTCTAAGCCAGCCAATCATATCTGAGGGCTGAGGAATTCAAATCCACAAATCAGGGCCTGCACAGCTTCCCAGCCAGCCAATCATGTATGTGGGCTCCAGGTATTCAAATTTGCATATTGGGGAATTCGTGGCTTCTAAGTCAACAAGTCATCCATGTCATATATCTCTAAAAATTCATATTTTAATGATAAATTGTCAACACTTGAAGATTCCCCCATCTCTTCTGAACAAAACGGTGTAAGAATGACCGCTCTAGCCCCTATGGTTAGGAAATTATGGTCATTTGTTTGAGGGGAATCCTCACTATGTGAAATAAACTGAAAGAAGCAGGTCTATGTCTCTGTGCTGCGTGTGTAAAAAGATGCACCTGTTTTGGCGGGAAAACGTAAACAGCCTCTCTGATTGGTGGATTCAAATTCAGCAGCTCCCAGGCTGACCTAGAAACTTACTTCTCTCTCCCTGTGTGTGTGTGTGTGTGTGTGTGTGTGTGTGTGTGTGTGTGTGTGTGTGTGTGTTTAGTGGGAGAGAGAGGACCCTGCCCTTATTTGACAGCATGTCATTGTAGGATTTAAATTGAACATAGTTAGACTGGTTGACTGGATTAGAGCCTGTGTTTGTGTGTCCCTCTGTGCATTTGTGTTTCAATAAGTTATTACTATTCTGCTAAATCATAGTATTTCTGGTACTTTTCGGTACTTGTGCTAAATACAGTATTTCTGCTAAATCATACTATTTCTGCTTTTCATAGGATTTATGCCTAATATAGTATTTCTGCTAAATTATAGTATTTCTGCTTTTTATAGGATTTGTGCCTAACATAGTATTTCTGCTAAATTATAGTATTTCTGCTTTTTATACTATTTGTTCTAAATTATAGTATTTCTGCTTTTTATAGGATTTGTGCTTAATATAGTATTTCTGCTAAATTATAGTATTTCTGCTTTTTATACTATTTGTTCTAAATTATAGTATTTCTGCTTTTTATAGGATTTGTGCTTAATATAGTATTTCTGCTAAATTATAGTATTTCTGCTTTTTATACTATTTGTTCTAAATTATAGTATTTCTGCTTTTTATAGGATTTGTGCTTAATATAGTATTTCTGCTAAATTATAGTTTTTCTTCTTTTTATAATATTTGTGCTAAAACATAGTATTTCTACTAAATGTAGTATTTATGCTTAATAATAGTATTTCTATATATTTCTGCCAGGTCCCCAGGCAGCCAATCCTCTGTGAGGACTGAGACATTCAAATTTTCAAATCAGGGCCTGCACAGTTTCCCAGCCAATCAAATAAGTGTCCTGAGGCATTCAAATTTGCATATTGGGGCCTTCGTGGCTTCTAAGCCAGCCAATCATATCTGAGGGCTGAGGAATTCAAATCCACAAATCAGGGCCTGCACGGCTTCCCAGCCAGCCAATCACATATGTGGTCTCAGGCATTCAAATTTGCATATTGGGGAATTCGTGGCTTCTAAGTCAACAAGTCATCCATGTCATATATCTCTAAAAATTCATATTTTAATATTAAATTGTCAACACTTGAAGATTCCCCCATCTCTTCTGAACAAAACGGTGTAAGAATGACCGTTCTAGCCCCTACGGTTAGGAAATTACGGTCATTTGTTTGAGGGGAGTCGTCACTATGAGAAATAGACTGCAAAAATCCTGTGTCTCTCTGTGCTGCTGCGTGTGTAAACAGATGCACCTGTTTTGGTGGGGAAAAGTGCACAGCCTCTCTGATTGGTGGATTCAAATTCACCAGCTCCCAGGCTGACCTAGAAACTTACTTCTCTCTCCCTGTGTGTGTGTGTGTGTGTGTGTGTGTGTGTGTGTGTGTGTGTGTGTGTGTGTGTGTGTGTGTGTGTGTGTGTGACAGAGAGAGAGAGAGAGAAAGGCTTTTAATGGGATGATCTCATTCTAAGATTTAAATTCAATATATTTAGACTGGTTGACTGAATTGGATCTTGTGTGTGGGTCTCTCTGTGCATGTGTGTTTCCTCATGTGTACATATTTGTGATTGTGTGGCTGTAATAAATTTTTTTGCAGATTTTTGTCATTTAACAAGTATATTTGAGGGACCCTCAGCATGTTCAGCATTTTTTCAGCTGTCCATTTTGCTTTTCCAATTTTTCTGTTTAACTTATTACTATTGTGCTAAATCATACTATTTCTGCTATTTTATAAGATTTGTGCTTAATATACTATTTCTGCTTTTATAGGATTTGTGCTTAATATAGTATTTCTGCTAAATGTAGTATTTATGCTTAATCATACTATTTCTGCTTTTCATAGTATTTGTGCTTAATATAGTATTTCTGCTAAATTTAGTATTTCTGATTAATTATAGTTTTTCTACTAAATCATAGTACAGTATTTCTGCTTTTTATGGGATTTGTGCTAAAACAAAGTATTTCTACTAAATGTAGTATTTGTGCTTAATCATACCATTTCTGCTTTTTATAGGATTTGTGCTTAATATAGTATTTCTGCCAAATTATAATATTTGTGCTAAAACATAGTCTCAATTTAAAATTACAATATTCATAGTTCATCACAGTGTCTCTGGTAAATCACAATATTTCTGCTCTGTTGTACTATTTTTCTAAATCATAGTGTTTCTGTAATGTTTAAGTATTTTTGGCTAAATATATTCTTTCTGTTATCTTATACTATTTCTCCTAAATTCTTGTATTTTTGAGAAGTTATCATGTTTCTGGTAAGTTACAATATTTCTGCTAAATTCTGCTATGCTATTGTATTTCTGCCAAGTATTATGTTTCCTCTAAGATATTGCAGTTCTGCTAAGTTATTCCATTTTAGCAAAGTTCTTTTGCTTCTGCAAAGTTTTTACAATTTCTGCAACTTTTCAGCTTTTTCAGCTACTATTTGCATACAGCTTCAGCTTTAAGCATCCACACTGCATTTTCGCAGGAAATGCAAATTTTTCTAGTTAGTGTGAATGCTTGAAAAGCATTCACAGTATTGTTATTCGAATCTTTATTATTAGTGTGAATGCTTGAAAAGCATTCACAGTATTGTTCTTCTAATCTTTCTTATTATCTATTATTCCATATTCCGTACGTTTTTTGGCATCTAACTCCTTCAAAACCGTTCAACTTAGAAAAACCATTCAAACACCTTCAGATTCCTCTTCTTTTGGACAAGACTGCTTCTATTTTTCTCATTTTTAACATTTATATTTTTAATTTTATTCAACTTTATTCAACAAAAATTTATAATGTATTTCAATGGGGAGACCCTTCAAATTCTCATTCAAATTACTCATTTTTAAACTGTATCTACTTCCACATACATTGACATAGAGCCACCATTCAAACTTTAAAACGAAGACAAGACATTCAACTATTCAACTTGTATTTATCTTTTCAATATCTATTATACTTTTTCTTCAGTTCCAGTTTAAGTTTCATGATGTTTTTTCACCCGTTTCAGAGTTTATAATGGGTGTGTATGGGACGGAATGTTGGGGCTAGAGTGAGACAGCTCAACTGCTAGAGTGAGAGGAGCAAAAAAATTAATCTTAAAATCTTTTTTAAAACTGCTGCTGTGTCCACAGCATTTGCTCTACAGCCGCCATTTTACCCTCAAAACGTAGCCATCGCTGTCCTCTTTCATCCAATGTGTTTACTATTGTCCTAGGTGTTATGGTTCTTTCATAAATGTCACCAATGCACAGCCTCCTCCCTCCAACTCTTCCATAGACTCTAATGTTAAAATGACTCAGAAGGTTCGTTTGAAAATCAGAAGAGCATGGTGTCTTTCCACTGTCACCACGTCCATATAATAAGCTCCACAGGCATGAAAACTGAGAATTAGGTAGACTAGACATTGCTGTCGCTCACGGTGAAAGAATTTTGTCAATACGACCTATACTTTTCATTTGGGAGCGATTTGTTTCGGCCTGACTTTTCTGTTCATTTTAAGCAGCAAAAGTGAGGCGCATGTCTGTGTACGTGTGTATGGAGCCCTTGGGTGCAGTCACTATAGCAACCAGGCTCACACCTGCCTGCTTAACGAGCTCTCTCTCTCACTCTGCCAAGATTCAACTTAAACACTTCTCTTTCAACTGCTGCTGTCTCCACAGTGTTACAGCCATCATTTTACCCTCAAAACCTCGCCATCGTTGTTCTCTTTCCAACATCTTGGCTTTCAAAGCTCAGAGATGTAAACTTTTTAAACTGTGTGGATCCAAGTGGAGGGATCACATTTTAGTCATTCAGTGATTCAAAGAATATGACCTTTTAATATTCATTCAGATGTTTTCTGACTCTAAAGGTTCTTTTCTCATTTCTTAGGGTTTTCTAATTTACAATTAAAACATTTTCAGCTTTTTTCCAACTTCTTCTTCTGTGTAACCTTCAGCTTTTAGCAGTTCAGCACTTTTGTTTTCAGGTTAAATTTGGTTTTTTTTTTTTATCTCATTAAAAAAGTTTTAACTCAAAATTCAGCAATTAATTCATTTCAGTGCATACATTCAGATTCAAGCATTCACACTGCAGTTTCTTCAGAAAATGCACTTTCTAGTTGTGTGGATGCTTTAAGCATCCACACTATTGAGTTCCTGTTTCTCTTTATTCTTTATTGTGTGGATGCTTTAAGCATCCACACTATTGAGTTCCTGTTTCTCTTTATTCTTTATTTTTATTATTATTGTGTGGATGCTTTAAGCATCCACACTATTGAGTTCCTGTTTCTCTTTATTCTTTATTTTTATTATTATTGTGTGGATGCTTTAAGCATCCACACTATTGAGTTCCTGTTTCTCTTTATTCTTTATTATTATTCTTAGGACTTCCGTACACTTTTCGCCGTGGAACTACTTCCACAATTTTTGTGCTATTTTCACCGTTCAAATTTTAAACTATTCAGCTATTTTTGCTAATGCCGGCTATGACTTTTGCTATTTTTAACTATTATACTTTTTAAAATATTCCACTTTTTTCCTTTAATTTGTCCCATTGAAATGAATGGGAAACTTCAGCAATTCTGCTAAAATTTGCTTGTTTTTGAAACTTAACTACTTCCTCATATTTTCACCTAGAACAACCATTCAAACTTTAAAATGTTCACAAATTATTGGGCTATTCAGGTATGATTCAGCTTTTTCAAATCTTTTACTGTTTTACTTTTATGCCTCTTAAAGTTTTGAGCTGCAAAATTGTGATTTTTCACAAAATACATGTGTTGTTATGGTTGCTATGCTCTTGGCTTCCAGTGTGCCACTGAAGGTTTTGCAATTTTCACTTCATGTCCGAACAACTTCCTGCTACTTGCTCAATTTTCACTCAACTTCCACAAATTATACATCAAAACGTAGGTATTTTTGCTGGCTTTCAGAAAATGTCACCATCATTGTTGTGGGATTTATATAATTTTGGCAAATCTCCTCAGACTAACACAAGGTCAGAAAACTCTCCATATAAAGTGAATGGAGAGTTTGTTCAAAATCACCGCTGCATTTCTGTAATGAGAGGCATATTCGAATCGTCATATCTCCTTAACGAAGCAAAGTTAAGACATGAGGCTTGTCCCCGAATATCTTCAGACACCCCTGACGCTCACAATTCAAGAATTATTTTCTCACCTATTACCGTTCTGAAATGAGTTGGACTTGTTTGAGGGTAGGAAATTTGTCCTTCGCTCAGATTTCTTCAGATTTCAAACTGTGGAAATGAACCACTTTTTTCTCTCGTCATAACTTTTTGTTGGATTTCCACAGAGACCTGAAAATTTCCATGATTGTTCACCAAACCCTGCTGTCTCTTACGGTGAAAGAATGATATCGATACTCCAAATAGATTTCGAGTTAGAAAGCGTTGTTTGAGGGCAAGTCAAGGCAGTTTTTGCTTCGCTCTACTCAGTTATGGTGCATTACAAGTCAAATATCTTTAATAATTCATATTTTAATGATAAATTGTTAACACTGGAAGATTCCCCCATCTCTTCTGAACAAAACGGTGTAAGAATGACCGCTCTAGCCCCTACGGTTTGGAAATTATGGTCATTTGTTTGAGGGGAGTCCTCACTATGAGAAATAGGCTGCAATAATCCTGTGCCTCTCTGTGCTGTGTGTGTAAAAAGAGGCACATGTTTTGGCGGGAAAAAGTACACAGGCTCTCTGATTGGTGGATTCAAATTCAGCAGCTCCCAGGCTGACCTAGAAACTTACTTCTCTCTCCCTGTGCATTTTTTTGCTGATTTTTTCATTTAACAAGTATATTTGAGGGACCCTCAGCATGTTCAGCATTTTTTCAGCTGTCCATTTTGCTTTTCCAATTTTTCTGTTTAACTTATTACTATTGTGCTAAATAATACTATTTCTGCTATTTTATAAGATTTGTGCCTAATATAGTATTTCTGCTAAATTACAATATTTCTGCTTTTTATACTATTTGTGCTAAAACATAGTATTTCTACTAAATGTAGTATTTATGCTTAATCATACTATTTCTGCTTTTTATGGGATTTGTGCCTAATATAGTATTTCTGCTTTTTATAGGATTTTTGCTCAAACATAGTATTTCTACTAAATGTAGTGTTTATGCTTAATCATCCTATTTCTGCTTTTTATAGGATTTGTGCTTAATATAGTATTTCTGCTAAATTATAGTATTTCTGCTTTTTATAGTATTTGTGCTAAAACATAGTATTTCTACTAAATGTAGTATTTATGCTTAATCATAGTATTTCTATATATTTCTGCCAGGTCCCCAGGCAGCCAATCCTCTGTGAGGACTGAGAAATTCAAATTTTCAAATCAGGTCCTGCACGGCTTCCCAGCCAATCATATATGTGTCCTGAGGCATTCAAATTTGCATATTGGGGCCTTCATGGCTTCTAAGCCAGCCAATCATATCTGAGGGCTGAGGAATTCAAATCCACAAATCAGGGCCTGCACAGCTTCCCAGCCAGCCAATCATGTATGTGGGCTCCAGGTATTCAAATTTGCATATTGGGGAATTCGTGGCTTCTAAGTCAACAAGTCATCCATGTCATATATCTCTAAAAATTCATATTTTAATGATAAATTGTCAACACTTGAAGATTCCCCCATCTCTTCTGAACAAAACGGTGTAAGAATGACCGCTCTAGCCCCTATAGTTAGGAAATTATGGTCATTTGTTTGAGGGGAATCCTCACTATGTGAAATAAACTGAAAGAAGCAGGTCTATGTCTCTGTGCTGCGTGTGTAAAAAGATGCACCTGTTTTGGCGGGAAAACGTAAACAGCCTCTCTGATTGGTGGATTCAAATTCAGCAGCTCCCAGGCTGACCTAGAAACTTAGTCCTCTCTCCCTGTGTGTGTGTGTGTGTGTGTGTGTGTGTGTGTGTGTGTGTGTGTGTGTGTGTGTGTGTGTTTAGTGGGAGAGAGAGGACCCTGCCCTTATTTGACAGCATGTCATTGTAGGATTTAAATTGAACATAGTTAGACTGGTTGACTGGATTAGAGCCTGTGTTTGTGTGTCCCTCTGTGCATTTGTGTTTCAATAAGTTATTACTATTCTGCTAAATCATAGTATTTCTGGTACTTTTCGGTACTTGTGCTAAATACAGTATTTCTGCTAAATCTTACTATTTCTGCTTTTCATAGGATTTATGCCTAATATAGTATTTCTGCTAAATTATAGTATTTCTGCTTTTTATAGGATTTGTGCCTAACATAGTATTTCTGCTAAATTATAGTATTTCTGCTTTTTATAGGATTTGTTCTAAATTATAGTATTTCTGCTTTTTATAGGATTTGTGCTTAATATAGTATTTCTGCTAAATTATAGTTTTTCTTCTTTTTATAATATTTGTGCTAAAACATAGTATTTCTACTAAATGTAGTATTTATGCTTAATAATAGTATTTCTATATATTTCTGCCAGGTCCCCAGGCAGCCAATCCTCTGTGAGGACTGAGACATTCAAATTTTCAAATCAGGGCCTGCACAGTTTCCCAGCCAATCAAATAAGTGTCCTGAGGCATTCAAATTTGCATATTGGGGCCTTCGTGGCTTCTAAGCCAGCCAATCATATCTGAGGGCTGAGGAATTCAAATCCACAAATCAGGGCCTGCACGGCTTCCCAGCCAGCCAATCACATATGTGGTCTCAGGCATTCAAATTTGCATATTGGGGAATTCGTGGCTTCTAAGTCAACAAGTCATCCATGTCATATATCTCTAAAAATTCATATTTTAATATTAAATTGTCAACACTTGAAGATTCCCCCACCTCTTCTGAACAAAACGGTGTAAGAATGACCGTTCTAGCCCCTACGGTTAGGAAATTACGGTCATTTGTTTGAGGGAGTCGTCACTATGAGAAATAGACTGCAAAAATCCTGTGTCTCTCTGTGCTGCTGCGTGTGTAAACAGATGCACCTGTTTTGGTGGGGAAAAGTGCACAGCCTCTCTGATTGGTGGATTCAAATTCACCAGCTCCCAGGCTGACCTAGAAACTTACTTCTCTCTCCCTGTGTGTGTGTGTGTGTGTGTGTGTGTGTGTGTGTGTGTGTGTGTGTGTGTGTGTGTGTGTGTGACAGAGAGAGAGAGAGAGAGAGAGAGAGAGAGAGAGAGAAAGGCTTTTAATGGGATGATCTCATTCTAAGATTTAAATTCAATATATTTAGACTGGTTGACTGAATTGGATCTTGTGTGTGGGTCTCTCTGTGCATGTGTGTTTCCTCATGTGTACATATTTGTGATTGTGTGGCTGTAATAAATTTTTTTGCAGATTTTTGTCATTTAACAAGTATATTTGAGGGACCCTCAGCATGTTCAGCATTTTTTCAGCTGTCCATTTTGCTTTTCCAATTTTTCTGTTTAACTTATTACTATTGTGCTAAATCATACTATTTCTGCTATTTTATAAGATTTGTGCTTAATATACTATTTCTGCTTTTATAGGATTTGTGCTTAATATAGTATTTCTGCTAAATGTAGTATTTATGCTTAATCATACTATTTCTGCTTTTCATAGTATTTGTGCTTAATATAGTATTTCTGCTAAATTTAGTATTTCTGATTAATTATAGTTTTTCTACTAAATCATAGTACAGTATTTCTGCTTTTTATGGGATTTGTGCTAAAACAAAGTATTTCTACTAAATGTAGTATTTGTGCTTAATCATACCATTTCTGCTTTTTATAGGATTTGTGCTTAATATAGTATTTCTGCTAAATTATAGTATTTCTGCCAAATTATAATATTTGTGCTAAAACATAGTCTCAATTTAAAATTACAATATTCATAGTTCATCACAGTGTCTCTGGTAAATCACAATATTTCTGCTCTGTTGTACTATTTTTCTAAATCATAGTGTTTCTGTAATGTTTAAGTATTTTTGGCTAAATATATTCTTTCTGTTATCTTATACTATTTCTCCTAAATTCTTGTATTTTTGAGAAGTTATCATGTTTCTGGTAAGTTACAATATTTCTGCTAAATTCTGCTATGCTATTGTATTTCTGCCAAGTATTATGTTTCCTCTAAGATATTGCAGTTCTGCTAAGTTATTCCATTTTAGCAAACTTCTTTTGCTTCTGCAAAGTTTTTACAATTTCTGCAACTTTTCAGCTTTTTCAGCTACTTTTTGCATACAGCTTCAGCTTTAAGCATCCACACTGCATTTTCGCAGGAAATGCAAATTTTTCTAGTTATTCTTCAAGTTGCTTCCGTACACTTTTCGCCGTAGAACTACTTCCACAATTTTCAGCCGATTTTCACCGTTCAAATTTTAAACTATTCAGCTATTTTTGCTCTTTCCGGCTATGACTTTTGCTATTTTTAACTATTATACTTTTTAAAATATTCCACTTTTTTCCTTTAATTTGTCCCATTGAAATGAATGGGAAACTTCCAAAATTCTGCTAAAATTTGCTTGTTTTTGAAACTTAACTACTTCCTCATACCTTCACCTAGAACAACCATTCAAATTTTAAAATGTTCACAAATTATTGGGCTATTCAGGTATGATTCAGCTTTTTCAAATCTTTTACTGTTTTACTTTTATGCCTCTTAAAGTTTTGAGTTGCAAAATTGTGATTTTTCACAAAATACATGCGTTGTTATGGTTGCTATGCTCTTGGCTTCCAGTGTGCCACTGAAGCTTTTGCAGTCTTCTCTTCATGTCCGAACAACTGTTTGCTACTTGCTCAATTTTCACTCAACTTCCACAAATTATACATCAAAACGTAGGTATTTTTGCTGGCTTTCAGAAAATGTCACTATCATTGTTGTGGTATTCATAGAACTTTCGCAAATCTCCTCAGACTAACACAAGGTCAGAAAACTCTCCATATAAAGTCAATGGAGAGTTTGTTCAAAACCACCGCTGCATTTCTGTAATGAGAGGCATATTCGAATCGTCATATCTCCTTAACGAAGCAAAGTTAAGACATGAGGCTTGTCCCCGAATATCTTCAGACACTCCTGACGCTCACAATTCAAGAATTTCTTTCTCAACTATTACCGTTCTGAAATGAGTTGGACTTGTTTGAGGGTAGGAAATTCGTCCTTCGCTCAGATTTCTTCAGATTTCAAAGTCTGGAAATGAACCACTTTTTTCTCTCGTCATAACTTTTTGTTGGATTTCCACAGAGACCTGAAAATTTCCATGATTGTTCACCAAAGCCTGCTGTCTCTTACGGTGAAAGAATGATATTGATACTCCAAACAGATTTCAAGTTACAAAGCGTTGGTTGAGGGCAAGTCAAGGCAGTTTTTGCTTCGCTCTACTCAGTTATGGTGCATTAGAAGTCAAATATCTTTAATAATTCATATTTTAATGATAAATTGTAAACACTGGAAGATTCCCCCATGTCTTCTGAACAAAACGGTGTAAGAATGACCGTTCTAGCCCCTACGGTTAGGAAATTATGGTCATTTGTTTGAGGGGAGTCGTCACTATGAGAAATAGACTGCAATAATCCTGTGCCTCTCTCTGCTGCGTGTGTAAAAAGATGCACCTGTTTTGGCGGGAAAACGTAAACAGCCACTCTGATTGGTGGATTTAAATTCGGCAGCTCTCTCCCTCTGTGTCTGTCTGTGTGTGTGTGTGTGTGTGTGTGTGTGTGTGTGTGTGTGTGTGTGTGTGTGTGTTTAGTGGGAGAGAGAGAACCCTACCCTTATTTGGCAGCATGTCATTGTAGGATTTAAATTGAATATAGTTAGACTGATTGACTGGATTAGAGCCTGTGTTTGTGTGTCCCTCTCTGCATTTCTGTTTCAATATGCCTCCATATTTGTAATTTTGTAAGTTATTGCTATTCTGCTAAATCATAGTATTTCTGGTACTTTTCGGTACTTGTGCTAAATACAGTATTTCTGCTAAATTATAGTATTTCTAATTTATTATACTATTTGTGCTAAAACATAGTATTTCTACTAAATGTAGTATTTCTGCTTTTTATACTATTTGTGCTAAATTATAATATTTCTGCTTTTTATAGGATTTGTGCCTAATATAGTATTTCTGCTTTTTATAGGATTTGTGCTTAATATAGTATTTCTGCTAAATTATAGTATTTCTGCTTTTTATAGTATTTGTGCTAAAACATAGTATTTCTACTAAATGTAGTATTTATGCTTAATCATAGTATTTCTATATATTTCTGCCAGGTCCCCAGGCAGCCAATCCTCTGTGAGGACTTAGACATTCAAATTTTCAAATCAGGGCCTGCACGGTTTCCCAGCCAATCATATAAGTGTCCTGAGGCATTCAAATTTGCATATTGGGGCCTTCATGGCTTCTAAGCCAGCCAATCATATCTGAGGGCTGAGGAATTCAAATCCACAAATCAGGGCCTGCACGGCTTCCCAGGCAGCCAATCATATATGTGGCCTCAGGCATTCAAATTTGCATATTGGGGGAATTCGTGGCTTCTAAGTCAACAAGTCATCCATGTCGTATATCTCTAAAAATTCACATTTTAATGATAAATTGTTAACACTGGAAGATTCCCCCATCTCTTCTGAACAAAACGGTGTAAGAATGACCGCTCTAGCCCCTACGGTTTGGAAATTATGGTCATTTGTTTGAGGGGAGTCCTCACTATGAGAAATAGGCTGCAATAATCCTGTGCCTCTCTCTGCTGCGTGTGTAAAAAGATGCACCTGTTTTGGCGGGAAAAAGTACACAGGCTCTCTGATTGGTGGATTCAAATTCAGCAGCTCCCAGGCTGACCTAGAAACTTACTTCTCTCTCCCTGTGCATTTTTTTGCTGATTTTTTCATTTAACAAGTATATTTGAGGGACCCTCAGCATGTTTAGCATTTTTTCAGCTGTCCATTTTGCTTTTCCAATTTTTCTGTTTAACTTATTACTATTATGCTAAATCATACTGTTTCTGCTATTTCATAAGATTTGTGCTTAATATAGTATTTCTGCTTTTTATAGAATTTGTGCTTAATATAGTATTTCTGCTAAATTATAGTATTTCTGCTTTTTATAGTATTTGTGCTAAAACATAGTATTTCTACTAAATGTAGTATTTATGCTTAATCATACTATTTCTATATATTTCTGCCAGGTCCCCAGGCAGCCAATCCTCTGTGAGGACTGAGACATTCAAATTTTCAAATCAGGGCCTGCACGGTTTCCCAGCCAATCATATAAGTGTCCTGAGGCATTCAAATTTGCATATTGGGGCCTTCATGGCTTCTAAGCCAGCCAATCATATCTGAGGGCTGAGGAATTCAAATCCACAAATCAGGGCCTGCACAGCTTCCCAGCCAGCCAATCATATATGTGGCCTCAGGCATTCAAATTTGCATATTGGGGAATTCGTGGCTTCTAAGTCAACAAGTCATCCATGTCATATATCTCTAAAAATTCCTATTTTAATGATAAATTGTCAACACTTGAAGATTCCCCCATCTCTTCTGAACAAAACGGTTTAAGAATGACCGTTCTAGCCCCTACGGTTAGGAAATTATGGTCATTTGTTTGAGGGGAGTCGTCACTATGAGAAATAGACTGCAATAATCCAGTGTCTCTCTCTGTGCTGCGTGTGTAAACAGAAGCACCCGTTTTGGTGGGGAAAAGTGCACAGCCTCTCTGATTGGTGGATTCAAATTCAGCAGCTCCCAGGCTGACCTAGAAACTTACTTCTCTCTCCCTGTGTGTGTGTGTGTGTGTGTGTGTGTGTGTGTGTGTGTGTGTGTGTGTGTGTGTGTGTGTCTCTCTGTGCATGTGTGTTTCCTTATGTGTACATATTTGTGATTGTGTGGCTGTTATAGATTTTTTTTGCTGATTTTTTTTCATTTAACAAGTATATTTGAGGGACCCTCAGCATGTTCAGCATTTTTTCACCTGTCCATTTTGCTTTTCCAATTTTTCTGTTTAAGTTATTACTATTGTGCTAAATCATACTATTTCTGCTATTTTATAAGATTTGTGCCAAATATAGTATTTCTGCCAAATATACACTCAACAAAAATATAAACGCAACACCTTTGTTACTGCTCCCATTCCTCATGGGATGGACGTAGAGACCTAAAATTCATTCCAGATACACAATATAACCATCCCTCCCAAACAGTGGTCACAAATCAGTCCAAATGTGTGGTAGTGGGCACATCTGCTATATTGAGGTAATCCATCCCACCTCACAGGTGTGCCACATCAGGATGCTGATCTGACATCATGAGTAGTGCACAGGTGTACCTCAGACTGCCCACAACAAAAGGCCACCCTTTTCTGCAACTTTTCAGCTTTTTCAGCTAGTTTTAGCAGACAGCTTCAGCTTTAAAGCAATTCAGAATTCATATGATTACAACCAATATGTATTGGAGTAAAAGAAACAAATGTGCAATGAACATGTCAGGAGTCGCTGTTAAAAAGTCTCATGGCAGTGGGGTTAAGGGACCTCCTGAACCTCTTGAGTCCTGCAGTGGAGTGAGATGAGCCTCTGCAGCTCCTACTGTGAGGATGCTTAGGCGATCACCAACACCAGCTCCTTGGTGTTGGTGTTCAGAAGAAGACTGTTCTTATTACTGCAGTCAGTTAAATAAATCTATCATAATAAAGTACATTTTAACATAATGACCTTGTGTTTATTTATGTCTTTTAACCATTATTTCAAATTCAAAGAATCCCATTTGAAACATTTATTAAACTTATAGAATTAAATTAAAAGTTGTTTTTTGTTGCAAAAAAATCTAGTATAATAATATTTAAATTTACATATATTTTCACGTTTTCCATGCCAATTTTGTGTAATTGCGGAGTTTCCCACTTTTCCCACTACTCGTGAATGCCTCCTTTTTTACGTCTCCGCCTGACTCCTGAATCTCCGTCCACTCTCAGCTCAATCCGTGCCGGTAAGTGCTGCTTCTGTGTCTCTCTTATCTGAAATGAAATGTCTATAAGCTGTATGAGGGATTTACCCAGTTGTTGTTAGTGACTTATGAAGCCAGTCGAAGTATAAGTCATGTTAAAGTAACACAATGGCTGCTTTTTTAGTGAAACGTTGTAATTTTACTATTTAAAAGGAGTGTTTGGTATGCTAGCCCTAAGTGCTAACGCCTAGCCTAGTTGCTATAGGCCCAGTGTGAAATTAATATGGTTCATTTGATTGTTTATTACAGTTATTGTGTTGTATTTGGTTCATTCGGTGTGTTAGTGTTTCTGAGTCTGTTAGGGAAGCTGAAGTTAGTTCTCTTCACAAATCAGTCAGTTAAAAACGACCTCATTCTTTCGGTTGTGAGGTAATGAGCCGTCATTTTAGAACCACTGATTAGCTGCTGAAGCAGCAGGGTCGGCAACTTCAAAGGAGCCATTTTACCGCCATTAGCTGTGTCCCAAAACGTCGGCTGCATCTTTCGGAGGACCCAGCTTTCGCGGTCTACGTGGACCGAGAAGGCTGTGAAACTGGACGGTCTAGCCTTCAGATTTGCGTCACCGCTGTCTCGCTGGAGTTTAATAAACTCGGCCGTCTGCTCCTTGCTATTTAAAATATAACTGGACACTGGCGTAAATTCTCGACCGTTTAACGTTTATTGAGCTGTGTGAAAATCCCGGAGGACCCACCGGATGGATTAATAAAGCTTTATTTAATCTAATAATCTAATAACTTTGATCTCAGCCAAACCGATTTACTCCAGAACAAATAAAACACAGAAAAAGGCAAACAATTACATTTTTAAGTTATCAGAGTGACTTGTATATCATGTTTAACCTGAGTAGCGAAAGAGCGGGGGTCTGAACCCCCCTCCCGGCTTGCCATCGAGCCGGTGGGTGACAGACGTCTCTGAAAACGTCGGCACACTTTTGCAAATATGCGATGTCTTGATAAACCAAGCAGATATTTGTAATTTACACCGCTACTTTCTCGCCTAAAAATATGTTAAAAGTTTATTCGGGGAAATGAAGGACTCATTTGTCGGCCGCATTTGAGACAGCCTTCGTCGACTGGCTGTGACATAATCGGCCTTCAAATGCGGCCTCCGGAGGATGCAGCCGACATTTTGGGACACAGCTTCTGACTGAAAGCCGGGAGAAGAAGAGTCACGTGCCTGTACCGGTGTGTTTTTGTGCTGTGGGTTAATTAACAGAAGGGAGAGAGAGAGTGAGGATGAAACGCATAATATAAGAATAATAACATCTCTTAACAAGAAGTTTTTTTTAATTAGTTAATTTTAGTTTTTTAGTTAAATTTTAAGAACTGTTTAACAAACACTTGTTTGTGCAGGTTGTTTTTTTTTTTAATGAAACCTACACCTGCAGCTCTGTTTAACTTCTCACTTTGTGAAAAACTAACGAAATATAAAAAAGTCCACCTTCAAATAAATAAAATGCAGCAGTGCACCATTAATATTATAAATATGATATGTAGATATTTAAAACAACAGCATATTAAATGATACTGTGTGCAGGTGATAATATTTTTAGGAAGCAGAATTTGAATGCAGAAGAACTCAAATGTTGAAGCCTACAAAAATAACATCCAAGCTTTCATTTATGATTGTTCATGCTTTGAAATTGTGATGTCAGAATTTGATAAAGTGTGCAGAGCTAGGTGTAGCAAATCATTGCTTATTAAATCTACTGTGTTATCTAATAGCACCAAACTAATAGAGCTATCACATAACTGAGAAACGTGTGTGGCTTATTACAAATGGATGAAACCACATTTTACCTTAATGAAGACAGTAATCTTTAATAAGGTGTAGAAAAAAGAGGAGAGTTGTTTGTTGCTGTGGTAAACAAAGAAGTGTACTGAATCTTTTGGACTACACAGAGTGATGCAGTATTGACTGTGATGCTGATTTGAGTTGTCTCATTCTGTATTTTTGTGCTTTGTCTTTTGTTACACAGAGTGAAAGAGATCTTTGGTTTTGCCTTTGCTGGTAAGTAAACAGTGATTGTAACTGAAGCAGTATGAACCTGGCATTGCGTAGCACATGTGGCAACTTACATACAGTAGTTTGACTTTTTGTGATATGTTTCCATTTACTGATTGGCAAAAACACAAAGTCAGGATTTATTACACGTAGCAGCAAAGTCCTCACACGGGACCTCTGACTGTCCCTGAAAATGTCCCTGAAGTTTAATAGCCCATTTATGTATGATTTCAATTTCTTATGGCTTATCAAATCCAAACATACAGCTAAATGTCAGTTGTTCATTTTCTCCTTATGTTTGTGGATTTAAGTAGCAGACAAAACAATGAAAGTGTTTTAGGGGAGTCGGTATAAGTGGTTGCTCAAACACTTAAGAGCTGCACAGTGATTGATTCATATTGTCTCTCAAATTCTGCTGATGTGTTACATTAAAGTCAGAACACTGTAGAAGTGTTTTGTACAGTTAAGCAATAATGAAAAACTAAGAGAACCAGAGGTGTGAGTGGACATTGTTAGGTACATTACAGCCAGTGTGTCTAATTAGTTTATCACTTATTTGGTGAATATGTGTTTTAAAATTTAATAGAAAAGTTGCCAAAAAGGTGACTGCAAAATACATAAATATTCCTAGCAACAGGTATAATGAAAGGACTTTTTAGTGTAAAAATTTAAGACATTTAATTTTAATTACAAAACATGGTGCACCTCTGCTATTGTAACATGTCAATATTTAAAGGTATATTCATATCAGACATGATGAGGTTTTCTGTTGCTTCTGATTTATATAATTACTTTGTATCTAACATTTTGAAAAGTTTTGGCTTTCACACTTTACTAGTACTGACCTGTTGTAGAAAATGTTGGAGCCACAAAGCTTCTGTTTAGGAAATATTTGGTATATCCTGCACTTGTGCCAACAAATATTGGTGCCTATTCTTTTTACTTCTGTAGTAATGAATGCCTTTATTACACCTGCTATAGCCATGTGAGACGCTGCAGTTCATTTATCTCCTCTTTAGACTACAGTAAGCTCATAAAGCCTTAAATAAATTAAGAATTTTACTAGTTAATTTTTGTCACAGTAAATTGGATTGTGTGGGAAGAGGCTCAACAGTCTGAATCATCAAACAGTGATCTGATGAATTGTTTCCTTTCTCTAGACTGCTGATCTGATCGTCTCAAGTCTGGTAAGTAAAGGTGTCTGAGGTGCAATGGTGAGAAATGTTTCTCATTATAGGAGATTCAGTGTAGTGCTGTGAGTGAGCACAGCTATTGGTGATCATCAAAAGTCATCAAATCCTAGAAAAGTCTGTGTAAACATTTCCAGACCTACAGAGGTCGGTAGGTTATTGTAGCAGCGCATATTTTTTCACATTAGAGCAGCTCATGAACAGCAGTTTAGGTACAATTAAGTCTTCAAGTAGGGCCTTGTGGATTTCCAAAGCTTCTTTCTCTTCATTAAATTAAGTCACTGTCTGAAAACTGCTCTTTGAATTAGTCTTTTAATTAAAGATTTTGTTGATGACTGGAAAAAATCAAAAGCACAGATACAGCACTCATTTCTGTATTTTATGATTAAATGATCTACAAAGAAATTATCGTCATACTACATTTTTAATTAGGCCTTTAAATCGACCATTATAAGTGCGTCCTAGATTTAGTGGAGTGCTTATGGCTGTGCATTAAACATGTGACTGAAATATGTAGAAACTGCTTTGTAGGAACCATCCATCTCCAAATTTCTCATTTTGTCAAAAGTCATTCTGAGTAAAGTATTGTTTACTTTTATGTTAACGGATCTCAAATCCCTGTTTCTGTGTGCCCAGATATTATCATGTACTGTTGTCACAGGTACTTTGGGGATTAAATAACCTGTGATGTGGCATAAATTTTAAGCAGGTGGTCTGAAACTGTCTGCTCTAACCTCAATGTGTGGGTTTTGTTGGACCATATGATATTTACAGTAGGTTATTGTAGCAGCACATCTTGGTTTATAGACACTGTTTGTTTTTATTGTGTTAATAGAATGTAAAAATTTCTTTAGAACACTTCCACCACCATTTTTGAGCATTTTCAATCAGTTCAGTCCAATAATGTACTGTGGAACTCTTCAATATGTAAAGCCCTGTATGTACTGTATTTTTCGGATTATAAGGTGTATGCAGCTAACCAAATATTCAGACAACTCAAACTATTCAACTCATTCACAATAACTCTCAACATTTTTCACTGGTAACACAGAACAGTACACTCACTTTCTCTTTTCAGTCCTCTTCCACAAATCTATCAAATTCTTCATGGATTGATCGGTTTTGAAATCTGCTTCGTACGCATGTCTGTAAACAGATGCCAGGTCCTCATACACACACCATAATATTATGTTTAAGGACAATACGAATTACTCGGCGAGGCTCCTGACTACTGTAGCTGTAATGCTCCAACAATCCATCAAGCGCTGCAGCTTTGTAGCTTTCCAAAGTCATACCTAAAACATTTTGACAGATGTTTGAGCGCCGTGGTAGCACATAAAATTGGGTTGAGGTCAGTAAGCACAGCCAGAATTAATACATAAGGTAAACTGTTGATTTTTGAGAAAACTAAAGGATTTCAAGTGTGACTTATAGTTTGAAAAATACTGGAAAGCCATGTTTATTGGAAATATGCCTAATTCCAGTCCCTTTTTGTCTTACAGGTGACCTGCTGCAGAAAACCCTCTCCCTCTATCTTTGACAAGCCATTAACAAGCAATTTCAGTCTGTCCTATCACTCTCCCTCTCCCTGCTCCATCTTTTTTGACAAGGGATTCTATCTTCTATCATTTCTCCGCCATGAACTCTATCTAATTTTGACAAGCATAAGCCCTAGTTTGACAAGAAACCAAGTTTGACAACAAACCAAGGTTGACAACAAACCAAGTTTTTGGAAATTGAAGTTACCGCAACTTCGACGATCTGTTTTCAGAAATCTGAGAGATCTCTGCTCTCACTGCTCCATCTTTCCTGTCGTTAAACTCTCTCATATCCACTCATTTTTTTGGAAATTACAAGTAAAAAGTTGAATATACAGTACAGTAGAACTCACTGTAGAAACTACTTACAGAGCCCTACATTTGTCATTTTAATTTTGCATTACACTTTGAAATAAACAGTGATAGTTTGGCTTACAGGTGCAATTACTTTGAGAAATTATATAAAATATACACCTCTTAAAGGTTTATTTGTAATAAGACAATCTGGTTATTTTGTAATATATACATTCAGACTGCTCTATTTAGATAAATATTAAATTAGATTCAAATACATTTTTCAAGTCTGTTTCACTGGCTATAACATTTGACTACAAGTTTAAACTATTATTATTTAAGGACAAACCCTTTTTTTGTCACTCAGTGTAAGTATTCAGTTACAATTGTCATCTAGAGGCTGCCCTGAGAACCCAGACTTCCTGTTTCCTGACTGCTGCAGAACATCCAGCTGAAGAATCCTCATCGCCTGTCATCTGATCACTACACCACCACAGCTCCTTATATTTGCTTTAGATTTTAGATATCTGAAAGATTTACACAAAGTCTACTTTAAAACTAAGAGTTTTATTATAGCCTGTTGATTGATTGTTGAGATTTATTCTGCATATTACTTCACAGAAGTATAGACCTATTCATTAACCAGTCTGGTTAAAAAAAAAAAGTATAATATACAGTTTTTGAAAAAGCTACAATAAAACTTTTTAAAGATCTTTCAATAACTTTTATATTGAGTTTGGATTTAAGTCAGCCTTTTACATCAATTAAACAGTTATAAGAACACTTTACCATTTGTATAGTTTTACATTTATCCATTTAATAGAAACTTGAGGAGTTTTTCAGTGTTTACAGGTTGATTTTTGTATACATTTGTGTATAAATACATATAAGGTCCAGTTTGTACTTGCACAAAATGCCAAGGAAAGGTCAAAGGTCACAGTCCCAGAAGCTTAGATGGCAAAAGCAGAAGGAACAGGTAAATCTTTCTCAGACCGGTGAGCAGGTAAAGGTGTCTGTTACAAGTATTCCCAGTCCAGAAGTGCAGCTCAGCGTTCAGACAGCCGCAGTGTCTTATGCAGATGTGGTAAAGAGAGGTGTTTGCTCATCATCGGTGCCAAATGCTAAAGTACAGCAGGTAATCCAGACTGAACCCCAGCTAACTGTGCAAACGCAGCATGATGGAGAAGCTCCAGGACCGTCTCATGTACAGGTTACAAACAGTGAAAGTCGTCCACGAGTGAGTAGCATCTGTGCATCCCGAAGCCAGGCCAATGCTAAGTATGGAAAGTACCGGAATCAGCAATGCATGGCGAACAGTTTGGTTTTCCTGTCATTCTTACACGAGGATGAATTCATTACCAGAGCAGATCTTAACCGTGTGTTGGACAAAGGCCATGCCGTGTATTCAGATGCCAGAAAGAGGTTTGTGAACAGCGTGTTTCTAGCCTGTGATGAACTTCCCACTGTGATCATCAGCCGCAGACACGAGTATCAAGTCGACATGTCTCAGTTTGCTCTTTATGGCACATTTGACGGTACAGATCATCTTCCGAGCCTTGAACAGGGACTACAGTGTTTGGCTTCAGACATTTGCTATGCTTTGCTAGTCATGGGAGGAACAGCCATTGCAGTTTCCAGGCTGACTTCAGGTGAATACGCATATTTTGATCCTCACCCACGTAAGTCTACAGGAATGCCATTGTCGCTAGATGTAAGTGGTGGAACTGCAGTGATGTTAAAATTCACACGTCTTAACGACATGATTGACAGGATCAAATGCTTGTACCGAAAGTTTAGCATCGCACCAACCTGTACCTATGAGCTACAGCCAATCGAGTTTCACAGTCAAAACGCTCCTTACCAAAGAGATGCTGATCAAACCACCGAATACAAACGAACCGCTGCAAGTGTTCCAGCCGCAGCTTTAAATGAACCTGTCCATGAATTAAATTCCCAAACAACCACTGAGCAGACACGGAAAACTGTTACGGAGACTGTAATCACTGAAGTGACATCATCCAGGGTGGATTCTTCAGATGAGACAGCTGCTACTGAAAACAAGAATCGTGCTTCTGATTATTTACAGAAAGAAACATCTGCATCTTCTGTGAGAGAAACTCAGGTAGTATCAGATGCTGTTCCTCAGAATGATTCAAACACTGCCTCCTGTTCAACTAAGGCAACACAGGAAGTGCCACATAAAATTTTGAAACGTAATAAACAGGAAGCACAAAAAATGAGGAGAAGGTCAGTGGCCCAACAGAAATTACCACAAAGAAAGGAAAATCAGAAAAGGAAGGAAAGGGAGATGTACACTTTTGATGAAAGCTTTAAGGCAAAGAAAAGAAATTCCAGTAGAAAGTCTAATGATCCAAATCACAGACAGAAAAAGAGAGTATACAAAAATAATCTGTATAAAGTAAATGCTACATATAGAGAGAAACAGACAGAACATTTGAGAAAGATCTATAAAGAAAGAGATGATTTTAAGGAAAAACAGAAGGAGCAAATGAAAAGGCTGTATAGAGAAAGTGCTAAAATTAGAGAGAAAAAAAGGGAATGTGTCATAAGGACATACAAAGACAATCCTATATTCCGAGAAAAGCAGAAAGAACGTATAAGAAGAACATATAGAGAGTCTTCTATATTCCGAGAAAAGCAGAAAGAACGTATAAGAAGAACATATAGAGAGTCTTCTATATTCCGAGAAAAGCAGAAAGAACGTATAAGAAGAACATATAGAGAGTCTTCTATATTCCGAGAAAAGCAGAAAGAACGTATAAGAAGAACATATAGAAGTTCTGTTGAATTCAGAGAGAAACATAAAGCCTGCATGAGGTCATATGTATATAAACTATATAAAGAAAGTGAAGAATTTAAAAAGAAAAAAATATCTTACATCACCAAACGTTATGGAGAAGAGAGACAATTTCAGCAACAACACAAAGAGAATATGAGAGAACGAATGAGAGTAAAATATTGGAACAGTTTTTCTTTCAAACAGATGCATAATATCAGATGTGCAATGAACATAAAACGAAAATATCGTCAGATGCATCGACCAGCTGAAAGTTTACAGTGTCATCCAGAGAACACTTTAATGAATGAGGCCATATCTCGTTTCAGATCAAACATTAAGTCAGCACCATCTTATGTTTGTACTGTTTGTCTAAAAGCTTCTTTTCCTAATCAGGTGAAAATCTGCAAAAGAGAAAATTACTCAAAACACCAGACTGTAGCTCAGCAGTGTCTAACTGGTAAATTTGTTCATGTGTGTGATGAAGCATGTAATGATCACTGCAGCTTTCCCGTTGAGAGAAAAAAGGAGTATATCTGTCACACGTGTCACAGTTCCCTCAAAAGTGGACGCATGCCAAGGCTTGCTGCTGTCAATGGTTTAGAACTGCAGGATATTCCAGCTGAACTTTGTGATCTCAACATTCTGGAGAGACATCTGATTGCCAAATGCATACCTTTTGCTAAGATTATTCCACTTCCAAAGGGCAGACAGAGACTCATACGTGGTAATGTGGTGTGTGTACCATCTGAAGTTCAACAAACAGTTGACTCTCTACCGAGGCTCAGAAACCATTCACAGATAATCAGGATAAAGCTGAAAAGACGACTGTGCTACAAAGGCCATCAGCTGTTCCAGACTGTCACCTGGTCTAAACTCATTGAAGCCCTGCGTAAACTGAAACAAATTCATCCACAGTACACAGATATTGTTATTAGAGATGATGCATTGCTTTGTGATCCAACGTTACCTGATGATGACAGCAGTGATGAAGCCAGCATGGCAAGTGATGATTATAATGAAGAAGATTTAATGGAAATTGACAACTATGAAAAAGATGCCCTTTTGTGCGAAAACGAGTCTGAAATAGAACAAGATATTAATATGGCATCCTGTGATGAACAACCAGAGGAACAAAATCCAGAGGAACCAGAAAGTGATTTGAACAATGGAGGTTTTGCTCTAGAAAGTTGTCTGCAGCCTTTAGACATTTCAGAAGAGATTCTCTGTTTCAGTGATAACACATATTGTGTGGCTCCTGCAGAAAGAAACAATCCTGTTAGCTTCTTCAGAACTCCTCATTTGGAAGCCATGGCATTTCCTGTGCAGTTTCCTACTGGTCAGAATACACTGGATGAAAAGAGACGTCTCAAGCTCACACCAAGTGCTTACTTCAAGTCAAGGCTTTTCAACACTGATGCAAGATTTGCTAAAGACACAAATTACCTGTTTTTCTCACAGTTTGTCACTGAAATACATTTGGCTAATTCCAGCATGACAATACAGCTAAGGAAAGGTAAAACTATGACCAAAGATGGACGCAAAATCACATCAGGAATGTTACAAAGTAAGACAGAAGTAGAGAAGCTGGTAAGAAATAAAGATGCAATCAGATTTATGCAGCCACTCAGAGGAACTCCAGCTTACTGGCAGAAAACTACCAAAGATTTATTCAGTATGATTCGTCAAATAGGAACACCTCAGTTCTTTGTCACTTTCTCTGCTGCTGAGATGAGATGGCCTGAAGTGATTCAAGCAATAAAGAGACAGCAAGGTGAAGAGGTTGATTTTGAAGCCCTGGACTGGTCAGAAAAGTGTGAAATTCTAAGATCAAATCCAGTAACTACCATGCGAATGTTTGATAAACGTGTTGAGGCTTTGTTCAGAGATTTGCTTTTTTCTCCTGCACAGCCCCTTGGTGAGATCATTGATTACTTTTACAGAGTTGAGTTCCAGCACAGAGGTAGTCCGCATATACACATGTTGCTGTGGATTCAAGAAAAGGTAGAAGTAGATGTGGATGACGACCAAACTGTCTGTGACTTTGTGGACAGATACATCTCAGCTCAACTCCCTGATCCAGAAAAGCAACCTGAACTGCACAAAAAAGTCACTGAACTACAAAAGCACAGCAAAAACCACACAAAAACATGCTTTAAGAGTGTGAACTCTGGTTGTAGATTTGGGTTTCCCAAACCACCAGCCACAAGAACAATGATTGTGAGACAGGATGAGGATTCAGACACTGAAGCTGCAAAAGCCAAACTCAGACCTTTGATGAACCTGCTGAAGGAACCTGAAGCTGCTTTGCTCACCATAGAGCAGATTCTGTCACGATGCAACTTGACAATGAATGAGTATGAACAATGCCTCCAGAACATAAACAAGAAAACAGCTCTGATTCTGAAACGTGACCCAAAGGACTGTTGGATCAACAATTACAACTCAGACCTGCTTGAAGCCTGGAACTCTAATTTAGATGTCTCATTCATTTTGAATGCCTATTCATGTGTAGAATACCTCTGTAAATATATAACGAAGAAAGAATCTGGCCTCTCTGAATACCTGAAGACAGTTATCGATAACTCTGATAAGAACACCGTCAATGAATGTGATGAAATGAGAGCTGTGATGCAGGCTTACTCAAAAAAGAGAGAGATCAGCGCACAGGAGTGTGTGACTCGAGTCTGTGGCCTAAAAATGAAAAAATGTTCCCGCAGTGTTGTATTTGTACCAACAGATGATAACCCAGTAAAAATGAGTCGGCCCATGAGCTTCCTGGAAAGCACAACACATGACAGCTGTAATATTTGGATGACAAGTTTGAGTGATAAATACAAATGCAGACCTGAGACCCCAGAATATGAGGAAATGTCACTGGCTGATTTTGCTGCCCTGTGCCGGTTGGTGAGTGGTCCAAATGAAGGAAAAGATGTGCTTCCTCTTCTAAACCAGCTTGGATTTGTACAAAGGCGTAAGAATGATAAACCAGCTATAATCAGGTATTACCACTGTTCACAGGAAAAAGATCCTGAGCAATATTATGGTCGACTGTTGAGACTTTACCTTCCACACAGATCAGAGCAGGAACTGAAACCACAATGTTTCCAAACCTATCAGTCCTTCTACAACTCGGGTTTTGTGCGACTTCCATGTTCAGACCACAGTGAGTCTGTGAAACGGATTGTGAAAAGAAATAAAGACAAGTATGAGAAGAACTCTGAGGATATTGAGAGTGCACTGGAAGAGTTTGAACAAAATAGGGATGTTGTGATCGATGAATGGTGTAATCTGGCTCCTGAATCTGAAGTTGTGAGGCTGCAATGTGATGAGAATCTTCCTGAGAGACATTCTGATGATGAGAACGAACAGGAGAATGTCCCCGACTACAGTCGTCAGTCTGATGCTGTAACAGAGATCAGAGCCATCAGAGAACAACCTGCAGTAGATCCAGCCGTGGTACGTGTAATGTATCAGAATCTGAACCAGAAGCAGGCCTGCGTGTTCTATACTATAAGAGACTGGTGTATTCAGCGAGTTTGTGGTTTGAACCCAGATCCATTTTTCTTCTATATCAATGGTGGTGCAGGAACTGGAAAGTCACATCTGATTAAATGTATTCACTCTGAAGCATCAAAGATCCTGAGCAGACTGCCTGCTAATGCAGAAGAAGCTGACATATCAAATCCAACTGTTTTACTTACTTCATTTACCGGGACAGCAGCTTTTTCTATCAATGGCTCTACATTACATTCTCTACTGAAACTACCCAGGAGTCTGAAACCACCCATTCAAGGACTTGGTAACCAACTGGATGAAGTCAGATCTGAGCTGATGAATGCAGAAATTATTGTTATTGATGAGATTTCAATGGTTTCAAAACCCCTTTTTGCCTATGTGGATGCAAGACTGAAACAAATCAAAGGCACTCAGAGACCTTTTGGTGGAATGTCAGTTTTAGCTGTTGGAGATTTTTACCAGCTGCCACCAGTGCGACAGTCTAAACCTCTCTGCGTTTACGATCCAGAACAGATTGACCTATGGCAGGAGCATTTTCAGATGATCACTCTAACCGAGATCATGCGTCAGAAAGATGATGTGGCCTTTGCAGAGATGTTGAACAGGATTAGAGTCAAAGAAAAGACAGAAGAGCTTTCTCAGTGCGACAGAGATTTGTTGTCACAGGCTGTGACTGCACCAGAAGAATGTCCAACTGAGGTCTTACACATTTATGCCACCAACAAGAATGTGGAATCCCATAACACAGATACCCTGAAGAAGCTTCATTCAAACATCATAATCATCACTGCAGACGATTTCCAGAAGGATAAACGTACAGGCAGAATGGAACGAAGAGACAAACCATTTACAGGTGGGAGAAATGATTTACCCGACACCCTGAACGTCGCTGAAGGAGCTCGAGTCATGCTGACCAGAAACTTGGACACACTAAACGGTTTGGTCAACGGTGCTTTTGGTATACTGGTAAAGGTGGTGAGATCTGAAAATGATGGACACATAATCAAACTGGGGCTCAGAATGGACAACCGGCAGCCTATGAGACACAACCGCAGTGCTAATGCAGCATCTGATGATCTGGTTTACATTGAGAGAGCAGAGGAGAGTCTGAAGTTTAAAGGAGCAGTACGCAGACAGTTTCCTGTAAAGCTAGCATTCGCCTGCACAATTCACAAAACTCAGGGTCTTACAACACAGACAGCTGTAGTTTCAATGAAGAACATTTTTGAACCAGGTATGGCTTATGTTGCTCTCAGCAGGGTGACGTCTCTCAGTGGACTCTATTTGCAGGACTTGGATGAGAAAAAGATTTACTCCAATCCCGAGGTAACTGCAGCGCTCCAAACCATGAGACAAGCCAGCGTTGAGGAAATGATGCCTCTTCTTCAGGTCAGAGAAACAGCCAGCAGACTTGACACTCTTACACTGATCCATCACAATACGGAGGGTTTGCCATCTCACATCAGTGACATCAAGAGTCATCATGAAATGTGTTTAGCAGATGTTTTGTGTCTCACAGAGTCTCACCTCCAAGGCTCCTTTGTTGCAGACAGTCTTCATTTGGATGGCTACACCATGTTCAAACGCAACAGACATGTGTCCTACACAAACTTTCCTCACATGGCCAGCAGAAGTGGTGGGGGAGTTGTTGTGTATTTGAGGAATCATTTTCAGGTTCAGGTAAAACAGTATCTGCATAATGTCACTGATCTTGAGTTTTTAGTGTTGAAGGTTCAGGCTCCATTCCCTGCACTCATTGCTGTTGTGTACAGACCCCCTGACTACAGTTTGACACCATTCATGCAAAACCTGGTAAGTCTTTTAGATTCCCTTGAAATCATGGACTGTCACCCAATCATTGTGTGTGGAGATTTTAATGAGAACCAGTTGCAGAGTGGAAGAAAACAGATTCTGGAGCAGTTTCAGTCTAGAGGGTATTCACAGCTGATCTCTTCTGCCACTACAGACAAGAACACCCTGCTTGACCTCATTTTTATTTCTCAGCCACAGAAATGTCTGCAGTCAGGTGTTCTGAGGACATATTACAGTTACCACAATCCTGTCTTTTGTGTCCTGTCCTCGAGCCAATCATGAAGTCGTCTGGTGAGTTTTGAAACAATTACAGATCATGTTTGTTACAGATTTTACTGATTGTAGAGTATGAAAAATATTTTTCATTGGAAAAAATTGTCTTCCCTACTCTGTCTGTAAGAAGACCCTTTCTTATTGCAATGTTATTAATCATTTCACCAAATCATGGCTGTACTTCATGTAGAGCCGGGAGATCTGCTTTCTGTTATCATGCACCTCAGATCTGAAATATACTGCATTAAACGGACATAATTTATTTTTTATTCTCATGTTTTAAATGACTAAATCTACTTATACATTTTTTCATGGATGTTTATTGTCATCTCCTTTTTTGATACTTTTTTTACTCTGACGTATGTATCTCAACAAACGAGATCTTCCCCTCCAAGATGCTTTCAAATATGAAATAGTAAATAAATAAATCCCAGATAAATGCAGGTATTTATTATGGGTCACGTGAATAAATACAGACAATTATATTTTCTTGATTATAGTAAATTTTGTAAAATCAAATGTTTTTGGGATGAATGAGGTTTTGCTTATCATGTTTTACAGGTAAAAAATGTTAAAAGTTTTAAACTATCTTTAGGCTACCAGAGATGTCTATAATTATACATTATGTAGAGAAAAACATTTTTACAGGTTACAGAATTTGTATAAAAACTGATTTAGAAGTACATGGAAAGTTTCTGCATCCATTTTCTGACTTGGCCTTTATCCGGGTGGGTTTGGGTTTGGGTGGATAAAGGCCAAGTCAGAATTCTCTGAGCAGCTGGAAAAAGCTGCTAATAAACAAAGACATCAGAAAGCGGGGGCTTTAGGTGTAGCCCCCGCTTTCTGACGCACTAATTAGATTTAGTAACTGACACCCCATACCAGCATTACATAGACACTTGCGGGGCTGAGATGGGTGGGTATGGGGGGGTGGGTGGTGTTAAAAGCACTTTATGTTTTGTAGATGTATTTTTTTCAGACAGGGCACACACAGTCCTGTTTCCTTTGTGGGAAAACCTTCAAACTTCACCATCCTCAGCTGAAACAACAACATCTTAACACCATCTTCATGAACTGCTGAGCCAAACCTGATCCATCAGTGCTGGACTGCACAGATAACTACATGCCACACAGAGACTGCTGTGTTATGAACTGCCATACCAGTGTGTCTTCAATGGAGAAGATGACACACCCATCACCTGACCTCCTGCCTGATCTGGAGACCATCATCATGCTGCCACACTACAACCTCTGAGACCATCAATGATGACTCATACTGAGGAAACTGTATTTCCTGTCAGAGATGCTCAGTGATCCTCAGAGCAGAGAGAGGTATGATTCTTTATCTTTGATAAAAAAAATGTCAGTGTTTTTAATTCAATTAATATATTAAAATCCTGTTTAGTGCATAAATAATTCCACACTCAAATGATTATACTTGTTGACACTTTTTGAGTTTTAATTCACATTATGGATTACAAATCTATGCTTTTTCTACTCTGTCTCTCTGTGCAGGTATTGCTGTCTTTTGAGTTCTTCAGTGTCCCAACTGGGACATTCAAACCTCATTGCAGAGCTCATGTCTTTCCTCACCATCATGTGAGTGTGAGATTGCTCTGGATTCTGGTTATGTGGCCTGCAGCACCTATAAGGTATTTCAACATTGTTCATTGTATAACTTATTTGTAGTTTTTAGGCCTTAACACAAATAAAATGTTCCTTTTTCTGTATTTTTTAGAACAAGCTCGTCCAGTGTGCCTGCATTCCAGCTTCTTAGACTCTACTCAAGTGGACAGAGTATCAGTGTCACCAACAGACACCAACTTCTGTCAACTCACTGCTACTGATCAGGCACCTCACTCCAGGAAGACAGAGGGCTGCAAGCCTGTCATCGTTTCCAGTGTGACTTTGCATTCTTGGGGTAGCATCAGATTTTTCCCACAAATATTCAACGGTAACACTTATTTTGAGCTTATTTATTAAATCAAAAGGCTTCCATTGTGTAAATTATATTTGATATGTTTTTGTCTTCTTTTAGATTTAGATGCAGTGATCGGATGTGCTGGAGCTTTGTTAACTGCGTGGAAAACATCTGTTTGTGATGGTATTTAAAGTGAGGCTTTAAGGTGACAGTTTCCTTGTGATTTCAGTCCTTTTACTAAACAAAAACATTTTTAATTAACATATTATTTTTTTTAGCAGCACATCATTGTTCAAAGGTAAATAGAGCCACATGTCACACCAACAATGAATTTTTGCCTCTGTTTGTGTCACCAGATTTTACAAACAATATCGGATATATAAAACTGAACTTTGGATTAATGTGCACATATATTGTTTTGTATTTTTGATTGTTGAATAATTATGTTGTAGAAAAACCACAATCTATTTACCCAAACAACGTAACTTGTTTGGGTAAATAGTGAATTACTGTAATTTTAGTCTATAAGTATAGCAACCTGAATTCATACAAACACACAGCTCTAACTCTTGAATTGTAGGCTGCACAATAATGATCATTTGATTACTATGGACATTTAAATCAGAATCTATTGAACCATTACACATATTCTTTATAGAGATTACACAATCTCAAAAAAAGAAAGTGTTTAAGAGGATAAGTAAAGAAAGCTTAAAGTGTGTTTGTATGAATATTGTCTTAGTATGGGGTGTCAGTAAGTACATGAGTATAGAATAGGTGTAACAGTGGTTTTCCACATCTGTGCTTAGACTGCTCTAAAACAGCGGTCCCCAACCCCCGGGCCTCGGACCGGTACCGGTCCGTGAGTCGTTTGGTACCGGGCTGCGAGAGTTGAGGCTCAGGTGTGAAATGTATAGTTTTCAGGGTTTTTATCGGTTTTCAGCGTTATTTTGTCATCGTTTTATCGTTAACTCGGTTTTCCTGGGTCTTTTCACGTGTGTTATGAATAAATCTTCTTTTTTTCGGTACCGGTACTAGTTTTATTTTGTTGTATTTATTCGCGACACCTTATAGGCCGGTCTGTGAAAATATTGTCGGGCATGAACCGGTCCGTGGCGCAAAAAAGGTTGGGGACCGCTGCTCTAATATATATATTGATAATGGGTCAGACATATAGTTTGACCCATTAAGTCTGTTTGAAAAGTTCATGAAGGTCTCATCCAGTGCTATGTGTTTCTGTTTATCATTTTATGAGGTCACACAGCTGACATGAGTCAAAGTAGAACCATAACATTCATGTTAATGATTCTACTGTTTACAGCTTCTTCATGATGACTTTCATCCTGGTCACAGTACTATGTGAAAAGCTGTAAGAGGTAAAGTTAACCCAAATATTATCTGATCATAAGTCACTCTCTAACATTGATTATTTTTCAATATAATTTATTCCCCAACAATGTTCTTTATTTTATCCCTGTTTCTTTAAATATGCACATCAATTGTTCAGCTGTGTGACTCTCCATACCTAAAATATATCACAATGTGAACTTCATTTCAACAGTATTCCTTAGTTTGGTACCATATTCATCATCAAATTAGGAAACTGTAAACTAATTGAAAAAAGAAGCTTTTGAAAATTTTAATGTGGCATTTGAATATGTTGTTTATCCTTGCCACACGGTATGTGCAAAAAACTCCAACAAATCAGAAAACATATTTTGTTTCTCACTTCCCATGTATAAATATATATATATGTATAAATTTTTAAAATAGCCTGTGAACATAAACATGGCAAACAAGGATATGTTCACAATTCCAACGGATGCTTCAATTGTTGGACAGTGGATACTGGACTACCTCACAGAACGCCCACAGTATGTGATGACACAGGGCTGTGTCTCTGATACACTGTCTGCAGTACGGTGGCCTCACAGGGAACTGTGATGGATCTGTTCCTCTTCACCTCCTAGACTGCAGACTTCTCCATCACCTCCCCACGCTGCCACCAACAGAAGTTCTCTGACAACTCTGCCATAGTTGTCATCACCACAGGTCTGTACTGAGTCCACTGGTTTCAGGAGAACCACCTGCTGATCTACACCTATGTACATTACTTTTCTCAGTTTATATATATATACACCCACTTATTGGGAGTTATATGTCTACTTTTTAATGCACAAGTACGATACACAATCTGCAGTTTTCTAATTCTAAATATTCCTAACTATTTAAAATTTTTCAGTATCCTGCTCTGTTTGCACTCGATCTGTACTCAAATTTTAACAACTGTACTGTACTCTGCTTTGGTAACTATTGTCCATGATGTAAATATGTAACAATTGTTTCTGTTCTGTGTCCTGTTTGTATATGTGGGGGTTTTTTTTGTGCTGCTGATACAAGCACATTTCCCCTTGTGGGACAATTAAATGATTATTCTAATCTATTCTATTCTAATTGATATCATATTCACCCAGAAATCTCGAGTTCATCATTTTGCCCTACCACAATTATTTGAATTAAAAATTAAAAGAGCAGGAATGTTAAAATCAATAATGGAAGGAATTTGTTGGCTTTTTCAAAAGGTACAAATCAAATATTGTTTATAGACCTGCCCCCTTTATTATCTACAAAATTCAACATTAAGCCTTGATCAGTTCTGTTATTCTTCTTTTTTTAAAAAACATTTTATAGACTTCCAGTGTTCCAAAAATTACAAACAAACACAAATATAAGATTATTATGTAGAATTTTTAATATATAAATACTTAACAGTTTTAGTATTTTCCAGTGTTAACTATAGTAGAGAACTTAACAAAATGTCATTAAAAATTATAAATACTGATAGGAAAAAAAATTCATACTTTTTAAGTTATAAAATACAATCACATTTCTGAACAAAGGAACGGTACGTTTTGTTTAAACTATTCGTATTGATATTTTTGAATATGTACAATATGGTTTCCCTTTATTTTAACTGTGACTTTGATTGCTGCCTCCTCCAGTTCCTTGTCAAAGGGACTCCACAGCTCATTTTGAATGTAAAGGGTCTTTCCATCCTCCAGTAACACCTCCAGGTGGTTTGGCATTTCTGCCGTGGCCACACCAATGATGAGAATTTCAGCTCGCTCCTCGACTTTTGTCTGTTGACACAGCATAGGCACACATTTAGCCCAGAAAACGTTGGGTTTCTTTATCCAACAAGAAAAAAAGAAAACCTATGGTCATCACGTGGTTTCACTAAGTCACCAAGACACATACATACACACATTATGTCTTGATGCATGCTCAATCATCCAGGTAAGTAAATTCCAAAATGCTTAATTATGTTCACCTGGAGAAAAAAATACCCAGCACGCCCCTGCGGGCGGTCAATCCTTCAAGCTCGGGTCCTCTACCAGAGGCCTGGGAGCTTGAGGATTCTGCGCAATATCTTAGCTCTTCCCAGGACTGCGCACCACTATGTCCGGTTGGTTAGCCAACCGGACATAGTGGTGCGGGATCTCTGTCCAGAAAAGTGCAGTTCTAGGAACAGCTAAGATACTGCGCAGGACCCACAAGCTCCCAGGCCTCTGGTAGAGGACCCGAGCTTGAAGGATTGACCACCCGCAGGGGCGAGTGGTGAATTTTTCTATCTATCTATCTATCTATCTATCTATCTATCTATCTATCTATCTAGTGTTTGTGTGTGTGTGTGTGTGTGCGTACGTGCGTGCGTGTGTGTGTAAGATAATAAAATATATATAATGTTATGTCAAATTTGAAAACATAGTTTTAAACATTTGTTGATAAGACAAACAAAGGTTTAGCTTCTTCATACCTCAATCTTTGTAAATGTTGTACTCTGAAGATGTATGCCATAAGACGACTGTCTATGCTTAACGTGAGAGACGCTGATGTGGTCTCCCACGTTGAAGTTATTGGCAGCTGCCTCCCTCCAGAGGCAGATTGTCATGGCAAAACCATCCTGAAATCACAAACATGACAGAATTAAAGATTAATTAATTAATTAAATGATAACAAGTCCAGTAACTAGAAAAAAAGCTCACAGCCTCATACATTCTGTACCAGCAATGTCAAATTTGTCACATTAGTTTAACCATTTTCAATATAAAACTTAAATTCCATCATTACCTCCTTCAGCTGCAGATTTTTAAGGGGAACGTATTCTTTTCCCGACAGCACCTTCTTTACAGCAGAAACCTGAAAAGTAAATTGAAATTTAATGTCAGTAATAGTCAGTGTAGTTATCTGTGATAGGTTTTTATTTCTTCAGTAATCTGTTTAGATTATGTTATGGTTGTTGTTAAGTATTCTGCCATTTATCTTATCAGAAGCAGTTTTATCTGTATCGGTCATTAGGATGATTTTCATATACTGTGATTATGAAACAGGTTGTGGGAAATCCTTCTATAAACAATACATTTTGCAACTTAGTTTAAGTGACAGCAACATAAATGAAAAGTTTGCCAGTTTCAGGTATATAAAATCTACTTGTTTTCCATTATGTCCAATTCAGGGTACTTTCTGACCATTTCTGTTGTATCTGCTTTTATTTTTATTATAAAGGATATATTTAGATTAAGACTTTTGTGCGAATTTATATACAGAAGTGTATAAAATAATTATTCTGTTTTAAATAAATAATTATTTATCAAGTAGAGACTGTTCATTAAAATCTAGCCCTTACAACACAAATGTACGTAGGCACAATGCAAATTGGCTGCAAAAATGCCAGAAATGCTCTGAGGAAAATATTTTTTAAAAATTGTGCTTAACAATCTTAACAGAATTTAGTCTCTGCTTGACAGCAAAAACCCAAATTATTTTCACTGTAAAAAATACTGGCAATAATGGCTTATTTGGAAACCTAAATCCATGTAAATTCTGATGGAACCACAAATACTTACCTCCACCACCTCTCCTTGAACTGTCATGAGTCCGTCATTTGTGGAGCTCATGTTGAGTGAGGTGAGAGGAGCAAGAGGATGCAGAAGATCCTCTGCTTGTTTTACTAGACCTTCCCTCACACTTAGGGTCGGTGCCCTAAAAAATTGTGTTCTGGGTGTGACACTAATGTTGTAAGGGGGGCCTGTGCCACTGAGTTCATGGCCTCTCATAATAAATGACCCCCCCTGCTGGACTTTAGAGGCATGTGCTTCAAATATTGTGACCTTTGTCACAGTCTGGCCATCGGTGATCGCCGCAATGGTGTTCGTCTTTGTCATCAGGGGTTTTGGTGTTGCATCTTTGAAGTCCCAGCTAATGACTTTTAGCTGGTCACAGGACTTTAAAATTTTTATGTGCAGTGGGGGTGGCCGGAAGTATGGCGTGTCAGGGCGGTTGTTGAGAAGTTTTGTCAAAGCCATTCTGAAAAAAAAGCAACACAAAAAAATATTAAGGGGTTAATACATTTCTATTATAGCAAGGGTCATATAATATGGTAACACGTGTAGCTTTTGTGCAGTCTTTTTACTTTCTGATGTCAAACAAAACTCATAAATACCTTTCTGAGGTTCCTGCTTAAAAATGACAGGCCAAAAACACAGGCCTGTCTAAAAGTTTTTTTTTTTGATATACAACGTTGGTTTTAAAATAAAGCTGACAGTTCTAAGACTTCTATGAATTAATCTAAATATTACAGCAAAGACAAGTTGGTGAAAGTAATGTTTTTTCTCACCAAATTGTTATTCATTTATTTTTTGTATTTTCTAGCATATAATCTCCTTTGAAAATACTGACAATAAACAAGAAATCATCATATGAAGATTGTCTGTGCAAAGATTGATGCTGCTGAAGTGAAACAGTGAAATTACAGTTCTATTCACAATTTGGTCTGTGGCTTTGAATTTCTAAAGAGCAGAGATGATTTAACTTTATTGAAATGCCTAAATAGTTGGGTTGCGGTCACGTGGTTCTGATGACGTGCGGAGGCAGCGCGATTTTTGAGTGGAGGGCGGAAGTAAACATGGAGGACACTGTGGAGAGTCAGGAGAGCAGCTATTGTGCAACTTTAGACCCCGTTTCTCGGGAGAGATATAAACAGATAGTTAAAAAATATATCGGACGTGATCCGTATTCTTTGAAAATGTCCGAATACACCACAGAAGTAAAGGATTTGCCTACTATCGAGGCTGTGGATATCACCAACTACTTGGTCCTCCAGACTTCTTACTACACTAGGCAGCAAATGAAAGCTTTCAAGAGTCTGGAGGCGTACAATTTTTTTGTCAGCGGGTGGGTCCACAACCTTGGAACAAAACGTCTCCGTGATGGATACAGTTTGGTGTTTGCAAGGGTGAGTGTTTGTTCTTATATTGCTTTATCTTAAACACGCTAACAGTTAGCGGTAGCGGCTTTAACGTCAACAAACATGCCACATCCTTAGGACTTCGTTAGAGTGACAGTTGTTTGTTTCAAGGTAAACCATTCTCAGCCGTCTGTTGCATATCCAAAATCGCCTCTGCACATCGATGCTGTTCTGCCTTAAGCTTCATTCTTTTCTCTCGTTTGAGAACTGATTCCGATCTGGGTTTTCGTTCGTAGCCGAGATTGACCGTCGGAGCCCAGTCCTCCGACTCTTCGTCATCCAAAGCACTTGGGCAGCCTATAGTCCCAATCAAGTCAATATTAGACTACTAACTTAAAAGCACTAAGTAAACGAGAATTTAACGACAACCTAATGCTAATAAGTTCGTTTGCAAACATAACATTACCTCTGACGAAGTGGTCGCTGCAGACACGGGCATTGGCAGACTCTGCTCCTCCCGACTGTAAACGTAAATTTAAAATCCATTTTTTCCTACGTTTTTCGGTTAGAATTTTCCATTTTTCTCCTCTTCGTTGGGCTATTTTTGGTACCCTAAAATACCGTTTATCAGTTTCTCTGGTCGACCTACTGGAGCATCCGTAAACACAACAGGACATAGGCATTTTGCGTACTGTCTGTCTGTGATTTTGCGCTTATCTTTTTCACTTCCGACCGACAGTCAAATTTCGCGCTTTACGTCGACGTCACGTCTACGTCAAATGAAACCTAGCTATTGTTCGTTGTTTCAGTATACATTCTCTCTCTCTCCCCCCCCCCCCACACACACACACACACACACACACACATAAACGTGGCTCTTTCTATTGGTCCCCTGTGTTAATCATTTGTGCCTCTCTCTATTGGTCCCCTGTGTTAATCATTTGAGCCAATAGAAAGACAGTAATGTACCCTGTTTTCACTTCAGTCTCACCCTCTGTAAGAAAATGGCTTTTTTGACGAGAGGCATTGTGGGAGATGAAGTTATTCAGAATATGGTTTCCATTAGGTTTTTGTTTAACTCTTTTAGCTTAATTCCTATTGGTTATTCAGTTTTTGTATAGCTTAATTGAGAAAGTGCTAGAAAGTGTTGTTGCCAGGGCAGAGTGCCAGCCTTAAGCAAAGTTAGAGACTCACAGCTCAAACTTAACATCTTAAAGTTTATAAAACTGTTATAGATCTTGAAGATTTGTCAAATTCGTTAAGATCTTAATATTTCATATAAAAAATTAGGACTGAAATTATTTTTCATTAATACATTTAGATCTTTTTTTCAATTAAATACCCATGAGACAATAAGTTCATCAACTATGACACCCACTAATATATTACTGTCAATAGTAAATGTGAATTTATTGATAATGAATTTCTCTGCAATAGAAACGTAACATAGGAAAAAGAAAGAAAAGTCAGATTAAGTTTTGGTACTTTGACAGTCTTTATATTGACAGCAAGTTAAATGGCTAGATCTTGTGTCTTGCCCTATATTGTATTAAGGGTAGTAAAAAAACACCCTCAAAATTCAATCCGGTTGTTCAGTCTGACGTTACTAGCCGTGTCTGGAACTAAACTCCATATATCAAACGATCACTGTGGCATTACTGAGAGCTGAAAAACTGTCTAAAGTCTTTCATCTTTAATAAAACGATCAGCGTTCTGCTCTACCAGGTGTAACAATTGAGTTTAACATCCAGGCATCCATGAAAACGGAATTCATGACATTTAACGGAGTTAGAAGTCAGATACTTACGTTTTATACAGTAAAAGCCGTCTGTGTCCCTCGAAGTAGATTCGGAAAGATCCAACAAGGTTCCCGCCGGTCTTTAAGTTACAACTTGTGACGTAATCTGTTGTCACCCGCTCTGATTGGCTAACTACGATTGTGTTTCGTGATTGGACTGCCTTGTAATGATTTTATGTTATCACTGTTTTGGGTTATTTTTGTTTGTTAACTCGTCTAATTTTAATTATGGAATTATCATTACTATTTTATAAGTCTCAAACGTAAAATTTGAGATTTATAAAATCTGTTATAGGGCTTTGGAGTTGACGTCACGCCGCAATGCATTGTGGGAGCATGTCACCATTTTATCAGGCCACGAATCAAAACAAACACACTCGTTTGGACGGAAGATACAAACCGTACTTAAAAGCAGCTCAAAACAAAAAAAAACTTTATAGATTCAGATTATGTCGGATGCGAAGAGACGGTACTTGCAAAAAATAGCGTGCATTGGAAATGTGGACCCGTATGAAAAAACGGCAGTGGAGCAGAAGCCCCGAAGCCTGATATATTTCCGTACCTGTGGAGTCAGCGCATACACAGCGAACCATTTCGCAATTATAAATGTCTGGAGGCGCACATCCGATTAACCAATGGTTGGTTACAAGATTTGGCTATTTTTAGACTCCACGTTGTGAATACCTCATCATTCAAACAAAGGTAAGTCAGCTTGAGTACTGCGAGTAAAATGCGTTTGATTTCCCTCCGAACATTCAGATTAGTGCAGCATAAATTCATTCATGAGGGGAAATTACAGTGAGAACATGTTGAGGCTGTTAGATGGATAACATAGTGAGTTCAGTGCACTGATATGACCATTGTCCTGAAGGATTTAGTCATTCTCTATGGTTAAAGAAATTGCACTAATGAATCCATATTTATTATATGTAATTCTAATTACATGTCTTGCTTCCGTGTTTGTGTGCTGTGTAACTAAAATACATTTATTTTAGTTTTATATATTGATTAATGACCTGCAGATTTGATCATCACTTAAGTTGAACTTTATGTGTTGTCTTATAAATCATACACAAAATGCCACATTGAAAAAAGGTTTTATTATCATTTTGACACTTGAATTAAATTTATTTCCAGAAATAACTTTTAAAATTGAATATCAGTTACCTGTATTCTAGTGCTATTTATTAAAATTACATTTTAAATAAAGGTATGCTATTTGGGTACTCTGTCGGACACTGAGAAAGGTCAGAGAAATTATACTCTGAGAGACTTGGTAAACAATGCATGCATGGTTGTTCAATTCAGTTCAGTGTTGCTGTTTGTCTACTTGTAAAAAGATAAATTCACAGAATTATAAATGACTCTGACTAACTCAAGCTTCATTTTGAGTGCCATCATCTAGCCCTCTTTGTACCTGGTGGATGTCACAGGCCTCTGCCTCTCAATTATTTTATAGCCATTGTGTGTAATGCTGGGCTCACACTGTGCGATTTTTGGCCCATTTTGAGCCGATTTTTGAGTCGTGCGACCGTTTTGGCGATCGGCCCGATTTTGGCCTTCATCGTGCGTCGTGCATCGTGTAGTATACGTGGGGTAACGACAAGCGATTGACACCTCACGACGAGCTCCCGATCATCAATCGCTTGGTCGTGAGGATTTCAAACCTGTTTGAAATCCTCGCGACCGTCGTGAGGGTGTCACCGCAGTTTGTCACACTGCGCACGCGCAAACACAAATGTCAGCGAAAAAGACGGCGCAGCACGGCAGTGCAGCGTGTGATCTGGACACAAGCGGTGGAGGCACAACTTGTAGAACTTTGGCAAGCTCATCCGAGCCTTTTCGGTGTGGCCTCACAAAATTATCACGACCACAACAACCGTGAAAATAGTTGGATCGACACTGCTGCTCAATCACAGCTGCCTGATCATGTTTTTCATTAGCAATTTAGCAAAGTTGATGGTGGTGGTGTGTCTGTGTGAGTGAAAGACAGAGAGGGAGAGCGAGCGACAGAATTTCTGTTATAACCTTCATTTTATGCACGCACAGTGTGAGCACTCAGGTCGCATCAGAGCATTGGGTCGTATAGTGTGAGACCCTGCACCGTGACCTATGAACTTCTAACCCCTGCGAGTAAATCGCACAGTGTAAGCCCAGCATAAGACTGCCTCTCTGCTGGGCAGACACTGCGACTTTTTTCGGCCCGATTTTGGCCTACCTCGTGCATCGTGTAGTATACGTGGGGTAACGAGAAGCGATTAACACCTCACGACCAGCTCCCGATCATCAATCGCTTGGTCCTGCCTCGGGACTGTCCTGAGGGTGTCACCGCAGTTTCTCACACTGCACACGCGCAAACACAAATGTCAGCGAAAAAGACGGCACAGCACGGCAGTGCAGCGTGTGATCTGGACACAAGCGATGGAGGCACAACTTGTAGAACTTTGGAAAGCTCATCCGAGCCTTTTCGATGTGGCCTCACAAAATTATCACGACCACAACAACCGTGAAAATAGTTGGATAGACACTGCTGCTCAATCACAGCTGCCTGACGTTTTTCATTAGCAATTTAGCAAAGTTGATGGCGGTGGTGTGTCTGTGTGAGTGAAAGACAGAGAGAGAGAGGGAGAGCGACAGATTTTCTGTTATAACCTTCATTTTATGCACGCACAGTGTGAGCACTCAGGTCGCATCAGAGCATCGGGCGGTATAGTGTGAGACCCTGCATCGTGACCTATGAACTTCTAACCCATAGGTGTCAAACTCTGGCCCGCGGGCCAAATTTGTCCCGCAGCCTAATTACATTTGGCCCGCGAAGCCATACCAAATTATTATTAGAGCTGGCCTACTGGTATTATCCAGCTTATATATATATATCGTTTAGTATTAAACTTTGCTTGTTCCATATTCAGTTTTTCAGCAAAACTTGTTTGAGTCCATAAGAACAGATTCATTCTTATATCTGGAGGAAGTTGTTTTTTTCAATAAATATTAATGTTAGCCCGCGACTTTGTTCCAGTTTTGAATTTTGGCCCACTGTGTATTTGAGTTTGACACCCCTGCTCTAACCCCTGCGAGTCAATCGTACAGTTTGAGCAGGAGCTGAATCACGCGACTGACAAAATCGCACAGTGTGAGCCTTGCTCTTTCAATCAGAAATGAAGCTGAAGGTTGTCTCTTCACACCTACACCAAGACAGAGCAACCGTGAGACAAACCCAAACAGCACTGAGATTCATATTAAGGCCTCACCCTTTAATGTTCTTTTCTAACCTGCAATAAATAATGTTATATGCTTGTTTGATAAGTATTTTTTAAAAAAAATATTTGTTATTGCTTTTTTTCAGGGGTTGGAACCAGGGCCAGCTATTAAATGGTCATCAGCAGACCAAGGCTCAATCAAGTCATGGAAGGAGGAATCAGGTGAGATAGTAAGCTGCTGTTATATACAATATTAGTGTACAACAGTCAGGTAACATGCTCCAAGCACAATAGAAAGTGCAATGTTTAAATATAATTAATATGATTATATATACATCCTACAGCAGCTATTCACAAAAGTAAAGACAAATAAACATAAACAGTAAAATTTGTAAACAGACCAAAAACTGTCAGACATTGATAATCCAGTTAAAAGTGATTTAAGTGATGAATAAAGTGCTCAGGTGCAAAACTATTGTGTGCGGGGTAGTTTTTAAGTGTATATATTGTTGTTATTGTTGTTATTATTATTATTGATATTATTATTATTATTGTCATTATTACACAGATGACTTTCACAGTGCCTCATTTTACCCTCATATTATTATGTGAGGCATTTAACAGAAATAAACTGTACAACGACTTGGCTGGTGACCCACTTCACATCTCCTTGCTAAACACTGGAGAATCATGCAAAGACTTTGATGTAATAGATTGACCTCTAACAGCAACCATGGGCATCAGTGATGAGAAAACCTGTGTTGAGACAGCATTGGTGAGTGTTCTTTGTTACCAGCAGCCCAAATTAGCCACAACATCTGTAAACATTTACCAAGATCCTCTTCTTTACCTGCCACTGCTACTCTACACTGTGAGTACAGGCTGGACCCCACAGAGTGTGTGTGTGTGTGTGTTTAGTGGGAGAGAGAGGACCCTGCCCTTATTTGGCAGCATGTCATTGTAGGATTTAAATTGAATATAGTTAGACTGGTTGACTGGATTAGAGCCTGTGTTTGTGTGTCCCTCTGTGCATTTGTGTTTCAATATGCCTCCATATTTGTAATTTTGTAAGTTATTACTATTCTGCTAAATCATAGTATTTCTGGTACTTTTCGGTACTTGTGCTAAATACAGTATTTCTGCTAAATCATACTATTTCTGCTTTTCATAAGATTTGTGCCTAATATAGTATTTCTGCTAAATTATAGTATTTATTCTTTTTATAGGATTTGTGCCTAACATAGTATTTCTGCTAAATTATAGTATTTATTCTTTTTATAGGATTTGTGCCTAACATAGTATTTCTGCTAAATTATAGTATTTATTCTTTTTATAGGATTTGTGCCTAATATAGTATTTCTGCTTTTTATAGGATTTGTGCCTTTATTCTTTCTGTTATCTTATACTATTTCTCCTAAATTCTTGTATTTTTGAGAAGTTATGTTTCTGGTAAGTTACAATATTTCTGCTAAGTTCTGCTATGCTATTGTATTTCTGCCAAGTATTATGTTTCCTCTAAGATATTGCAGTTCTGCTAAATTATTACATTTTAGCAATGTTCCTTTGCTTCTGCAAAGTTTTTACAATTTCTGCAACTTTTCAGCTTTTTCAGCTACTTTTTGCATACAGCTTCAGCTTTAAGCATCCACACTGCATTTTCGCAGGAAATGCAAATTTTTCTAGTTATTATTATATATTCCGTACGTTTTTTGGCATCTAACTCCTTCAAAACCGTTCAACTTAGAAAAACCATTCAAACACCGTTAGATTCCTATTCTTTTGGACAACACTGCTTCTATTTTTCATATTTTTAACATTTATATTTTTAATTTTATTCAACTTTATTCAACAAAAATTTATAATGTATTTCAATGGGGAGACCCTTCAAATCCTCATTCAACTTACTCATTTTTAAACTCTTACTACTTCCACATACATTGACATAGAGCCACCATTCAAACTTTAAAACGAAGACAAGACATTCAACTATTCAACTTGTATTTATCTTTTCAATATCTATTATACTTTTTCTTCAGTTCCAGTTTAAGTTTCATGATGTTTTTTCACCCGTTTCAGAGTTTATAATGGGTGTGTATGGGACGGAATGTTGGGGCTAGAGTGAGGCAGCTCAACTGCTAGAGTGAGAGGAGCAAAAAAATTAATCTTAAAATCTTTTTTAAAACTGCTGCTGTGTCCACAGCGTTTGCTCTACAGGTATGATTTTACCCTCAAAACGTAGCCATCGCTGTCCTCTTTCATCCAATGTGTTTACTATTGTACTAGGTGTTATGGTTCTTTCATAAATCTCACCAATGCACAGCCTCCTCCCTCCAACTCTTCCATAGACTCTAATGTTAAAATGTCTCAGAAGGTTGGTTTGAAAATCAGAAGAGCATGGTGTCTTTACACTGTCACCACGTCCATATAATAAGCTCCACAGGCATGAAAACTGAGAATTAGGTAGACTAGACATTGCTGTCGCTCACGGTGAAAGAATTTTGTCAATACGACTTTTACTTTTCATTTGGGAGCGATTTGTTTCGGCCTGACTTTTCTGTTCATTTTAAGCAGCAAAAGTGAGGTGCATGTCTGTGTCCGTGTGTATGGAGCCCTTGGGTGCGGTCACTATAGCAACCAGGCTCACACCTGCCTGCTTAACGAGCTCTCTCTCTCACTCTGCCAAGATTCATCTTAAACACTTCTCTTTCAACTGCTGCTGTGTCCACAGTGTTAAAGCCATCATTTTACCCTCAAAACGTTGTTCTCTTTCCAACATCTTGTCTTTCAAAGCTCAGAGATGTAAACTTTTTAAACTGTGTGGATCCAAGTGGAGGGATCACATTTTAGTCATTCAGTGATTCAAAGAATATGAACTTTTAATATTCTTTCAGATGTTTTCTGACTCTAAATGTTCTTTTCTCATTTCTTAGGGTTTTCTAATTTACAATTAAAACATTTTCAGCTTTTTTCCAACTTCTTCTTCTGTCTAACCTTCAGCTTTTAGCAGTTCAGCACTTTTGTTTTCAGGATAAATTCGGACTTTTTTTTTTATCTCATTCAATATTTTTAACTCAAAATTCAGCAATTAATTCATTTCAGTGCATACATTCAGATTCAAGCATTCACACTGCAGTTTCTTCAGAAAATGCACTTTCTAGTTATATTTTCTTATTCCGTACGTTTTTTGAAAGCCTACTCCTTCAAAACCGTTCAACTTAGAAAAACCATTCAAACATCGTTAGATTCCTATTATTTTGGACATGACTGCTTCTATTTTTCTCATTTTTAACATTTATATTTTTAATTTTATTCAACTTTATTCAACAAAAATTTCCCATGTATTTCAATGGGGAGACCCTTCAAATTCTCATTCAACTTACTCATTTTTAAACTCTTACTACTTCAACATACATTGACATAGAGCCACCATTCAAACTTTAAAACGAAGACAAGACATTCAACTATTCAACTTGTATTTATCTTTTCAATATCTATTATACTTTTTCTTCAGTTCCAGTTTAAGTTTCATGATGTTTTTTCACCCGTTTCAAAATTTATAATGGGTGTGTATGGGACGGAATGTTGGGGCTAGAGTGAGGCAGCTCAACTGCTAGAGTGAGAGGAGCAAAAAAATTAATCTTAAAATCTTTTTTAAAACTGCTGCTGTGTCCACAGCGTTTGCTCTACAGGTATGATTTTACCCTCAAAACGTAGCCATCGCTGTCCTCTTTCATCCAATGTGTTTACTATTGTCCTAGGTGTTATGGTTCTTTCATAAATGTCACCAATGCACAGCCTCCTCCCTCCAACTCTTCCATAGACTCTAATGTTAAAATGGCTCAGAAGGTTCGTTTGAAAATCAGAAGAGCATGGTGTCTTTCCACTGTCACCACGTCCATATAATAAACTCCACAGGCATGAAAACTGAGAATTCAGTAGACTAGACATTGCTGTCACTCACGGTGAAAGAATTTTGTCAATACGACTTTTACTTTTCATTTGGGAGCGATTTGTTTCGGCCTGACTTTTCTGTTCATTTTAAGCAGCAAAAGTGAGGCGCATGTCTGTGTACGTGTGTATGGAGCCATTGGGTGCGGTCACTATAGCAACCAGGCTCACACCTGCCTGCTTAACGAGCTCTGCCTGCCACTGTACCAAGATTCATCTTAAGCACTTCTCTTTCAACTGCTGCTGTGTCCACAGTGTTACAGCCATCATTTTACCCTCAAATTGTCGCCATTATTGTTCTCTTTCCAACACCGTATCTTTCAAAGCTCAGGCATTTAAACTTTTTAAACTGTGTGGATCAAAGTGGAGGGATCACATTTGAGTCATTCAGTGATTCAAAGAATATGACCTTTTAATATTCATTCAGATGTTTTCTGACTCTGAATGTTCTTTTCTCATTTCTTAGGGTTTTCTAATTTACATTTAAAACATTTTCAGTTTTTTTCCAACTCCTTCTGTGTAACCTTCAGCTTTTAGCAGTTCAGCACCTTTGTTTTCAGGTTAAATTCGGGTTTTTTTTGGTTTTTCTTAATCTCATTCAATATTTTTAACTCAAAATTCAGCAATTAATTAATTTCAGTGCATACATTCAGATTCAAGCATTCACACTGCAGTTTCTTCAGAAAATGCACTTTCTAGTTATTATTTTTTCCTATTCCGTACGTTTTTCGCCGACTATCTCCTTCAAAACCGTTCAACTTAGAAAAACCATTCAAACACCATTAGATTCCTCTTCTTTTGGAATGGTGTGCTTCTATTTTTCTCATTTTTAACATTTATATTTTTAATTTTATTTAACTTTTTTCAACAAAAATTTCCCATGTATTTCAATGGGGAGACCCTTCAAATTCTCATTCAATTCACTCATTTTTAAACTCTTACTACTTCCACATACGTTGACATAGAGCCACCATTCAAACTTTAAAACGAAGACAAGATATTCAACTATTCAACTTGTATTTATCTTTTCAATATCTATTATACTTTGTCTTCAGTTCCAGTTTAAGTTTCATGATGTTTTTTCACCCGTTTCAGAGTTTATAATGGGTGTGTATGGGACGGAATGTTGGGGCTAGAGTGAGACAGCTCAACTGCTAGAGTGAGAGGAGCAAAAAAATTAATCTTAAAATATTTTTTAAAACTGCTGCTGTGTCCGCAGCGTTTGCTCTACAGGTATGATTTTACCATCAAAACGTAGCCATGGCTGTCCTCTTTCATCCAATGTGTTTACTATTGTCCTAGGTGTTATGGTTCTTTCATAAATGTCACCAATGCACAGCCTCCTCCCTCCAACTCTTCCATAGACTCCAATGTTAAAATGTCTCAGAAGGTTCGTTTGAAAATCAGAAGAGCATGGTGTCTTTCCACTGTCACCACGTCCATATAATAAACTCCACAGGCATGAAAACTGAGAATTCAGTAGACTAGAAGCTGCTGTCACTCACGGTGAAAGAATTTTGTCAATACGACTTTTACTTTTCATTTGGGAACGATTTGTTTCGGCCTGACTTTTCTGTTCATTTTAAGCAGCAAAAGTGAGGTGCATGTCTGTGTACGTGTGTATGGAGCCATTGGGTGCGGTCACTATAGCAACCAGGCTCACACCTGCCTGCTTAACGAGCTCTGCCTGCCACTGTACCAAGATTCATCTTAAACACTTCTCTTTCAACTGCTGCTGTGTCCACAGTGTTACAGCCATCATTTTACCCTCAAATTGTCGCCATTATTGTTCTCTTTCCAACATCTTGTCTTTCAAAGCTCAGGCATTTAAACTTTTTAAACTGTGTGGATCAAAGTGGAGGGATCACATTTGAGTCATTCAGTGATTCAAAGAATATGACCTTTTAATATTCATTCAGATGTTTTCTGACTCTAAATGTTCTTTTCTCATTTCTTAGGGTTTTCTAATTTACATTTAAAACATTTTCAGTTTTTTTCCAACTCCTTCTTCTGTGTAACCTTCAGCTTTTAGCAGTTCAGCACCTTTGTTTTCAGGTTAAATTCGTTTTGTTTTTTTTTAATCTCATTCAATATTTTTAACTCAAAATTCAGCAATTAATTCATTTCAGTGCATACATTCAGATTCAAGCATTCACACTGCAGTTTCTTCAGAAAATGCACTTTCTAGTTCGTCTATAAGATTGCTAAACAAGGGGGAGGGTGCATCCGACCTCCTCGGCTGTAATTGGTCCAGCCCAGAGTCGATCATGACCAACTGGCCAATCCAACACCTTTCATTATTTATACCCTTCCAAAAAAAAAAAAAAAAAAAAACATCGATCGGCCCATAAAAACAAAAAATCGCCAGCGGCCCACCGGGCAAATGCCCGGTGTGCCCGATGGCCAGTCCAGCTATGGTGAGGAGGATAGGTCTTTATCTAAATGGCAGCTTTCTAACATTTAATCAACGTTGTCAAACTTATAACGACACTAAAAAGATATTTTTTTTAAAATTACAGTTAAGACACTTGATTTGATCTAAACATATGCCTTCAACACCACTATCCAATCTCACACTCCGTAAGAAAAACCCCACCATCGATCAGTTGGAGGCGTGGAGACGGGATATTCTGGAAAACATACAAGAAACAAAGGCTCGTTTAAAATCTCACAAACAGCCAGAGTCCAGAGAGTCTGGAATCCGAGACATTCCAGACTCATGTTGGAGACTTTCAGGAGAAAAAGGCTTCTTCACTCTGTATGGGACCGGTCAACACTGAAGAAACACTGGAAGACGTTAAAGTATAGTTAGGGCTGGATCAGGTGACCCCGAATCCTCCTTTAGGTGTAGGCTGCCGGGGGATTCCCATGATGCACTGGGTGTTTCTTCTTCACTCACTATGTATTAACAGACCTCTCTGCATTGAATCATATCTGTTATTAACCTCTGTCTCTCTTCCACAGCATGTCTTTATCCTGTCTTCCTTCTCTCACCCCAACCAATCGCAGCAGATGGCCCCGCCCCTCCCTGAGCCTGGTTCTGCCGGAGGTTTCTTCCTGTTAAAAGGGAGTTTTTCCTTCCCACTGTCACCAAAGTGCTGCTCATAGGGGGTCATATGATTGTTGGGTTTTCTCTGTATGTATTATTGCAGGGTCGACCTTACAGTATAAGCACCTTGAGACAACTGTTGTGATTTGTCTCTGTCATCCAGACTAAATCTAATATTGTTGGTATGCAGGCACCTTATGAAAACTGTGCTGTAAGTGTATAACCTAACAGCATTATGTTTAACTCAAAGGAGGAAGGAGGATGACGATCCTGTCGTGGAGAAAAATGTATTTGCTGTCAACAGAAGTTACTGTTTGAAGCCGTAAACCATGTATTGCACGGCTGGTTTCATATAAATCATTGTGTAAATCCATGTTGTGGTTTAAGAAAAACTAACAAAAACGTTTAAAACATGCTTTATTTTCACATTATTGAGAAACTCTACACATCATTCACTATTCGTCTGTTATGTGACGTTTTTATTAGTGTAGAATTTAAGACAGAAAATTCCTTTTCATGGTAAGAAAAAAGAAATCAGATATTCATGTACAAATCTGAGGCAATTATATGAGTGCTGCGAAGTTTCAGCTTCATTTCTAAAAACACTTTTGAAGGTTTGAAAACATTTTATTATTTTTATTCAAAGTGAAGCGAGATCGAGTTACCAGGAGGCTTTTTTTCCTTTTTGAATAAAAACAGCAGATTTCAGGTTATTAGTTTGTAAAATATGTTTATTTGTAAAAACACATTTGGATGTTGAAATGACATCACAGTGACATCAGCAGCCGTTTCTTCTGCTTCGATGGCGTGCGATCCTTCAGCGAGGCACACGTGACTGAGCGCGAGCGTCCGTCAGGAGCGACGACGGATTTTAAAGACGTAAAGTTCAGGAAACGCGACGAGCGGCTGCTTCGGCCTGAGCCGCCACACGGAGCTTCAACGGGTCGCAAAACTTCGTCTACAGATTAGCTTCAGGACAGAAACTGAGAGGACGTCCAGCTACGACGGCGAGAGCTGGAAGCCACAGCGTGAGGTCAGACCTTAAAGTTTCCTCGCTCTGAGGTGAAGCCGTGACGACTGAGCCCGTGGCATTGAACACTTCTCTATGGGCAGTAACGAGGAAGAACGCTGAGAGCTTCCTGCTGGGCCGACCAACGCTCAGACATCGTTTCATCGCCTCCTGAAAGCTCAAACTCACGTGTGCCAAACTGCAGCCGGGAGAGGCCAGGCTTCACCTGCTGGCTCAACAAGCTGCTTCCTGCCACGTACAGGACGTTCCTCCAACATCTCTAATGTTTAGCACAAAGGCTGATGCGTCAGCAGAGACAAAGCTGAGCTTCAGTAATCAGAGTACCTGGCTCACTGTGTGCTGACAGCAGGGGCGAGCTGCGGGGTCAGCAGCCGATGAGGGCACAGGTGTAAAAGAGGCTGAACAGAGTTCACCTTGAAGGCACTGCAGGTGAGGCGTCTGACGGTCTCCTTTAAAACGATGGAGACTTTTTTGTGAACCTGAAGCCGAAACGGTGACGGCGCCGCGTGAGGCGTAAACACCGGAAACAGCGGTTTTTTTCTGTCACATCGACGTCTGTGAGGCTGAAGCCCACGCGTGAACGCTCGCTCTGTACTAGTCACGTGTGCCGTCGCAGATCAGGATGAGGACACGTCACACAAACGCAGGAGATTCAGCAAACAGCGACAGAAATGTGAAGAGTGCAGCGGTGCTTTAAGGCAAACGTAGTGTGTGAGGCAGTGATTGAGGCTCTTTGTAAGGCCTTTATGTTCTCAGTAACAAACGTTCACAGACTCGACCATCTGGAGGTAAGAACGAGGCGAGGTCAAAGGCCACCTTTAACTCATGACTTTTGGGCCACGTCCCCTTCAAACCTACAAAGCCGTCTCCTTGTTCACCTCTGCACCTGCTGCAGATTCCTAGATGGCTCCCTGGAAGTCCCGCTCCAAACGGGAAGCTTGGATCCGTGGCTGGAGGAGCAGCATTCCCGTTTGGTGTCTGAAAGCGAGCCAACCGGTTCAGAGGTGCACAAGAAGAACAGACGCGCTCCCATGACCTCATGACCTCCAGCACAATAAGAAGATCCTAGCTAGTGTTCTACGAGGACTTTTTGTCTTTGCTGAATTATCGTGTAAAATTTATGTGCAAAAGCAGAACCGCCCCAAGCATCTGAAGTCGTTGTTACACCAAAGACAGAAAAGCTGCGGCTTTTCCTCCCGAGGTAAACGACGCCGACCTCTGATCGAGCGATTCTGGTTTGAAGGCGTGTGATTGGTGGGATTGTTCTCTAAAGGGAAAGGCGGCAGAGTCAGGACCTGCAGCGAGGCGCTCACAGTGAGGGACGATTAAAGCAGTGTGATTAGTAAAGCTGTGTGCAAAAATACATTTGGATTCATTCAGATGTAAAGCAAGAAAAATAAAAAAGACTTTACACTGTACAGGAGCTGAGGTGTGAGAGGCGGCGAGTCTAAAACTGCTCTGAGAGCAGCTCGCAGAGTCTCTGAGACACCGAGTCCCTGCTGGTCCGGAGCGTGAGGCGGTACATCTGCACAGGAAGCACTCAGAGTTACACACAGGTGAGGGTTGCACACAGAGAGTGTGTGTGTGTGTATGTGTGTGTGTGTGTGTGTGTTTACCTGAGCCTGCATGTTGGGCTCCAGTCTGAGCAGGCAGCCCACCTGAGTGGTCTTCGTGTGAACGACTCCCGCTCCGACAAAGTTCGCAGGATTGGGATCGACGCCGTCCAGCAGAGCGACACCGAAACCTAAAATCTGGAGAAAAATACATTTTCATATTCACACCGTGGGAATAAACGTGGACGCTTCGGTCAGCGTCTCTGCACGCCCGCGAGTCTCGCGGTCGCCACGCCGCAGCCTCACTCTGCTACCTGTGTGCCGACCTCAACTTCGATGTTTGTGCAGCAAATTCCTGATCACGTTTGTCTCATCTCCACAGGCTGAAGAGCGTATGCTGTAATCTGATTACTGCTATAATACAGCTATATTACTGTGTAACTCTGTGGCTCATCTGCACGACTCAGGTGGCTCACACCTGAACCGAGGGTCAGAGGAGGAGTTTATCCTCATCAAAACTCCAGCGTGTAACATCTGACCACTAGGTGTCAGTAGACTTTAGACACCTGAGCACAAACAGCTCGTTATCTTACTGCACCTGACGACATGCAGCAGCCTGAGGGGGCGGCTGCTGTGATTCTAGCTGCGGAAATAAAACTGAACAAAAACTTGTTTACAGCCAAAGTGATTTGTGTCTTTTTACCTTGGCCTTGGCGACCTCGGTGTCCATCGGGTGTTTGGCTTTGAAGATTTTCTGGACCTCCTGCTGAGGACTGCGGACAAACAGAAGGAAACGAGTCCTCGATTACTACGTGACCCATTTGAACCCCGACCCGTTATCCAATCCTGAAAGCTCCTCACAGAAACACACTCGAGCTCTCTCAGATCGATCAGACGTAAAACAGAACAAATGTTTGGTGTCAGCGCTCGAATTCAGAGGCTGAAGTGTTTTCAGTCACAGCAGCGATCGACCATCGATCGGCGTATTGATCAGTGAAAGCTGCGCTTACGCTCCGAGCTGCTTCCAGCGCTGGAAGAAGTCCTGCGACATCATCTCTGTGGGCTGGAAGAACTTGTTGAGCATCACGGGGAGCTTCACAGCGATGTTCTGCAGGGCCCCACCATACCTGAACGTGAGCACACACACGCAGTCAGAAGTGAGCACACAAACACACACGTATGTATTTATATCCTTGCGGGGACATCTCATTGACATAATGCTTTCCCTAGCCCCCACCCTACCCATCAAAAATGAATGCCTGACCCTGAACCTAAGCAGAACCTAACTGTGACCCTGACACTAAAACCACATTTTGACTCTCAAAAATACCTTCAAACTCCTGGGACCCGGATTTTGGTCCCCACGAGGATAGTAAACTACCAAGTTTTGGTCCCCATGAAGATGTTAATACCTGTGCGCGCGCGCACACGCACACACACACACACACACACACACACACCTACCTGAACTGGATGTTGAGCACCGGCGCATCGCTGAAGTCTGACACACACTCGATGTTCAGGATCTGCTGCATCTGAGCTCCGCCCTCTATCACGGGGTCGACCGCCTTCGAGTGGACGTTCAGCTGTGGACGCGACCGTTAAGGACTCTACTGAAGGTCACAGAGCTCCACATCATCAGAGACACAAACTCCTCTGAGTGAGCCTTCCTGATACTCACGGGGTTATTCTGCGACTACTGTGTGCTACTACTGTGTGTTACTACTGTGTGCTACTACTGTGTGCTACTACTGAGTGCACACGTCTGTGATCAAACTCAAACTTTCAGCTGGATTTTATTCTTTTTAAATGCAGGACGTTACGGTTCAGGCCCCCGACACAAACACTAGCACCAAAGATTTAACGTGCGAGCGCATGACGTCCAACTCGTCTGCTCTGGTGTTTCAGTCTGCTCCACTCAGAGGTCAGCTTCATGCTATTGTAATTATAAACCTGCTCCCTGTTACTCTCGGCCGTGATGATGTGAGTGCACAGACACACAGTACAAACAGAGGACTGGTAGTAAACATGCATCAGCTTCCACAGCTCTGATGGAACAGGAAGTTCAGCGGGTATCTCACAGTCAGTTTCACCCACCGGGACGTCTTTGATCGCTCTGGAGATATTCTGATGTCACAGCATTTTAAATCTGCTCTGATTGGGTTTTCCTGCACTTTGGAGGCCGACGTTTGTTTTTCTGAACTTGTTTCAGGGGGGCGCGGTCGTCACAGGACACCACGCCCACAGACACAGAGATGCTAAAGAATCGGATATAAATATTTAAAGAGGGTCTCGTCGCCTCTGCTCGGCTGTACTCGCCACCTGGGTCATGATGTTAAAGTTTCCCAACCCTCTCCAGGGCCGCCTCGGCCCCCCGAGTGGTTTTCTGAGTCGTGCAGAGCTGAAGTGGGAGCTCCTCGTGCTCTGGTTCGCTGTGCTGAAGCAGAATTACGAGGTTTGTCATGAAAGGATATGAGACTTGAGTGCGTCGCTGCTGCTCACTGAGGAGGAGAAGCTGAGGAACTGGGTGGACGTCTTGTTTCCGTAGAACACATACATGCGACCTGCGAGGGTGACCGTCAAAGTCAGGCAGCAATAATAACAAAGCTTCACAGAAAAAACAAAGATAACGAGATTTTAGCCTGAGTCTGGCAGGAGGAGGTTGTGCTTTTTAAACCTCGATTTAACGAGCGGCTGCTCACCGAGGTTCTGCCGGTACTCAGACTTCAGCCCGATCTGTAACAGCTGGTTCTCGTAGATCACGCCGTTGTTCTTACAAACAAACCTGGAAGAAGGAAAACGTGACGACAGTTACACAAAGGAAACGTCTGTGTGAAGAAGAGACATCATCGTGAGGCCGAGCACGGCGGTAAAGCTCGGCCACGCCCACAGGTTTAGCGATCTGTTCATTCACTTCATCTTGTGCAGATCTCAGAGCGGCCACTGGAATGACTCGCATCGCTAACAACGAGGAACGACGGCGTACAGAGGTAAACGCGGCATTCGGTGATGTCAGAGGCTAACCTCCTGTCAGGCCGTGCATCCCGCTCTCTGCAGCAGCGGGATGCACGGCACTGCAAAGAAACCTGCGGCAGTTTGTATGTTGAGAGTTTCACACCGTCTGGTTCAAGGTGTGCAAACAGCAGGCGTGACACAGCTTCACACACACAGCCGAGGTCACGTGCAACCTGCCTGCTTCACACAACACTCACAACACGACACTTTTATGTCACGTTACACGGGCATCCTCGTGGACGACTCTGCAGCGCTGTGAGAGCGGCGTGAGCACCTCCATCGACACACGGTCACCCTGAGGTCACACGGTAAACCCAAGAGCTCAGTCTCGGTCTCTACAGGCCTCAGTTAGCGTGAGAAAGGTCAAAGTTCATGGCTGTTTGCAAAGCTGCAGCAGTGGTCAGCCTTCAGACAGCTGTGCATGAACCAACGCTGCAAACCTGAACGCGCTGCAGCATCGCTGAGACGAGACAGACTCACAGAAACATCAGTGCAGGTCACTGCAGCTGAACCCCACCTGGGGAAGTTCTCCTCCGATACGTCTGTGGCTGCAGCGGGGGCGGAGCTCTCGGAAAACACGTCGATGAGCAGATTGGCTCCTGATGAGGGGGCGGGGTTTAGATTCAGGACATCCGTAAAAGAGTGGGTGGAGCTCTGGAAGACAGATACCAGCAAACAAAGTGAGAACAGGTGGAGGTGTGAACTACACCCTCCTGCCAGGATTGAATCTCTGCTTTCACCAATGAATCGATTCACAGCTGATCGAGCAGCGCGCTCATCAGTGCAGCTACTGTTTACCAAGTCAGGCTGACAGCACCATGTTCCTATCAGAGGAGGAGGGGCGGGGCCTGTCAGGAGGGAGAAGGTCATCCAACAGTGAAGAAGAAGACGGACAGAGTTTGAAGATGAAGGACGAGCTGCTAAAGGCAGCCTGCGCACGCAGACTGCAATAGCGACCTGCTGCAGGCTTTTAAACAGGTATGGGCAGATTTCACAGCAGCCAATCACAGCTCTGCTTCTGTGGTTACCTTGTTCGTGGTGTCGGTGTTCTCGCTGTGCTCCGTGCTGCCGTTGACGCTGCGGCGACTATCGTCCATGTCTGGCAGTTTTCCGGGTCCTTTCTTCTTCTTCAGCTTGGCCAGAATGGAGGACTCCCTCTCCGGGAACGGCGGCATTTCCTCCAGGACGGTGGCCTGTGCAGAGAAACAGGAAGTCAGTTAGCATCAGTGCTAGTTCACGACAGATGTCGCCACGTCGGCGGGTCTTATAGCTGGGGGGTTAACGCACCAGGATGTCGGTGCTGGCGATGCAGCTGAGCCTCAGGTACTCGACGGCTCGCTGCTGAAGCTCCACGTCTGCGTTGCGCAGCTGGCTGTCGGAGCGCAGGACGTCCTGGATGGTGGCTTTCACTTCTGGAAACAAGTTGATGAACTTGATATACGCCGACAGCAGCAGCGCCCGAGTCGGCACAGAGCACAGGTGGAACTTGGAGTGAAGGAGATTGAACTGGACCAGAGGGCTGAGGAAGAGGAGACAGAGTCGCGGTGAAACCTGCGAGCGGTCCCGTCAGCTTCAGCAGCGACGCGTCAGCTTTACTGACAAATGACACGTTTCCTAAAGTCTGCCGGCACATTTTTCCTATTCTGTCACAAAATCGTCCAGAATGAGAGAAGAGCTCAGAAACTATTTATTATTCTTTCTAATAAAAATCTCAAATAACAACGAGACCAGACAAACATCCCCTGGACTGTGATGATCAGCTGTGGGTGTGGTTTGTACCTGGAGCGCGAGTCACCAGCAATCAGGTTACCGAACTCCCCCAGGATGTACCCGCCCACCTTCACCAGGTTCTCGTGGCAGGCGGGGGCTTGCAGCGCCTGCAGGTCAGAGAGGAAGTGACTTCATGAGACGGTAGAAGACACAAACGAACCAGTCACACGGGCCGGAGACACATTCAGGATCACAGCTGCGTTCATGAAGGATTCCTTCGTCCAACCGACCAATCAAAGAGCTTTAAGCCCACTCGTTTCCTCCGTGAGGACCTCAGTGTTCAATGATCGAGCCAGTTAAACTTGTGTGTCACACAGCCGTTTGGAGCCTTTAAAGAAACCCAAACGTCCGGACAGAATAAAACCTGATCACATGATCACAGACTGAAGCCACTCTGAACGTGTCTGCTGGGAAAAGAAGTGCGAGTTAAATCTGCGCCGTACCCCGACACGCTGCTCCCTGCAAATATAACTACACGTCACAGCAGTGCAGCCTGCAGCTACTGTGATTGGCCGGGTCGGTGCCGTCGGATCCCTGTGCGACCACATGTCAAATACACCGCGCGTGAGCATGAAGCTGGCAGCGGCGCCAGCTCGACAAAGATTCACCGCACAAGTCTTAAACAGTGGTGAGCTCTGTAGCATTCAGGGACAGCAGCGAGGCTCACCTCAAACACGGTCTTGGCGGCGTAACCTTGGACGTCGTCTCGGTTTATGACGATCTGGATGACGCGGTACCAGACCTCCTCGCTGACGTAGTCCCCAGCGATGCGGATCAGGTTCAGGATGGTGTCCACGTACCAGGTGTAGTCCACGGCGTACTTCTCCGCCAGGATGGCCACTTTGAGCACCTGAGGAAGAGAAGCCAGAGGCTGAAGACGAGCGCTCACGCCACTTAAAGCGAACGGCGAAACGTGCTGACATCACGACCCACTATCTCCTCTCTGATGGAGTAGTCGGCGGTCTCCAGGTAGCTAAGCATCTCTGCCACGATCTGCTTGGCGTTGCTGCGGTCGCACATGGCGTAGAGCAGATCCACGGCGCGCTGGCGAACACTCACATCTCTCTCCGTCTGCACGGGACAGACACCAGGAAGCAAGTGTGAATTTCAAAGTAAAGGTCAGACTTATTGGCAAGACTAGTTTTTAGTGTTCAAAGATTGAACCGAACCAAACCTTTGAGTTTTGTCCAAGTTGAGGAGGAACGGACGACTGACGTCCAGCTGAGCGAGACTCACCTTCAGAGCGTTGATCACAGTCTCCATGTGCGTCTTCACGGCCTCGTGGGAAAATTCGGAGCTGGCCAGCGTGCACATGCTCTCCAACGCCAGGTAACGGAGGTTGGTTTCTCTGTGCTGGAGGAACTGGCCCAGCTGGTTACAGGCTCGTACCAACAGGGTGGGCTCGCTGGGAGACAACGGGGGACAAGCGTGAGGCTCAGATACGACACCCGAACACGATGACGTCCGAGGACGACCGGAGCTACGCGTGTCAGGAACGTGGGCCGGGCCCAGGAACCCCTCTCTACACTGCAGCACATCTGCACAGCAGCTGCTCGCTCAGCCCTCTGACATCATCTCATGTTTGTTTGTTTTTAATCTGATTTCATCACGTTGAGCTTTTTGCATATTTTTACTTTGTACATTTAAATTTGAACATTTTAAAATGTTAAATATTTCAGTGTAACTTACTGAGCTCATATTTTCTGTTTTTTAACATTTAACTTAAATTAGTACTTTTAATTTATTACTTACTGACTTTGTGTTTGAGTTAAATTTGTACTTACTGAGCTCTTTGTTCTGGTTTCCATGGCAATGCCTTGCATTTTACACACAAACCTGATTCCTGTTACATTTCGTCTCGATCACAGGTGATGGGTCTGTCTCTGCGCCCTCCCTGCGACAGACTGGCGGCCAGCCCAGGTGTTCCCGCCTCTCACCCAATGACAGCTGTGCTAGGCACTGGCCCCGCCCACATGCAAAAGCAAACTGACGGATGTTTTGTTTTCTCCCCCACACTTGGGGATAAACAAAGCGTGTATGACCTGCCTGTCATGGTGGATGATGAGGGCGATGGCTTCAAACAGAACGGCGTTCTTGGCGTTGGAGTGTTGGACCTTCTTGGACTTCGGAGGTTCCTGGGCTTTATTGAGGATGGTCTCTAAACACTCGGTGAGACGACTTCTCAGAGCGGCGTCCTCTGCAAAGAAAACCAGACGCTTCAAGCCCCGTCGCCACGGTTACGCCTCTCAGACCTTTACTTATTCGTGGTGGACTAACGCGTGTGTGCCGTACCTGGAGGAGGGTAGCACTGCAGCAGGCGCAGCAGTTTGACGGACAGCCACGGGGCAGCCACAAAGTAGTACGTGTAGTCCTGCAGGTCGATGGACGCCGACGTCACGATCTAAACAAACAGGAAGGAGATTAACGTCCCCGCTGGTTTATGATTGAGCCGAGCGACGCGGAGGGTCACACGGACACCCACCCTGCTGAGCCGGGCCACCGCCAGTGACACGGAGGTCTTAAAGTCATCCGGATTCTTCTGGGCCAGAGTGGTGATGAGGCTGGTGGCTGCCGTCACCACGCCCTGAAATAAAGGAAGGCAGAGTCAGCGTTTCAGGGCGGGGTTTAAACTACGGCATCACATCGATCAGCTCGTTCTCACGATAAATATAAGTATTTAGCTCGCCACGAGGAGGCGGAGTCTCACCAGGTGCTGATCGTTCAGCAGATGGACGACCCGTGTGGTCCATTCGCCCATGGGCACGAGGTCGGGCGACGTCCTGTTGAGCCGTAACAGACACAGAGCTGCGCTCTGCTTCACGCTGTCCATCGTGTCCCTGAGAGAAGCAACGGCGACACGAGTTCACCAAACAGGAAGAACACCAGCAGCGAGCAGCCGAGGACACGCCCACATTACCCATTGGTAATCAGACTACATCAGATTACACAGGCTTAGACCTACAGTCTGCTCACTGTTCACACCAGCTCTGTGTTATTTCATTAAGCTGATGCACCACGATCGCTGTTTTCTTATCGTTCACTCGCGAGCCTCGCGAGCTTGTTCCCAGTAAAAATCTGATCCGTCGCTTCCAGTCTGGCCCAGAAGGAGGTTTGCAATTTTTTTGCTGTTCTTTGATTTGTAACTGATTTCTGTTGCATCACACTGGCCCCACTTCCCTGTCAGAGTATCCCTCCTCCAAGAACTAGTTCCCCGATTAAGTGTCGACTGTGGGCTGAGGCCCAAACAGAACATCAACATGTGCGTTTCAGTCTGAACACGAATCCTCATCTATAACGTCGCTTTTAAGGGTTGTTTCCGGAAACGTTTACCAAAGTGCCGACGGCCCGTAACAGCCGCTCGTTTTACTGGATGGAGGTCGAGTGCTGACTCCAGCTGTGAGTGAGGAGACAGCTGTCTGTAATGACTGGAAGGATGGAGATGTGCGTGTGTGGTTATTCATCCGCCTGCTCATCTGTTTCACGGCCTGTTACCCACACACTGGCCTGTGGATCGTCACTGTGTAATGAGGTCGGCTTTATTAATGTGTAATGAGTGACGGCGCTGCGCTTCAGGCCACAGCAGTCAATCTCAGATAATGTCAGGTTGGATTTGGTGCCTTACAAACCGCTGCTGCAACAATCTACATAATTGACGTCGTATTTCTCACGAGCGCCCACAGCTGACCCTGAACCAGGTTCATGACCAACACAAACAAACTGATATTAAAGGACTTTGAGCCGCTCTGAGCTAAAACGTGTTTAAGAACGAACCCGGCCACTAAGACTCTGGGAATCTCCGAGGCGAACGCCTCCGCCATCTCTCTGCTGCCCACGTTGGCGATGCAGTGCAGGGCCAGGTTCATGAAGGTGGGGTTGCGGCTGGCGAGGTCGTTTTTGATGCCGTTGTTGATGAGGCGGATCAGGTCGCTGTTGGAGTTGACCAGCACTGAGATGAAGAGGTAACCCTGAAAGGAGGAGACACGGCAAAGGTCACGTGACGGGATATTCTTTCTCTCTCTGACTCTGGAAATCCACAAACACACACAGCAGAGGCGGAGCGTCAGCACCACCCACACGGAGCAGCTGGAGGCGTGGCCTCTGTTACCAAAACATCAGCTGATCCCAGCGACTCTCGAATCGGCTGCCCTGACGATCATCATCATTTATCAAACTCGTGTTAGTCTCGTGCTTAAAGTATTTTTACTGGATTACTCGTGTAACTGAACAGTCGTTGAGGCTTTGGAGGACGCCGTGCTGTGACAATGATCCGCCTCCACACGCTCACTCGTTTCCTTTAAGGAAACAAAAAACTGATCAATGAAATAAAACTGATCAGAAGCTGATTAACGACAGCTACCCCACGTCAGGGTCGCAGAGATAACAATTTACGTTTGCAGCAAAATTAACATTCTTCTGTCACACTTTAAGTGGAGTCTGGTGAGGTCCTACACAGTGAGTTTATAGCCTATGGCGCCTGCAGCTCCGCCTCCAGCGCTCAGCAGGAAGGATGCCCGCCAACAGCTCTGAATCTCAGCACAGACCCTCAGAGACGCTCGGAGAGCTCAAGTCAAAGGCAGCTAGCTCTGTCTGACCCAGAGATACGACCACAGCGAGTGTGGGCTTTTAGAGACGGGACAGGTGGAAAGCTGGAAATAAAATCTAGTCTCTCGGAGCTGAAATGATTTGAGCCGATTCACGTCACTCTCATCCAGAACACTGTTGGTAAAGTTGTTATTACACAGTTATTACTGCCTGCTTCATTAGAGGTTTAAAAAAAACCACCAGGACGCCGCGAAAGGGAAACGAGGGGCACTGCAATAAAAACATTTGGAACAAATGTGTTTATCAACCCAGAAGCAGAGACCACAGAGCGGCGTGAGGGGGCGGTCCTGACGCTCTCGCACGTGATAACCCTGAAACATGGCGGCCGAGCGGCTCCGACACTCACGATCTGCTTCTCCGTGTACTTGTTGGAGCTCAGGAGGTTGACGGCCTCCATGTGCCCGAAGTCGATGTCGTGGCCCAGAAGGAAGATGAAGAGCAGCTTGCAGACATACTTCTTTTTACTGTAGCCATCCAACGCCTTGTCTCCTGCACACACACACACACACACACACACACACACAAACACACACACACACACACACACACACACACGCACACACACGCGCACACACACACTTTAATGTCTATGTGATAAACAGCAGCATTTTATTCCAAACAGCTGAGGCTCTGAGGGGAAAGCAGGTGGACTTTGTCTGATTCAAATAATCCAAACCCAGTGAGAGTGGGAGGTTCAGGATCTGCAGCAGTGCAACATCAAACACACAATCTTTATTTTTGCATGACTGGGCTTTTATTCAGTGTTTGGAAACGTCATCATCAAATAAAACTGAAGAAAGATTGTTTTACGCCAGCCTCAGTACTTCATGGATAAGGAGCACAGTTGCAGAGACATGTGGACACAGTGGAAAGGCCTGAATGCCGGGTGGAGAGGGCGGAGAGGAGGCGCTATGTGGACACTCCCTGCCCGCATATCGCCTCCTCTCTGCAGCAGACTAATTATAGGCAGTGAGGAACAGGTGGCAACAGGAGAAACAGCAGCAACCAGAGAGTCAGTGAGGTTTCACAGGGCAACACAAAGCAGTCGGGACAGGAAGCAGGAAGCAGGTCAGGTGACTCGGCGAGCTCGTTTCTCCATCACCTACCTTTAAATTTGGAGCGGATGTTTGCCAGCTCCTTGTTTATCCTCTTTATCTCGGCCTCTTTACTTTTACCTGCAGACAGATCAGCGTTACTCAGCATGCACAGAGCTGCGATCACTCATGAATACAACATCCTGCCTTTTTTAAAGGACCCGCCCCCGCTGAGGAACGTGGCGTCCGGGTTTAATCGCACACTACAACATAAGAGCTTCCTGATGAAGCAGTGACATATCTTTACTTTATTATCTCCAGAAGCAGGAACCTCAGGCCGCCTGTTTTTGAAGCGTAGACCTGATGACGCAGCAGGATCACCCAGAGCTAATCCTCCCCGCTTCCTGCTCCTTTCTCGCTCTGTTGTGACCAAAACCTCCAAATCGAACATCACGCTTTGTTCAGTAAGCCCCGAAACCAGCGGTTGAGACCATAAACCATCATCACAGTGTTTACTGAGCTCAGGTCAGCTGAGCCGGAGCCTCTTTTTCTCACAGACTTCCATCCAATCAGACTTCTCTCTGCAACCGCAGGAGTCGCCCCCTGCTGGATGGTTTAAGACACTTCTGTGTCAGATTTACCTTTCAGCTAAATCCATCTTGATGTACAGTCTCTGATTGTGACAGTAGGAACATTTTTCATGTGCTTTGTTGTGAAGAACGTGATTTATAACCTGATGAGCGTTCGCCAACATTTCACATTGACCGGATAATAAGAGGTGAAGGGAGCAGAGTGGATGTGGGAGCACTCACTGACAGCCTGTGCGAACACAGAGGGCCTGAATCAACTGCACTATCAAATACAGAAGGCTTATTTTGAACTGTGAATCACAGTAAGCTGCTGTGGTGGATTCAGAATAAGTCACCCTGAAACGCCAGCATGAACAAAACCAGCAGAGCAGCAGCAGCCGGACGCTGCAGAATAAAATCAGTCAGGACGGTTTGTGTCGGGGCAGCAACAGGAAGCTCTGAGGCCTGTTTTCTCACCCAGAACACTAACGTGCAGTTCTGCAACACCGTCACCTACAACAGCGGCTTTATTTATACAACACCACCTCACAACAACAGCCATCTCTGGGTTTATACTGTAGGTAAGGACCCAACAATAACACAAACACAATATAAAAGATACTTCCTATCAAAATCTCACAGGGGACCAGAGGAAAAGGCTGTAAGGCACCACGTGGGTGAAAGTCACCTGACTTTAGTGTTTCAGGGTCAAGGTCAGGGGTCAGAGTTGTCACAGAGTGTAAGGATGCTGAAAGAGGCCAAAAGCCACTGGACTGGTCATCGTGCAGGTACCGCAGAGCCGTACCGTCACACAGCAGCTGGTTCAGTTACTGTAGCTGTAACTCGTTCCCACGACCAGCAAACAGAAACACGGGAACTGTCTACCTGCCTCCGTCTCACCTTTCCTGTGCACCTGCCCACTAACACGGACACACTCTCATTTCAAGCTTTTATTTAACCCGCTGCTGGTTTTCTCTAACCCCCCTGGAGAGCAGCACCGCCTCCTCTCGCTCTTTCGCGAGTACTCAGATTACCGTTTTGCGTTACTTTTTGCGATTAACGTTAATTCCAGCTAACGCCAACTGAGGCGGTGGACCGGAGACTTTACACACCGACTTTTACGACCTGCTAAGGCGGCACTGAGCCGCTCATGTTGGCCTGATAAAGCAGCTCACGCAGTTAAAAAGTGACGGTTTGGTTATCTCCCCACGGCGGCCCACGCCCTTTGACACGGTGACGTTAGCAGCTAGCAGCTAGCGATGATTAGCCGGGGAGGCTTGAGCGCTGGGCGGGAGTTTATCCCACTTTAACGGGGTAAATGTGTCCAGAACGAGGGCGGCAGGGGCGGGAAACTGACCCCGGGCTCGAAGTCCCCCACCCGGGCGGGTTCCCTGAGGTCCCCGCGGTACAGAGGCTAGCCGTGCCTAGCTGCGGGGTGAAGGAGACAAACTCACAGTTCCTGATGTCGGAGATGAACACGGCCAGTCCGCGCATCCCGTCCCCTTTAGACACCGCCGGCATCCTCTCCGCTGCTGGGGGGCTTCAGCTGACCCGGACAACGCGCTGCTCGAACTCTGAACTCTGTCTGTGGAACCGCCGCTGCGAGCACCAGGAGCCCCGACATATGACCGAGACAGGAACCAGACGGGCCGCGTCCCCTTCAGCGCGGAAACGCCCTGTTCCAGCCTCCTAAGGCGGGCCGCGTCCCAAACATGTTCGCTTTACCCACTCAACTGAGTGAACGCACCCGGCCCAGTCCTCACCTTTCAGCGGCCCAGAACATCTGGAGCATGAGCACCGAGGACGGGAGAGCTCCCAGATGTTTGGGAGACTGCTGTCTTCACACTCAGTCTTTTTTATTAAAACTTTTATTCATTTTTTCAGTTTACACATTTGATATGTTGTGACTTGCATTCTGTTTTTATGTACTTTTATAAACGCCCCAACTTCTTTGTAATTGACGTTATGACATCAAGACAAACAGCTGGGTTATAAGGCGGAGATTCATCTTTTGATGAATTTCTGGAGGCCCTGTGACAGACTGGCGACCCGTCCTGGACGTACCAGGCCTCCCGCCCTGTGGTAGCTGGGATAGGCCCCAGCGCCCACACAACCCTGAATCGGATAAGTGGAAGAGAAATGATGGATGAATTTCTGAAATTTGATAAGCATATCGATGAATTAATGAGGACACTGTCTAAATAATTGGCTCATTTTTCAAACTGAGAGACTTCCTTCTGTGTGAAGCTCTTCTTCTTCCTGTCTCTATTTGAGCCTCAGTTAAACTGCAGTAATGTCTATGGTGGAACATGTGTCTTAGTTATGTGGAGTAATTACAGACTTTCCAAATGAAAGTGACAAACAGTCCGAGACACGTCAAGGTCCAAACGTTTGGAGCTGGCTGGACAAAACCTTTCACACAGCCAGTGTAATTATGGACTCGTGTCTCTGCACTGATACAGGCTCAGTCCTAAAACCGTACACTTCTCAGGCCTTCACAGTTCTCACTAGTTTTCGCTTGAATTACACACTCTGATTATTTTATTCCGTTATTCCTCAGGTGCTGGTCTGCAGCGTTACTGGGCCTTAGCATCTTTGGAGTAATTTTGGGATATTTTTAGAGTCGGCTTTGCATTCGGATTCATGCTGGAAGTTATATTTGTATTTCATGTGCATTATTTCATTCATGTGAATGAAGATCAGTGCGTAACAAGGTAAAGCAGTAAAAAAACGAGCCTGCACAGAAACACATACAGCATCAGCAGACAGTGCTGCACAAAGGCCTGGGCTCTCTAATCGCATAAACAGACAGTAGATGGATCACACTCTGAGTCTGACTCTCATTAAGCTTTTCAAAGAAGCAGCATCAGACTCAGATCTGCAGCCCAGAAAATCATGGCTGCAGTTAGCAGCAAACCCGCATCAGTGACGTTCATCTCAGAGGGCTGCTGAGGGTCACGTCCGGCCGTAAATGTGTTTAAATACGCCAGGCCTCATGTGGAGCCTGCTGGAGTCAGGCTGCAGTTTTAGACAAAATTAGAGAAGCAGATAGAGACTTCCTGTCTCTCGCTATAACTACAATTACTCGTTATAGACGGACTACATGGCCAATGTGAGCTACCCCCCCTCCCGTATGAGGTTATGACCACATGCAACCGAACATGCGATGAAACCTTTGGTGGAAACTTCTAACTCACAGTGTAACCTTTGTTTTTTTGTGTAAAACAAACTGCTCTGCCAAAAGCATTCCCTCACCTGTCCAAATCATTTCACTCAGGTGTTTCAAATCAAGCACCTCGGCATGCTGACGGCTTCTACAAACATTTGTGTCGCTCTCAGGAGCTCCAGCATGATGCTGCGATAAGATGCCACCTGTGCAAAACGTCCGCTGGTAAAACTGAAGTTGCTCTTTGTTGGAGAAAAATAAAGAAGAATTTGGTTCAGTTTGAATAACTAAGGCTTCGGTTCCACAGGTGACTCAGACCCGCCCTCTGTTTTCTGACAGAGGTGATGTCCTGAGCGATGACTCCTGATCACGAGATCCAGTTGATAGGTTTTGAAGTCTTATCAATAAAAAGCTGTGACGGCTCGCTTTACAGTCCTTTTGCAATATTATTATCAGTGTCTGCTCACACTGACTGGTCGCTCCGAGTCTTATTATCTGGGTAAAATAAAACACTGATACAGATTTATAGTTTGTTTCCCCTCCTTACACTGTAGTTACACGTGACTATTAGGGATCTTGTCTGTATTAGAGTATACGAACCCCTGTAGCTCAGGAGGTAGTTCGACCCCCACCTGGCCCGCATGCCTTTGGGCTACTAACCCTAAGTTGCTGTCTGACCCATCAGAGTATGGATGTGTGTGAATGTCAGTAAGCACTTAAAATCATAGAAAAAGGTGAATGTGACATGTTGTATAGAGCGCTCTGAGTACTCTGGGAGAGTAGAGAAGTGCTGTATAAGAATCAGTCCCGAAAGATCAAAAATAACCTGCTGAATATGTAAAAAAAATTAATATTAAAACAGAACTGAACAAAAAATGATGGTAAACTTTCAAAAAATAGAACCATAAATATAATTTCTGCATTCATAACCAGAAGTTTCTTTAAAATGACTCAACAGCGTCTCCAGGTTCACCTTTCAGCTGTCTGCACCTGTGAGTACTGTGTAACTAGAGTCCAGGACAGGAGGTCAGGATACTGATAATACTCTGCTCTTTAAAGTATTTGTTACTTGAAAAGATTTTGTGTGTTTTCTGTCTTATAAATAATTCTTTTATTTTGTCCCGTGGCTAATCACCGCATAAAAACACAGTCAGCAAACAGACAAACAGGAATCTCTTCATTCCCACGTTTACAGCATTTAGGGTTCAACTGTCTTCATTTGTAACAGAAGAGAGAAGAGCAGGAACCAACAGCTGCAGCTCAAAGTGATTTCTGTGAGTTCAGTGAAAGAAAGCAAAGTTTGCTGTCCTCTATGATGCAGCCTTTAACGTTAACATGTTGGATACTCATTAATTCAAATACTTGCAACATAATTTGTTCTCTCTCCATTCAAACTGTAACTATGTTATCAGTTTGATTTAGATACATGTGAGTGTTTCAGGTACTGAAAATATAATATGTATAACCTGGGACTTTATATTACAGTCATACGCTTCTATTGTTATAACTAATAAGGGATGTTAATCCTGAAACAGTGTCAATTAAAATGTGTCATAAATACAGTAAATATTTAATTCATTGTACACAAACAGTACACAGTACTATAAACCGGTTGCCATGAAGCAAACAGTAAGTCGTTCACAGTTACTGTAAAGTTCATGCGTTCGTGTATTTTAAAGGACGGTTACAGTAACACTTTATCGTCACGTTGACTCAACAATTAGTGAACAGGTGGTGACGTGTCAAGGCGTCGTGTGTTGTGATGTATATGGCGTGATGCTGATCTTCCTCCTGATGAACATCCATCTCTGGAGCGCCCTCCCCTCTGCTGCAGCTTCATAAAGGCAGCAGCCGCCGTGCAGAGTGACAGAACAGCCGGAGACTCATCCTGTCACGACCTTCACGTCGTACTCCTACCAGACGACTCTCTGATGCAGCCAGTGCCAAAGCAAGCTTACTGAACCATCACTATCAATTTCATATTTGTATCGCTGAAATCCAGAGAAGCATGTACGCCAGGAAGTCAGAAGGAAAGGAGCTTCGCAGAGGAAGGTCTTTGGACAACAGGACCGTCTCCAGCAGCTTTGGGAGAGGCTCGACAACCATCATATTCACTCTGAAAAACGAAGTCGGTGGTCTTATAAAGGCACTGAAACTTTTCCAGGTGAGGTTTCATTTTCTTTATGTTGACACAGATATGGTGTTTTCTGAGGATGCATGTGACTGGCCAGGAATGAATGTGATCAGAAGCTTTTACAGCATCTTCTTTGGGTGTGTGTGTGTTTGTGTGTGTTTGTGTGTGTTTGTGCGTGTGTGTTCGCAGGAAAAACACGTCAACCTCATCCACATCGAGTCCCGGAAGTCCAAACGAAGGAATTCAGACTTTGAGATCTTTGTGGACTGCGACACCGACCACGAGCAGTTCAAGGAGCTCACCGAGCTGCTCAGGAAGCACACGGACATCGTGGAGATCTCGCCGTTCGACGGCTCCGCTCTACCCGAGGACGGTACACCTTGTCGTACTTTGACTAAACAGTAGCTGTGATAGGAATGAGTTATTTCACAGGTCTGCGTGTGTCTTGACTGTGTTTCAGATGTGCCCGGTGTGCCGTGGTTCCCCAAGAAGATCTCAGACTTGGACCTGTGTGCAAACAGGGTTTTGATGTACGGCTCTGAACTTGATGCAGATCATCCGGTATGTGCGTCATCGGACAGAGCTCTGAAATGTAGCGTGAACTCGGTAACCGACTGAGGTTTTGCTGTTCCTGCAGGGATTTAAGGACAACATATACAGAAAACGAAGACAATATTTTTCTGATTTAGCTGTAAACTACAAACAGTGAGTTCCTCTTATGGATGTTTTCATTAATGAAGTTAATAATAAAAACCTAGAAGGGCTTTCATCCTTTAACTCCGTCTCTCACAGCGGTGAGCCCATCCCTCGTGTGGACTACACTGCAGAGGAGGTGCGTACCTGGGGCGTGGTGTTCAGGGAGCTCCACAAGCTGTACCCGAGCCACGCCTGCAGGGAGTACCTGAAGAACCTCCCACTGCTGACCAAGTACTGCAAATACAGCGAGGACAACATCCCCCAGCTGGAGGACGTCTCGCACTTCCTTAAAGGTAACCGTCAACAGTGTTGGTCAAGTTACTTGGAAAAGTGACCATTAACTAATTCCTGATTACGTCTCCAAAAAAGTAATCCCATTACTCTACTGATTACTTATTTTCAAAAGTAATTAGTTACTTAGTTACTTTTAAAAAACACGATACACAACCTGAATAGGTAATAAAGCGACCTTTCAGCCCAATTCTATTTTTTCTGCATGATCCATCATATAAAACTGAATCTAATGAAAAAGTCTCTTTAAAACGTGTCTTATTCGTTTGAATCTTTAACTTTATGCATCAAGGAAAAATTAAATCGTATGCAGCTGTCTTTGACTTGAAGAAATGTGTTTAACATTTAAACCTATTTTCTGCACATTCCAGCATTTAAAATAAAATAATTGTTTTGTGTTTACACTCTTTCTAATAGATGCAAGTAAAACAAAGCAGAAAATAAATAAAATCAAAAACTTAGCAGCACTGAGTCCTGTCGCTCTTAAATCTATTTTCACGTGTTTAGCAGGAGTGGTGCGGGTGGAGGTTTGCCCGGTGCAGGTGTGCCTCAGCGGTCATGCCAGCATTCTCGGTACTTGCTCAGAAGTTTAAGGTTTCATTTTCCACGCAGAGTGCACAGCAGACGCGAACGTTTGTGTTACTTTGTAAGGAATCAAACTCAAAGTAATGTGAGTACTTCCACGCTTTAAATGCTGCACGGTCGTACTCTCTCCCGCACTGCACATTATCCCTTGTTGAACTGCACACGTCTGTTACCACGAACTAATTACTTTTTTGCAATAGTAATCCCTTACTTTACTCGTTACTTTAAAAAGTAATCGGATTACAGTAATGTGTTACCTTAACGTGTTACTGCCCATCGCTGACCGTCAAATGCAAGCCAGGGCTCTAGACTAACTTTTTGTCACGGTTGCACTGGTGCGCCTAACTTTTTTCTTAGTGCTGCAGTCTCTCAGTGCAAAATTTGGGCGCTTAACACTTTTTGGGGGGAAATTCAGTCCATAGAGACACTATTGATTTGTAAATGATTAACTAACAATCTTGTCAACACAAAGTTCTTTATTTGAAGCACATTTCTACCAGAAAGAGAAGTTACTGAAAAACTGCTTGTGCTTAAAGTGCGTTGGCACTCTTTGGTAATGTTGTAGACAATGTTAAACTTAATCATCACTCTGACGACCTGTTTGCTGCTGAAAGGCCGGGGGGAGAGGGGACACAGGGCATTTATCGCAGCATATAATGTGTTTCTGGACACACTGCTGCTTTTTCAGCGCTCAGAGGTTGATGGCACCGTGTCAGAGCTGGCTATGAATTTCAGACAGATCAGACGGAGACATAACAAAAAAGTTATCAATCGTTCTTTTCATCTTTTTTATTACCCACAGCTACATCCACTCTGTCGGGCCTAGGCTGCTCACTAAGGTTGGGTATCATCACTGATTTCTATAATCCATTCGATTCCGATTCACGAGGTCCTGATTCGATTCAGTTTTGCCTCAGACAGTCAGAAACATTATAATTCTGATCATTTATTATAAAATTATGCAATATGGGTAATAAGCGAATGAATAACGCAAAAATTTAGATTTGAGATGGGAAACTGTTCTTGAAGTACACACAGAGAGAGAGAGAGAGCTGTGCATGAAGTGTGATTTTATCGTGGTGGAAGCAAAACAGCAAAAGTCAGAGAAGATGTTTATCAACTGATGATGTTTATGACGATGACGTTTATCAAATGTGAAGCGTAGTTTGATCTTCTTTTGCTGCTGCTTCAGTGAATTTTGGTTGGAGAGACACAAAACCTGCAGCTCAGAATTGAGCACAAAAAAGACGTAAACAGTAAACACAAAGCGCGGACCGGCCGATGCATCAGGATCAGTGAGCTGTCGGCTTTCAGCCCCGACGGCGTGTCCGTGTACGGGCCGTCTGGTGAGAAAGCCGAGAAAGAGAACGCTGATTCTGATGCGTCGGTCCGCTCTGTGTTTACGTCTTTGTGTGGAATCCGTGTACCTGCTCTCATTTACTGTTTGGTTGTTGTTGAAATGGTTTTGAGAGCTTTATCGCTTTATTCAAGCCACTCACCTCTCTCTATCTAGTGATGTGCGAATCATGAACGAATCGTTCAATACTCGAGAATCACTTTACTGACTCGTGAATCATGATTCACAAAACGCCAACTGACTCACTGACTCATCCCTGTTGCTGTTAGCAAACTAATATCATTAGTAGAAATATATCTAACTTATAATTAAAATTGTGGGGGAAAAAACAACAGTCAAAAAAACATTAACTTAACAAAAACATTCCTGCTCTGAACTGGAAGAAAAAACCCTGAGTAGAAGCTCACATCAACACAATAGCTCCTCAGCTCACAGTAGCATCGCTCTGCTAACATGCTAACAGCACATTTGAGTTACTCACCCCCTCCCTTGCTGCGCTGAATCGTAGCATAAACGAATCACTCGTCTTAGCAGCAGGATTTACATGAAAAGAGAAACAAATTAAGTTTCAGTGAAAATGTAAATTTTTTGCACTCTCTGGTCGACTGACTCAGTGACTCAAATGACTCAAAATCCAATTCACTTTGGTGAGTGACTCATTCAAACTCGATTCAGTAAAAAGAATCGAATTTATCATCACTATCTCTATCCACCTGCACTCTCAACTGGATCACGGCCAATCAGAGAGGTCCCGCCCCTGGCTATCTCTGATTGGTTTAGACCACGATAGAGGCATAATGTCTGTCTGTTGTTGACCACACGGAGACTTTCAGAGTTCTGCGACGTAGGATTTTTTTTAGTTGCACCATTGAAAAATGTGGTCGCACCCTAGAGCCCTGCAAGCAGTTGTTTCCAAGCTGCTGAATATCTGAGCCAAAAACAAGGAGAGTGACACCGATGTTTCCCACTGCAGCTTTCAGGCACTTTTTCTGGTTTCGCACATAATGGGCAAAACCAGTTTGATTGTTTTGGAGCCTTTATCCTTCAAGGACCTGCAGTTCAAAAAGCGCCCCTCCGACATCCAAACCCATCTGTTCTCTGATTGGATTGTTACATTTGTGATTGACATGACATTGACCAATCAGCTGAAAGGAAGAAAAATAGGGTCAAAATTCGTACTTGTAACTTGAAGCTTGAGTGCAGAGTTTCACACGTATGTCCACACACAAATCTTTTTTACGCACACACAAATTCTTTTTATACATACAAATCCTGATTTACAAGTACAAAATATTTATGACCACAATTTGAGCCCATAAACCCCACAGCAGCCATATTGTTGGTCACATGATTTCATTAAAATGCTCCAACAGCACAACCAAGGTCCAGAGATCCAGTTAGCAGACAGCTAGCAGCTACAGCCACCTGTCACCACCATCAACCTGTCAGTCAAAGAGGCCACGCCCCCAATAATGCAAACTTAGAGCCTTAATACCATTTAAACATGTGAGTTATAAAATCGTCCTTAGTTATTATTAAGGGGGAATTATCTCTAGAGAACAAACAGTTTGTGTATCAGGCTGTAAACATGGTTATTTCTGCTGGAAAGTTTTAACATGGGAGTCTGTGGGGACTGACTCGCTGCTGCCTCTGCTGGCCGGTACATGAACTGCAGCTGTCATGGTAACCCTAATAACCCCTCTGCCTGCGTCCTTCCTGTTTTCTGTGTGGTTTGATCTTTGTGCCTCTGTTTTATTTTGACAGTTAAGTCCTTGTTACCTTTCTGTGTTTTTACTTCTATCCTTTGTTATTTTCTCCCATCCTCAGTACCCTCATCCTGGTGCCTGAGTCTTTGTCTAATCTTACTCCTCTTCAGTTCTGGCTTTCTTATTTTTGGTTAACTGGTCATCTTTTGGTCGCTGTTTAGATTAAGATGGACAGTGTGTGTGTGTGTGTGTGTGTGTGTGTGTTTGAGCAGAGTGCTCAGGCTTCATCATCAGGCCCGTTGCCGGTTACCTCTCCCCCAGAGACTTCCTGGCAGGCCTGGCCTTCAGAGTCTTCCACTGCACTCAGTATGTCCGCCACAGCTCAGAGCCTCTGTACACACCTGAACCGTGAGTGCACAAAGACACACACACACACACACACACACACACACTATTATTTTGTTCATATTTCTAAAGCCGTGTGTGTGTGTGTGTGTGTGTGTGTGTGTGTGTGTGTGTGTGTGTGTGTGTGTGTGTGTGTGTGCTGCAGAGACACATGCCATGAGCTGCTGGGTCACGTGCCTCTGCTTGCCGAGCCCAGCTTCGCTCAGTTCTCTCAGGAGCTCGGTTTGGCGTCGCTTGGCGCTTCAGATGATGATGTAATCAAACTGGCCACGGTGAGTGCTGCAGCGCCGATTCACCCTAAATACACCTGGATGAGGCGGGAACAACATGGCTCCCCCCACATATGAAGGGATTGGCTCATAAGGCTGTCAAGTCAGTTTTATTACACAGAACATTTTAAAACCACAGAAGTTGAACCAAAGTGCTTTACATGGACACGTATCTGCAAACGAAGAACCAAAACAGCAAACGTCACAAAGGGTTAACAGAGTTCTCACAGTGTTACAGACAGAGCGCAAACAGAAAGCTGGAATGAAACCATGAGGGACCTCAGACATGACAGAAATAGGGCCTTAAATCTGATAGAAAGTTCTCAGTTCTTCTTAAGGGGACAGGAAGACTCAGGGCAGCAGTAGCAGGTGAGAGGTTGGGCTGATGACCTCAGTGAGCTGGAGGCAAAATATGGAGTTAGTGTTGTGAAGTGGGCGTGTCCTGAGTTGAACATGTCTAAATATTAAGGCAACTACCAATAGGAGTGAAACAGACCACTGACTGACACGTAAAGGTGAAGGACACCTGGATTAGGTGCTCTCAGGGTCTCCTCTCCCTCTCCCCGTAAGAATCGAGCTCCTGAGTAGCAGGCAATCCTCACAGAAACACGCCTGTTTATCTTACAGCTGTGGCAGCGTGTCATTGGCTGGTGCATGTATAGAGGTGCATGTACGTGGTTACCTGTCCTGTTAATCACCTGCTGAGCTCCTGCTCCAAACCTCTGCTGCATTTCTACATCTCCACCACCAGGTGACACCACCAGGCTTCTCATCAGTGAGGAACGAGCCAATCACAGCAATTCTTACTTACAGTATATTCAGAGTTCCTCATAATAAGCAGTGTTGCTCAGCAGCTGATGCATTTACAAAATTCTTCCTTCAGGTTCAAAATATTCATGTGAAAAGTTTGTTCAGGTGACTTTGAGCGATTCTCAGTGTGCGCTCGCCCCGGGGTGAACGTCCGCCCCCTGGTGGACCATTGTCCTTTATACTTCCACCTGGTTTATAATCTGGGTAGCTTGAACCCACCAAGGTCATCGTCAGTGACGGCCCCGCCCTAAACCTTCCTGTCCTGAGTCTTTGAATCAAGTCGAGTTTTATTGTCAACCCAACTGTATACACTCAGGTATACAGTGGGACGAAATATCGTCCTCCTGGATCGAAGGTGCAAACTGTGAAAATAAAAAAGAATAAGAATAAATTAATATAATCAAGACTCAAAACCGCTGATTGTCAGTATGCGTGTTGTCAAGAGATTTATTCTAAATGACACTTCTTCAGCTGAGAGTCTAAGAGGAGAAAACACACAAACAGACGCTGCAGTTTTAACTTGCAAGGGTGTTTCGCAGAGCGCTCACATCAGAGTGGGGCCCTGTGAAATGCACGCTCTGTTCTTGCACTTATACACAAGAAAAATGAATACATTTGACGTGAGCATGTGTGTGTGTGTGTGTGTGTGTGCGAGGTCAGGACTGCTTGTTTGACTTCTTACTATCGCTGTGGGAAGATTCAGATACAAATATCAGAACACGTTTCATAAAGAACAATCCGTCCAGAACAATGAAAAGTACGATCAGTTCTAAGCTAGGAAATGATCATCATGCAGCATTCTATCACAAGTAAACTTATATCATTAAAAGCTTATACTGACTAAAGAAATACAATATTCTACTGACACGTGTATACAGCATGCTGAGTTAGCGCTAATGTGATGCTGCTGAGCTCAACATGAACAGAAAACATGAAGAAGGATTCAGTAAATATAAATACTGGAACGAAATGTGAAAAACTAGAAGCAGATGATTTCAGTGAACTCACCTGTCCACAGTTTCATCCACACCAGGCTTTAATCTACCAAACAGACAGATGAGCGCTGCTGACTGAGCGCGTGCAGTGGCGCTCTGAGCTGATGTCGGTGTCCTCCTGTTTGTTCCAGTGTTACTTCTTCACTGTGGAGTTTGGGCTCTGTAAGCAGGACGGCAGGCTGAGGGCGTACGGCGCGGGGCTCCTCTCCTCCGTCAGTGAACTCCAGGTGACCTCCGACCTCCACACTGCACCTTCATCTGACGATTTTTAAAAGGACTCAGATTATTAGTGATTTTTGTGTTTTCTTAAACCCACTGAGTGGTTAAAAAAATCCACATGGCATAAAAACACCATCTTAAAACTCCTCCCATTTTTGTGTACTTGTATTTTACTTGAGTATTTCCAGGTTTTGATGCTTAAAACTTCAACATGTAAGATTTTACTTCACTGCACTCACGACTCGCTCTCAGTGTTTGGTTTTTGGTAGAAGCAGCACAGAGCGTCCTCCAGCTGACACCAACCGTTGCTAAGCTAGTTACCTGACGCAGCAGTCACCTGCGCTCAGGTTTCAGTAAGTTTGGACTCTATCTAAAACATCTGTGCACGTGTCTGTCTGTCCTCCTAGCACGCTTTGTCCAGCAGTGCCAACATCCTTCCTTTTGACCCCACGGTGACCTGCAACCAGGAGTGCATGATCACCACGTTTCAGCACGTTTACTATGTGGCCGACAGTTTTGAGGAAGCCAAGAACAAAATGAGGTGAGCTGCAAGTTTTCCCCACATGATGTGTGAGACGCACCGTGAACCCTGACCCTGTATGTCCCTGCTTGTCCCTGATTTTGGTTCTGAGCCGATGTGAGAGCTTCAGCTGAGGATGTAAAGTGTGTGCTGTGTCTGCAGGGAGTTTGCCAAGACCCTTCGTCGTCCCTTCACGATACGCTACGACCCCTACACTCAGAGCGTGGACGTTCTGGAGGACACCAACAACATCAACAGCATGGTGAAGGACATCCGGCACGAGCTGGACATCGTCGAAGACGCTCTGAACCGACTCAGCAAAAAACTGCAGAGCGTGTAAAGAGGTGCTCACAGTAAAGCCGCTGACAGCCGAACACCGCTTCTATGCCTCTGCTTCTGCTCTGAATCTACTTCTGCTGCAACAAAGCCGACACCTCCTCCTGAGGGGGGAGGGGCCTCCTGAAACATTCGCTAGGACACATTTATTGTTTGTAGGCTGAGCTGTAAAAATGCGGCACGTGTGCCGTGATAATCTGTCTGTAATCATGTGAATTTGTGTGATGATTTATAAAATACACATAATCGTGTGTGAGAGTTCTGCAGTGATCTGATCCTGGTTCTGTTTGTGCTGCTGCTCAGTTACTGCGGCATTTAATGCGACACAGCACCCGTGTCCATTAGATCAGCTGCACACACCTACACGAGGCCTCACAACAACTTTTAAAGCAACAAAGTGTTGCTGGATGTGCAAAGAGCAGCATTTAGTTGTGCATGCTTCACACCAGCAGAGGGCGCCACTCAGCCACCCCACCAGTATCCACAGCAGAGTACCAGCAGCACCATAAAAGCACTTCGCTGGTTAAAAATAGCTCACAGATATATTGTCACAGAGCAGAACCTTCAGCTTGTGACTGGGAACAGATGTCAGTCGGTTAAATACCTCTGCTCATCTCCAGCTTCATCTTTTTATTCCTGGACTCTCTCTCCCAGAGCAGCTTTGCATGATTCATAGTTCAGAATAATCCTTCTTTACCTGCTGGGCCTCCTGCGACTCCTCAGCTCATCCCTTTAGCTCCTCCCCCTTTAAGATACATTTCTTTTTTCTTTTTTTTTTCTTTTCTTTTTTGTTTGCCTGTCCCATTTGGTTCTTTAGCCATCAGAATTGTTGTCTGAAGACCAACAAGGATACCCAATGGATTTATTTTGCCAAATGGATCATCGTGGCATTGCCGTATTGATCCATTTGGTCGATCTTTGTTTTTATTATTTATTATATTTTATTTTCAGATGTTACAGACAGGACAGACATGAGTGAGGGATAGGAAAGGGAGAAAGAAAGAGGAAAGAAAGGAAAAACAGAAGGGGAGAGGGACAGTGAGAAAGGGGGGAGAAAAAAAATAAAAATCTCCTGGATCACCTGTTGAGAGAAGAATAGAAAACAAGCAAAAAAAAACAAAGCAACATACTAAACACAACACCATCGCATTAATCTAGCTAAGTGTAAACAGCAGTAAATACTAAATATTCAATGTTGTTGTGCAGCACGCAGGACAGATGTGCTTCGAGGTAGCAGCCAAGAAAGGTATAATTTAAGTCTACGAGCAGTGAACACCTGTGTGCATACCTGTGTGGATCAGCGCGCTTGTATTCCAAAGGTTTCTCCATGTAATGATCTGCTAGAGGGTGTGGGGGGGCCACAGCCCCGTCCTCCAGGGTGTGAAGCAGGTATGGAGGAGATCAAAACTCCAGACATCCAGAGGGGCAGCCGCGCCACTGTCCCAGAAAGAGCTGAGGAGAGTCCCAGATGAGGGCTCGCCCAGCAGCCGCGGAGCAGAAGCCAGGGGGAGTTGCAGTGACGCGCCCGTGAGCTCCCCCAGCCGCCAGCCGTGCCTGAGTGACCGAGCCCCAGGCCGAGAGGCCGGGGGCACCCCACCTCCGAAGGGGCCCGAGCGAGCCCCAGGCTCCAGGCCCCGATAAGCGGCCGCCAAGGAGTGAGCCGGTGTGTACCTGGACGCCCACCCCCAGACACAAAGAACCACCAACACACCGACACCTGAGGGAGTCCGCCACTGGCAGGGGAAGTGGTGGTGGGTGGAGATAGGCCTCCAAACCTTGGAGGGCCTGAGATGTCCCCAGAGAGGTGGCGTCTGATACCCAACCTGACATATAGACACAGACATACAGGCACACACAGATACAAACATCCATTCCCACCCTCATGCTCTCATATGCACTTACTCCACACTCAACCAACGTGGAGACAGACATAAAGAGACGCTGTACACACGATCACACTCCCCAAGCGTACTCTACAAATCGGGTCTAGGTACCCTTGCCCCTGGAGGGGGGAACTGCACCCAGACCCAGGTGGTGTTTCCCTTTTCCCTGCGGTGGGGAGAGGCAGACCGCCCCGACTCCGCAGCAGCAGGGAGGCCCTACACCCCAGACCGCAGTCGGACGGCCAACTCCTCCTCCTAGCCCTCCCGCTCCAGCAGGTCGCAGAGAATGGGGGTGGGAGAAGACTCCAAACCTCCCTCCACCCGCTCATTGTAGTGTTGATGCATGTGTGTTCTAAGGTGCCTTTAAAACCCAGGAGGGCATGGAGCTACCTGCCAGAGAGCAGCAGGTAAGCGCATGGTCCCTCCTGCTAGCCCTCAATGTCTACGTGTATTTAAAATTGAGAGGTGGGCAACGATGCCAGGGGTGGGGTGTACACCCTGATGGTACTTTGGACTCCGTGATTGTGCCCACCCCCAAGATCCTATATGTATGTGTAATGAGAGTGTGAATAATGTGAATGTCTAAGTTGTGGGATAAAATTGAGGCAGAGGCAGCCAGAAGGGGACGGGGGGGGGGGGGGGGTAGCCTCCTCTGCACCCTGGTGACATACCCCCACTCCAAGGCCCTGCATGTGTGGGTGGTTGTGGTGGAGCGGGAAGAGGGAGGCAGCTGGAGATGGGGAGGGAAGGAAGGGAGGGGCAGGTAAGATACATTTCTTATGTAAACCAAAAGGTTTGAACGGCGGGTGGGTGTGGCTCCTATTCCCTCTGTGACATCAGACAGGTCGAAGAATAGAAAGCGTTTAGAGCAGCTGGGTTTGGGCTCAGAAACGTATTATTAGAAACTTTGTGCTTCTGATAACGAGTGAAGGTAAAGATTTTGTATGTAGTTCTTTTCTTATATGAAACCTTATTAGGGTGTTCCTGCAAAAAACAGCCTAAAGTTACATTTTAAAAACATGTTTCACTTCACGCTTGACTGAAAGTTTGATACCAAACTTTTAAATGTGGCCTGTACATCACTTCAGGTATATCACAGTTAAAATACTGTGTGTATAATCAGACCGATGCAAACTGGAAGGATGCTTCACACCAACAGGAAACACTGACCAATCATTTAAAGTCCTGTCACTGACTGTGATGCTCATCAGAGACTACGAGCTCACATGTAGAAGGACAGAGTCCACAAAGAGCCCTTAAAGTCAGCAGTGAGAGCTGCCAGGAGCCTGAAAGGACGCTAACACAGCGCTGCACGTCCCAAGCTGATTGGTGGATCTTTGGTGGAGGCAGCTAAAAAGCCAGCGGTGTCATATTAAAGGGAAAAACTGAAGTTTGTGTACAAGGTCCAGTGTTCAGAGAAGCTGGACTGTTAGTGCTCGTTCTATTCAGCAAAGAGTCAAATTTAAACAGCAGCGAGAGAAAATGGTTGACATGAAGTTGTGGCTTTGATATATGAGAGCCGTGCTTGTTGTTAGGAATCACTGAGTATTGAAGTCAAGAATGAATATTATCTGTTCAAATATCATCACGTCCACATCCTGCACAGCTTATCCACCGTGCTTCATCCTGATACCTGAAGTTATGGAGACGAGGAGGCGAAGCTCTTCAGCATTTCAGTCGTTTCTCAGGAGAACTTCAGGATTTACTGGAGTCTCTGAGTTTGCTCACCCTGAGACGAAACCTCACCTGGCAGGTGGCTGACCCCTCCCCTCCTGCCTGACTCTCTGTTTCACATCCTGTGAATCTCACAGCTCGTATCAGAGTTTACATCTCTCCAAACATGAAATATTTGTGACATAAAACACAGCTGACTTTCTAATCGATCAGTGATCAATGACAGGACAGAGGAAGTGATCACGGAGGATTTATTCTGAACTCTGAACCGACCAGTATTCATAATTCTGGCCTCGCTAAAAATGTCTCTGCTCTTTATTTATCGGTCGCCATGGTGACTCATTGACGGCTTTGTGATCAGAGTCGCCTGAAAAACAGGAACAGAAAACTCTGAGTTTAAATTTAGACTCAGAACAGGGCTGCACGCACACACACACACACACGCACACACACACACACACACACTGCTCACAAACCAAAGGTCAGAGGTCATCTCTCAGTCTCTGTCAACAGCAGAAAAAAGACAAACCAGTGACTCCAACAACACAGCAGAGTCCAGGACAAAGTCCCCCAGTGTTACTGCAAACAGCTGCTTACAAACCCACAGCTGGAAGGTGATTGGCTATAGCGTTCCTCGTCCACCCAAAGCACGAAGGGGGGTGGAACTACACCCAACGGCTGAAGAGCAGCACACCACCTGTCTGATCAAACTGCTGCGTCACGTGGAAGAGCCCAAACATGCCGACAGCTTCAGTTTATCAGACGCTCGTCTCTCCTGGAGCATCTCGAGACGCTCTATTGACTATTAGCTGTTGCACAAACAAATCGCTTCCTGTGCTCATGAGGTGATGTTGGAGATCAGATAAAGTTTATCACATATTGTTGATTTCCTGTGGCCAGTAGGAGGAGCCATGATTGTGACTCGGTGCTGCTGAGCAGATGTTTCTGCTCTGACTCTTACCAGACTTGAATTTGAACATCTTCAGGTGTCGTAGGAAAACCCCGACTTCACCACGCAGGCGCTCGGATGACAAGGAACAAATATGGAGTCAGTGTGTTAAAGAAGAACAGCTGGAAAACAAACGGAGGCTTTTCTTTTCATACATGTGCATAAACGACAGAGCCACGGCTGCTTTACCTGAAGCCACGTGTGCAGGAAGAACTGCAGATTGTGTCATTTCCACCACTTCTGTGCATGTGCAGGATCTGGAGCATCATCCGGGCCCAGCATGTGACTCATTTTTGTAAACAATCATGAAAAACACTCTTTACACTTTCAGAGCTCGAGTCACTTTGTACACGAACCGCACAAACCTGAATCCACAGTGGGTGTATTTTAGATACGCACGTGTGGATGTGACAAAGCCCCGTACAGCTCAATCAACATGAAACTGAAAGCTGAAGCTCAGCCAGCCAGAGAGAAATCCCCCTGGACTCCAAACCTTCCAGCCGGAACCCGGGAATAATGTTTGACTCACATTTTAAGTTGCTCATGAGTCATGTGGGAACTGCCACTAAATCTGCTTTTCAGTCATCAGAGACAAACTGATGCATGCCGTCATATCCAGCTGTGACGCACCTCAAAATGTACGTAAAACTTGGATTCAGGGCTGAGTCAGACCTCTCACGCTGTCACGTCAATGACTCCAAATCCTTTTACTTGTTTTGAAGCACTTCGTGGTCTCGGTATCTGTAGGGAACGACGAGAGGACACAACAGGACACTAGCCAGATAAAGTAAGAAAGATAAGCTTTCATTAGGCTGACAGCAAAAATTCAACAGGACAAAGCAAAAAAACAAAATCCAGAAACAAGGAGACAAACAGAGGAAGGAAAAGACAAAATAAATCAGGGATGAACATTTCAAATGTAAAGAGATTTCTCAGACAGAAGCCAGGACAACTGTGGAACATGGTTGTATCACACACACACACATTTATATATATACACACACAGCGGTCCCCGTAGGTGGACTGGTCGGTAAGCCCAATGGTGATTTTTTGTTTTTATGGGCCAGATGCTGGGAGATGTATAGAAATCCATTATTGTACATAGTAATTTTTTTAGGGTCCCATCATAATTTCTTCAGAAGTAAGTACTGTACAGGGAGTGCAGAATTATTAGGCAAGTTGTATTTTTGAGGAATAATGTTATTATTGAACAACAACCATGTTCTCAACGAACCCAAAAAACTCATTAATATCAAAGCTGAATGTTTGTGGAAGTAGTTTTTAGTTTGTTTGTAGTTTGAGCTATTTTAGGGGGATATCTGTGTGTGCAGGTGACTATTACTGTGCAGAATTATTAGGCAACTTAACAAAAAACAAATATATACCCATTTCAATTATTTATTTTTACCAGTGACACCAATATAACATCTCCACATTCACAAATATACATTTCTGACATTCAAAAACAAAAACAAATCAGCGACCAATATAGCCACCTTTCTTTGCAAGGACACTCAAAAGCCTGCCATCCATGGATTCTGTCAGTGTTTTGATCTGTTCACCATCAACATTGCGTGCAGCAGCAACCACAGCCTCCCAGACACTGTTCAGAGAGGTGTACTGTTTTCCCTCCTTGTAAATCTCACATTTGATGATGGACCACAGGTTCTCAATGGGGTTCAGATCAGGTGAACAAGGAGGCCATGTCATTAGTTTTTCTTCTTTTATACCCTTTCTTGCCAGCCACGCTGTGGAGTACTTGGACGCGTGTGATGGAGCATTGTCCTGCATGAAAATCATGTTTTTCTTGAAGGATGCAGACTTCTTCCTGTACCACTGCTTGAAGAAGGTGTCTTCCAGAAACTGGCAGTAGGACTGGGAGTTGAGCTTGACTCCATCCTCAACCCGAAAAGGCCCCACAAGCTCATCTTTGGTGATACCAGCCCAAACCAGTACTCCACCTCCACCTTGCTGGCGTCGGACTGGAGCTCTCTGCCCTTTACCAATCCAGCCACGGGCCCATCCATCTGGCCCATCAAGACTCACTCTCATTTCATCAGTCCATAAAACCTTAGAAAAATCAGTCTTGAGATATTTCTTGGCCCAGTCTTGACGTTTCAGCTTGTGTGTCTTGTTCAGTGGTGGTCGTCTTTCAGCCTTTCTTACCTTGGCCATGTCTCTGAGTATTGCACACCTTGTGCTTTTGGGCACTCCAGTGATGTTGCAGCTCTGAAATATGGCCAAACTGGTGGCAAGTGGCATCTTGGCAGCTGCACGCTTGACTTTTCTCAGTTCATGGGCAGTTATTTGGCGCCTTGGTTTTTCCACACGCTTCTTGCGACCCTGTTGACTATTTTGAATGAAACGCTTGATTGTTCGATGATCACGCTTCAGAAGCTTTGCAATTTTGAGACTGCTGCATCCCTCTGCAAGATATCTCACTATTTTTGACTTTTCTGAGCCTGTCAAGTCCTTCTTTTGACCCATTTTGCCAAAGGAAAGGACGTTGCCTAATAATTATGCACACCTGATATAGGGTGTTGATGTCATTAGACCACACCCCTTCTCATTACAGAGATGCACATCACCTAATATGCTTAATTGGTAGTAGGCTTTCGAGCCTATACAGCTTGGAGTAAGACAACATGCATGAAGAGGATGATGTGGACAAAATACTCATTTGCCTAATAATTCTGCACTCCCTGTATATGATGCCAGTATTTCCCACATTTTCTAGATACTGCACCAGTACTGTGTGTAAAATGCCATCAAAAAGTCAGTTTTATTCTTTCTCACCTGTCTTTCTGTCACTTTTCACTTTTTAAAGGTTGCCATGTTAGAAAGAATATTTTGCCCTGTCATGCTGTTTATTGATGTGGCAAATGAATGGTTTATGCAAATATATCTAAATCTGTCATCAGTAATGATCATGTCTCACCTCTAGTCTTCTCTGTCTCAATGTCAGGTAGATAGTTCAGGAGGTTAACTCGACCAACAGTCTACTTTCAGGTACTGTTTAGAATACCAGAATAGGGAGGATGGTGCAGGTTTAAGTTTATTAGACTGATGCATATATACCAACAAGACAGCGTCCATCACTGTGACAACAGCGTTTGTTCTCAATCAAAGGCTTTATGGTTTTTCCTATAATACCTGGTGGGCCGATGTTTTGTCCCAGTCCAGCCCTGGCGGTCTATATCGCGGTTCATCTTTCGCAGCCTCGCTGTTTCGCTGATTTTTTTGTGCAATTTTGCATACTTTTCCCCCTTTTGTCTTTTTTTATACAGCGCATTGTGTTCTGCGTCCTGATTGGCTGTGGACCACTGTCCATTAGGGGTGCAACGATACACAAAATTCACGGTTCGGTTCGATACTTTGGTGTCACGGTTCGATATTTTTTCAATACAAAAAAATGTTCATGCCTTTTTAATTTGTCATTTATTAAAATTATAAATATATATTTTAACTCAAAAGTACAGTTTTTAAATTTAACCCTAACCCTTGTGCGTGTTTTTTATTTTGACAGCGAATGCGCACCTGCGGACCACTTATGTGCAGCCCTGGTTATTTAGCTCGTCATATTGCAGCCACAGAAATTCTTTTGTCCATGAAACCATAAAGCTGCACTTTCTTTTTGCCTTATAGTCTGATTTGTCATAACTTCTCCGTTTTGTGGTAAGCTTTTCTTTGGCTGTCACTTCTTCACCCTGACCTGTCTTATTTGGCTCAGCAGAACTGAAATGCTTTTACACACGCACTCACATAAGCTCAGCGATTCTCTGCGCGATCAACCTCTCACATGTTTAAGCTGCGGGTGATTTCACTTGTCATGTTTGCATAGTAAGCTAACGATTAATAAGACGATGTCAGAGGAATTGGTGCACAAATTATCATCACTCACAGATCAGTGCTGTCGCTCTCTATACACAGTTCGCACGATTGCAAAGTGAAAGCAAAAAAACAAGCGCAAATTCAAACGCGACTTCAATATGTCACATATTGACAGTGGCTCACCGATGCCAATGACATAATTACCCAGCTACATTTCTGAAAGAATGCAAAAGCATTGACATATATTTTTCCTTCCTACAATAGCCCGACGGGCAGGGCAGAGATAGATTTTGGTAGCCCGACTGAAAAAATCGCTAGCTCCGGGACGTCGGGCTAGCGATATTGCGAGCCCTGTATCTGATTGAGGAATCACTCATCTTTGGAAAAGAGAGTTTATTACAGAGAAATGTCTCTTTCCAAAATAAAAGCTATACTATCCGCTTCCTCTGGGCTATATTCTCAGCAGCATAAGGAGAATCATGTGCTAACAGCTGTCTAAATGACTCGGCTAAAGTTAGTAGCATGCTTGTTGTTTTTGTCTTTGCACTAGGATGATGTCTGCGTAAATGTGCAGTCATATTCGTTGTGTTCCCACTAGTGCTTTCAGGTTAATCTCGTTGAAATGACCTTAACGCCACAACACGGCAAATCTCCGTTAACGAGCTACCGCCGATCGCTCCGTGCATGGGGCTAGACGGCCAACACGTTAACGAGCTAACTGCGCTAACACACTAGTTCACACCCATGTAATTGAGCATTGCGTGGCACATCCAACATACTGTTTTACTTTAGTCCATGACTCGCTTACCTTCAGGGTCATACGTCACATGAAAACCAAAATAATTCCAAACGCCAGATCTGAATGAGGTTCAATTTGCCATGTTGCAAGTAGAGCTTAACTTCTGTCTCGCTAGCTTGCCCTGCGCTCTTCCTTCTGACTATGCTGTCTGTGTTGAGCGCTCAGTGGATCTGCGCTGGACAGTGCAGCGTAGGCGGAGTAGTCGAACACAGATTCACTGAGCGCTCAACACAGACAGCATCGTCAGAAGGAAAGTTGATAAAATAAATTACAAATGTTGTATTGTTCGATACATATGCGTACCGAACCGAAAGCACTGTATCGAACGGTTCAATATCGATACGAATATCGTTGCACCCCTACTGTCCATCAGTCCCGTGCACGTGTCTCCTGTACAGCACAGAGTGCGTTCAGCTCGTCACATTTACATAAATCTTCCATCCTAACAGTGTGACTCATAAGTGCTGGACTGTACGTTTGTCAGTCTTCTCCCCAACAAGCACAACAATGTTGACGAGACGTCGTCACGTGCGGGTGTCTTTGGTTTCATCCTGTAATGCTGGACTTGTTTGTTTGTTTTTTACGAAGGTTTGAACTTTGAGCGTATAAACAAGAGAGAAAACTGAAAATGTTCATGCCTGTCTGAGAAAAGTGTCTAAAGTGTGTAGTGACGGGTTTTACAGCCTTAAAACATCTGTAATCATTGTAAATAAAGTCGGCTACTTCGCGGGTTTCAGTTATTGTGGGTTATTTTTAGAACGTAACTCCTGCTCTAAAAACAAAACAACCCAATACACACACACACACACACACACACACACACACACACACACACACACACACACACACACACACAATACAGCAGCCTGAATATTGAAACTCTCACTCTGGGCCAAAAAGGCTAACATGTGGTCATGGAGCCAACCACATTAAAGGGTTTAAACACAGACACACACACACACACACACATATATATATATGCAGGAAGCTCCTGAGGATGTTTTACCAGTCAGTGGTTGCTGGAGTACTTTTCTATGCTGTGGTGTGCTGGGGGAGCAGCACAGCAAAGAGGGACTCATCCAGGCTGGAGAAACTGATCAGGAAGGCTAGCTCTGTGGTCGGCATGAAGCTGGACACTCTGGTGACAGTGGCAGAGAAAAGGACATTAAAGAAACTGATGGACATTATGGACAATGCTGGGCATCCTCTGCACACGGCCATAAACAACCAGAAGAGTCTGTTCAGTGACAGGTTGCTTCTCCCCAAGACAAGAACTAACAGACTTAAAAACTCCTTTGTCCCACACGCCATCAGACTGTTTAACTCCTCTCTGGAGGGGAGAGGGAGGGGAAACAGGAGGACAAAGGAGGGGGGAACAACTAAGCTGTAGTGCCTCTTCACCTTTTCACACTTTTCTCTTCTTTCTCAGGAGATTGAAAAGATTCGGCATGAGCCCCCGCATCCTCAGGACCTTCTATCACTGTGCCATTGAGAGCATCCTCACTGGATGCATCACCACCTGGTACGGCAACAGCACCGCCTACAACTGCAAAGCTCTCCAGCGAGTAGTGCGGTGCTCTGAACGGATAATTGGAGGTGAGCTTCCCTCCCTCCAAGACATCTACAGGAAGCGCTGCCTGAGGAAAGCGAGGAGGATCATCAAGGACTCCAGTCACCCCAGCCATCAACTGTTCAGACTGCTTCCATCAGGAAGGAGGTTCTGCAGCATCCGGTCCCGTACCAGCAGACTGAGAGACAGCTTCTTCCATCAGGCCATCAGACTGCTGAACACGTCATAGACACCTCAGCTTCACTACTGGAACTTCAACATTATGCACTCCACACTGTATATAAATGCCACTTGTTTTGCACATATTCAACTCTGTATATTTTATATATTTTATTATTATTATTATTATTATTTTATTTTATTTTTTTACTATTTAATTTGTAAAAATGTGTATACACACACACACACACACACACGTAGGAAAATATTTAGTATACACATCCAGAAATGCATACACTATTATATATTGTACATATATTTATTAGTTTCAGGTTGGCCATTCTTGTATTTTGCTCGTTTGTGTTGTTGTGTTTGCACATCTCTGTTGCTTGTGGGGCTCGCACACAAGAATTTCACTCGCATGTGCTGTGCCAGTGTGCCTGCACATGTGATGTGACAATAAAAGTGATTTGATTTGATTTGATTTGATTTGACCTCACTGTGCAATACCTTGTGCAATACTTTTTGTAAATAGTCAACGGTGCAATAGACCTCAATACTTGAAATGTGCAATTCACTTGTATTTTTTATTTTTTATTCCTATTTATTCTATTTATCCCCTTTGTATATTTTATTTATATTTGTCTCTGTATTTATATATGTGTGTGTGTGTGTGTGTGTGTGTGTGTGTGTGTGTGTGTATATATATATATAACAGTTCTGTAACTGTAACTTCGGTCGTTGCTGTGCTTTTTTTGGAAGTCGAATTTCCCAGAGGAACCCACCCGAGGGATTAATAAAGTTCTATCTTATCTTATCTTATCTTATATGTGTGTGTGTGTGTGTGCATGTGTGTGTGTTATATTGTGTAACCCTGTGATTCATGCGCAGCTCTTTGGTCAGTGTTGTTGTTTTAAATGTGTTTCCAGATAAATTTGGATAAAGAGAAAGAGACGAAACATAAACGAGGCAGAAATAATCGAGTGGTTTAAAAAATGCTTTAGTTTCGTTTGATTACTTTTTGTTCTGTTATCTTCAGCCGTAACGCCCCCCTGCTGTCCCTCTGAAAGCCCCCTCCTCTCCCCGGGAGAGCCCCTGTGACCCCCCCCGTCTCCTTCCAGTGAGTGAGAAAGAGAGAGCCTTCGGCGATGACGTAATCGGGAGGGTGTGTTTACCGTCTGTTTCTGTGTTTGTAAATAAAATGTAACTAAATTGCGACTCATTAACACAATGGGTTAGTTTGGCTCGCTCTCACCACCCTGCGCTCTGATTGGCTGCGCCCGCGCTTCGCTCCTCTCCGATTGGACGCTGTTTGGCTGCCAGGCGGAGGGAGGAGGGAGGGGTTGGGTGTTGCCTCGGTGTGCGAGCTTCATTCCAGTGTTGAGCTCTCTCCTGAACCGTCGCTCCGTCCTTCTGCTGCTCCTCTTGCTGTGCCTCTCTGCGCCGAACAGACCGAGTCCCGGAGCATCATGGGAGTGGAAGGCTGCACCAAATGTATCAAATACCTGCTCTTCTTCTTCAACTTCATCTTCTGGGTGAGCGCGCTCGCGTGTGTCTGTGTGTGTCCCCTAGCTGCTGGACATCGTCACGTCCCCCACCCATTTACCGCGAGGCCTGCTCCGGGACGCGCGCGCGCACATTGTCGGCAGCAGGGGCTCGCGGTGGGGAAATCACCGTCAGCGCGGGAGTCGTGGGGGAGTCGTGCGCGCGCTCTGCTTACGTAACCACATTGTACCTCCGAGGCAAAGTGTGGGTGCTGTGCGCCGACGTGCACAGGTGGGGACAGATCAGGTGTGTGACCGCGGGCGATGTTCACTGCTCGGTTTGTGTGGCAGGAAAAGTCGGAGCTGGAAGTTTGGTGTGTTTGGTGTGCGGCTTTGTGTGGATTACATCCTCCTGTATGCGTGCGTGCGTGTGTGGGTAGGATGGGTGGGTGGAGGGGTTTCCACTGGATGAGTCAAAGCCTGTTGGGTAATGGATGGTGGAAACATTTGTGGGCAGTTTGTCATCTCCTCCTCCTCCCCCTGCTGCTGCTCATGGTTTCTTCTCTCTACTCTGTGGAAAGTCCAGGAGCGCCGAGCTGCAGTCCTGGAAAGCTGAACAGAAAGTCAGACGATCCCTGTTTTACATCCTTACTAAAAGTGAAAGTGAAGCAACCCTCCATAGCAAACAGAGGCTCTGCACCATTTCATGGGCGGAGTCCACACGCCACCACAGAGCAGTCTGAGCCGTCCCACCGGGAGCGTCTCCAGAGCAAGAAGCGAGTTTTTAAATCAGAAATAAATCCAGCATCATCCTTTGGCATCATAAGGAAGGCGGGGCTCTTCCTCGGCTTCTGCCGTTTCTCACAGGTATCAGTGATGGCCACTCCCAGCTCGCTCTTTGTCAGCGAGCGGCGTTGTTGCCTTTTACCCCCAAACATCTCTTAAAGCTGACCGAGGCGCTCTTAGTGTCAAACCACATGAGCAGCAGCAGGCAGGTAGCCGCTCTCCAAACACAGCACCAGCCTCTGAAGCGGGTTCGGCACAGCCAGGCTCTGTTTGTGTGAGCCGGGTTAACAAAACCTCAATCCCGCGATGGTCGTTGGTTCTTTGTGTCATCGGTCGAGCGCTGAAGGCTCTAAATCTTTATTGGCAGGAAAATCTGTGACACTAACAAAACTACAGTTAAAAGTCCAAACTTTAACCCTCCTTCACTTTTACCACAGCTGTCCAGTGGGCCAAATTAGAGTGTTTGCCTGGCCAATTCTGGCCCCTGGACCTTATGTTTGACACTCCTTTGATGGCCGACCTGCAGCTGTTATATGATGATAAACTTACTTAGAAATCAGCGGCTTTATCATCACTGTCGGTTAGGTCGTTGGATAAGCTGTTGTCATAGAAACAGTTTTATTTTCACATGTTTACACAGCTATTTTCTTATCAGCTGTTTACGGTAAACAAACGCGTATGTGAGCAAGTGTGGAACCTTTTATCCCGTTACAGTGTAACAGTGTTTGTAATTTCTAAAACCTTTTAGATATTTAGGCAAAAATTAGATTTTATTGTTTTAAAAAAGTCGCGTCGAGTCCTGGAATCAATGCAGCTGATGATCTCCTCGTGACCCCCACCACCTCCACCTCATGTTTTATGTTTGTTCTCACTAAAACGCCGCGCTCAGGGGACCCTTAGTTGCCCTTTGACGAGCTTCAAGACTTTAATAAATGTCTGATAAATAAAAGAATAAAGTGACTGAAGCCTCTGCTGTGTGTCACACTGCTGGGATAATTCTCCACGTTTAGCTCGGGTCTGCTGTGTCGCTCGATTTCAGCCGCTTTAATAGAAGTCACAGGAAGTGTTGTACGCGCTTCTCAGGAAGCTGCAGTTAAAAATGTGTGAACTTTTACATGAAAGTGCTGATCAGTGTTAGTGGAGCTGAGGAAGCAGCTGCAGCTCAGCAGCCTGTGAGCTTCCACCGCTCTCACACATCTGGCGTGTCCACGCTCCAGCGCTAACAGGAAGTCTGCGCCTTTTAAAGTGCTCCTGCAATGGAAACGTCTGAAACAACGGGCTTACCCCGAAGTTCTCCGTGTGCAGTCGTCACCTCGAAGCATGACAGTGTGTGTTTGCACGCCATTTACACACACACACACACACACACACACACACACACACACACACACACACACAGTCTCAGACGGGGTCTCTGGATTTAATGTCTCCCCCAGGAAAATGTTGGAAAATGTCATCTTTCCTGTTTTGTCCGATAAACAGTCCATGTGTGGACGAGTAGAAGCCTGAACATATTCAACCAAGCGTGCGGCTGCTTCATTATCTTATCAGCTCCTCTAATCATCAAGCGCCATGCAGCGGCTGAACTCTAACAGATGTGTTTAAAGGGGATTTCCATGGGCTGTGAATATAATTAGCAAGAAATGAGTAAAAACACAGGTGATGATGATGGTGGTGGTGGTGGTGGGGGTGTCGATGAATGATGCAGGGTCATCCTGTCTGGAGCCCGGCCCACAATAGCCCCTGATTCTGACTGAAAGGCCCGACTCGCAGAGCCACAGCCGAGCAGTCAGCTGTGCGCCGGGGAGAAGAAGAACGCCGTTTCTGTTCCAGCAGCTCACCTGTAAAACCCTCCTGCTGCCTTTTCATCAGAGTTGTTGGCTGCAGCCTCTTTCTGTCAGTGTGGCTCAGAGCTCTCGCTGTCAAGGAGAGACAGCGAGAGCTCTGAGAAAGGAAAAAGTCAAGGATCAGCTCGACCCCACAGCCTGCGCAGCGGCGTGATGGTCCGAAGCCGACCCGGCCGCTTCCTTTTGTTTGTGCGCATGAAATAAACGTTCTCATGCTGAGCACAAATCAGTTTGACTCGTTCTGATCAGCTGGGCAGCCTGCTGCAGCTCTTATCTTCATAGTCACATTTTATTTGGTCTGCCACGCCCTCTTTCAAACCCGGCGGCTGGCGAGCAGCTGTGTTAATGATTCTCACACCTTCAGACTTTCAGGTACGATCAAACCTGAATCATGATTCTGTTTTTTCCTGCCTGCTCCAGAAACCCTGTTTCTCTTTGTGCTTGAATGAGTCTTTTATCCCTTTTGGTCTGTGAGCGTCACAGCAGCTGCTGGTTTCTCGTTATGTTTCTCGTGAACAGTCAGTTTGGTCGGTCGGGTGTCTCTGCTCGCGTGCTCGCGGCTCGTTTAGCGGGAGGTTGCATTTTTAGGTCTCCACGTGGGAAACGGCCAAATGCTGCCCAGAAATATCAGAGAGTAGCTCACCAACGAGTACCACACACGCGTGAGCGCCGCGACGTGCGCTACAGTCCACGGGGAGCGAGGAGGCGTGCAGCAGATGGTCAGAGCGCCGCGTTTAAGGACACACACACGTTACCAAACCTTCTTACTTTCACCGTGTGCCGCAGCTGCTCGTACAAAGTGTGTGCGCAGCACTGAGGCATACCACTCCATCGTAGCGGCGCACCCTGAACTTTGACCTTCTGAGGAAAAGTGTAGCCGGAGCAGAGGAATGTGGGACCGACTGATAGGAAAATACGAGCGCGTGAAGCTGGACTGAAGAGACAGCCCGGCGGGCGTTTCTGGACTCGGCCTTAGCGTTCTGTTTGCCGCCATGTTTTCAGGCGCCAGAAGCGACCTCGTTTGGATGACAGGGCGGCGTGCTGAGTTAGCACAGATACCTGCTCATTAGCGCTGAGCAACTTCCAAATGAAGCGCTTGATCTTCCCTCAGGTTCTCGGACACTCTGTTAGTGCAGCTGACCTCGCAGCAGCTGGAAGTGAGCAGGACGCCATTTTGGTTAAAAAAGCGAGAGAAATCAAAGACGTCTGAGTTTGTGTGTGCAGTGCTCAGGCAGCCGGGTCACGGTAGCACGAAGAGCGTGGGAAAGAAGCCAACTGGGCTTTGAGTTTGAAGGTGTTTGAGCTCGTAAGATGTCCCAGTTTCACTTTTCTCCCCTTTGACTAAACGTAGTCTTTAAGAGTAAAGATTGTTTCTCCATTAATCGAACTTTAAACGGTTCTTCAGGGGTAAACAGTTAAACTCTGGGTTTAATCGTGACTCCTTTTTTAATCCTCAGTTACTGGTTTTAAGGCGGGGACGAACAAACGTGTGAAATAAACCGACCGGAGAACATCTGGATCATCGCTGAAACGAAATGAAAACAATAAAAACAGTCAAACCAAAGTAACGCCGTGACTTGCTGCGTCAAACAGGATGTGGGGGTGGGGGTGGTTTGGAAAGGAGCCGCATATCCCGACCCCCACCCTTCCTCCAACCCACCCCCAGCATGCCCGACATTCTGCCTCGCGCTTGTGCGGCGGGCAGAAATAGACAGCGGTGGGAGGGAAGCTCGAGCTGAAGTGCGAGGACTTGGGCGGAGCAGCCGTGTTTTCTCTGCCTGTGAACTACGAGCTGAGCAGCAGCTATGATGGATGCAGATTCCAGTTATCCTGAAGTGGCGGCGTGGTACAAAACGCACGTGGATGCTTTTAGTGACAAGACTTCTTCTTCTTGTCCCGCTGACCCGTCCTCTTCCGGCTCCCCGTCAGGTCCCGGCATTCCCCTGAAATAGGAGAGCACCCACCATGACGCCACAGACCACACCCGGCTTCTTAAATATCCCGATACCTGCCGCGCTTCCTTTGTGTCTGGTGATGGGTCACAGCAGTCTGGCACATCTGCTCACATCTGCTTTTACACAGTGTAATAAACTGGAACCGTGTGGCTGGAGCTGGTGTGGGAGTCTGTTGCCATCACACATGTGCATGATGATGATGATGATGACGAAGGTTTCATTAAATGTTAATGACATGAAATGAAAACAAAGCTTTTATAAAGTGTTATAGGTTCATAAAATCTAAAGCCAGGTCATTTTAGTCCATTGGTAGCTGGTTGCTAGGTAACATGGCATCATGTCTGATATAGATCAGATCTTCAGAGGTCTAAGGTGTACCTGTGTGCCAGGTGTGCTTGGTTGACTGAACCGAGGTTTGGGGGCATTATCATAAAGCTGCGTCAACACAGGAAGTGACCAGAGAAAGTCGATGATGTCAGACAACTGCGGGTGAAAAAAAATGGAAGCAAAGTGGGCAGGTCCTAAGATTAACTTCCCACTACTTCGAGGTGAATGAGCCCCGCCCCATCCTGAGCCTGGTTCTGCTGCAGGTTTCTTCCCACTGTCACCAAGCTGTCGCTCAAACGGGATGTCTGCCCGCCGGGTTTCTCAAACTGGAGTCGTCTTCACCGACGAGCTCGAGTCCCAGCTGATTTCCTGTGAGACGAAACCGTCGTCATTAACGCCTTTAATTGTTTTTGGACAACAAAGAGCATCAGGATCCTCCAGCAGCAGCTGTGAGTCACTCTGGGTTTGATCAAACTGTGATGGGATTAGTCAAACACAGGCGAGCCATTTCGTAATCCCAGCAGGCCAACTGGCCAGAGCACCCAACCAGTAACGGTTCGCCAGTCGCTGCCTTTTATTGTCCTTCAGCGCTGATGGCGTTTGACATTTAAGAAAAGCTACGAATCCGTTTGTGCACAAGTTTAAGGAAACGAATAAAGAACCAAACAAATGTTGATAAGTGCTGTCCATAAAGACCTCGCCACAGTGGGTCTTCCCACAGTGGGATGGAGGCGTGTAGACCACTCAGCTTGTTCACTGATACTGGAACAGCCCGGAGCAGTCGGTGTTCATGTCTGACCACCAGCTACAGGTGGGTGGAGTCTGGGTGGTGTAACTCGGCGCTGGAGTAAGCGAGCTGCACATCATCGTGCGCCTGCAAACCTGAGCCTTTCTAGCCTGTCAGGAGTCTCCCAGCACATTTCACCACATGTGATTCCTGCAGTGCATATTTGGGTGTTGTTGAATTATGCAGCTAAAATAATGAAGATGTTATTCTTTGCAACAACGTGGAGCAAGTATGCAAGAGGAGAAGCCGTGATCGTGGCTCTGCAGCTGCTGTGAAGGCCTGTTTGTGTAAACGAGCGAGAGTTCCAGCGAGAGCACTTTAACCCACAGACCGGTCACCAGTGATAACATCAACGATATCGCCTCATAAATACAAATTAAAATGTAAATGAATAACCGTCGGTCATTTCCATATTCCTCCAGGTCAGCCTGGAGGAGCTGCTGCAGGTAAGAGCTCAGAGTCGGCTGTGTTTGTGATCATGTAGGTGTCGCCTCCGAGTCCAGCTCCAGGCTTCATTTATGTAACGCATCTGGTTCAGCTCCAGTGATACTGACACAGCCTGCATCACTTAGTGATATTACTGTAGTTACCTGCAATGTAAAGCACCTTAACGTGACTGTTGTCGTGCTTTGATGCTGTATAAATAAAGTTAAGCTGAATGTAGAGTCAGACACGCTCCCCGCGTTCAACGGTAACCTGCAGACCGATGAAGTCTGGCTGATCTGCTCACAGAGTCCAAATCTGCTCGTTTCAGAGCTTCAAACAGGAAGAATCTGTTTAAGCAAACTTTGATCTTTGGAAGGAAGTCCGACTGGATCATTTATTTATTATGAAGTACGGTTGAGTCAGTGCTCCGCAGCTAACATTTTATCTGTCCCACGAAGTGTTTTTCCTGGCAGAGCTCCTGCAGTGTCTGCACAATGGGACCAACAGGAAGTGGAATGTCTCAGCAGGACTGGCTGAAATTACATATTTTATAAAAGCCTCCAATCTGCTATTAGAATAATGTGTTTTTTCTCTAAACAATTGTGTAGCGTGATAGAGAGGAGAAGGCGGCTCTGCTCTGCTCAGTGAAAGTGAGGCCTGAGCTCGTTTTTGAAACAGGAAAGAGTTTCTTCTGCTGATGAGACTCGGACTCCAAAAAGCAAACGACTTACTGAGCTGTGACGTTTGCATTCTCTTTGATTTTAGTGCTCGGTGAGCATCGAGCTGCAAACCTCTACCTTCAACCTGTCCTGAAATGATCCCATAATCATGGTTCACGTGCTCACCAGCACCTGGTCGAGCTGGTTCCAACCCTGTTGTTTTGTTGTTTGAGGTCAACTAACGGGAAATGTTGAGCATTAGGTGAATTTTGTCTGTTTATGAAATATGTGTAGAAGATGAGGGTTCATCGTATACGTGTCCAAAGGAAGTTCTCCAGTTAATGAGGAATGAAATGAATGTGATCCAAATATCGGCCACAGCTCATCATCCCAGCAAAGCAAGACAGGAATAAAAAAAGGAGCTTGAGGGGCTCAAAGAGTTGGGTGTTCGTCCTGTAATCGGAAGGTTGCTGGTTCGATCCCCGGCTCGGACAGTCTCAGTCGTTGTGTCCTCGGGCAACACACTTCCCTACCGCCTACTGGTGATGGCCAGAGGGGCCGATGGCGCGATATGGCAGCCTCGCCTCTGTCAGTCTGCCCCAGGGCAGCTGTGGCTACAACTGTAGCTGCCTCCACCCGTGTGTGAATGTGAGAGTGGAATTGTAAAGCGCTTTGAGGGCCCTGAAAAGCGCTATATAAATGCAATCTGTTGTTGTTGTTGTTAATAATAATAAATATAAGACGAGTGCAGGTGTGGTCATGATTTTCTGTCTGTCCAGTAAGTGATGAAGGCAGAATTGATTAATAGACCACATCCATCCACCACAGCTGCAGTCGGAGGATGAGCTCTGCGTCAGCTGGTGGAGGAATCCTCACAGCGTTGATTCAAACGGCTACAATGAGGAAATCAATCAGCGACCAACACGGACGCATCCCGGCCGCAGACGCGTCGCTTCTCAGTAACGTGTCGGGGATTACGCCGCTTCCCTCCGTTCACGTCCCTGTCGACCTGAAAGTGACGAAGCTTGGTGCAGTCACAGTGGGAGGGTGTCCACGTCTCACCGCCACGCTCCGTGAAACACGTCCACTCGGTGTGCTCCCTTTGAGCCGCATCCAGCTCGTTGAGACTCCACATTATGGTGCATTTAGCTCACGTTCCGCATGACGATCGCTGGAACTGCCCGTCGCCTCGCCAAGAGTATAAAGCTGCGTTCGTACTTTTAAATGACAAAGGTAGTAAACACCTTAAAAGGTTACTTGGCAACAAGAGGCGGGACTGTTGGTCAAACTAACTAACGACTGCAGGAGTCAGAATTTAAGAAAGACGTCCTGAGCAGTCAGAGTCCTCTGTGCTCTCCCGGCTCTGCTCGGTGATAAATGATCAATGAAAATCTGCTGCGCTTCAAAAGGGGCGGGACTTATGACACAATCCGTGTTTACCTGGACGCATGGACTCAAAGCCTGACTGGAATAAAAATGCTTTGTGTAAACGTGCCAAGAATCTGTTCCTCCAATCATGAGTTAGATCATCAGTTTGACAGGTGTGCGTTATGTCAGCCTCACGGGGACGCGTGGCGATCTAGTCTGAAGACGTGAACATGGCTGCTGAAGGGTTTCCCTGATCCAGCTTTAAATGTGTGGAGGCGAGCCCGCCTACGCGTGGCGTGGTGCCCGCCGGGCTCTGTTGGTTTATTCTGGGCGAGGCTTGAATTGCGCTTTTCTTTGACCCTGTCAGAGGCCGCGTCGTGAGCAGAGCAGGACTTTCTGGATCCTGTTCAGTCTGGAACCTGAAGCCTGCTCCTGTTCTCGGTTTATCTTTACCTGATCTCTGTCTGGTGTCTCTGGCGGACATGTTTTTGTTTTCTCCCTCACTTCCTGGATAAGTGATGGGGTCAGACGTGCAGAAGTGATGGTTTTTGTAACCTAGCAACAAGCACTTGTGACACTGCGATGAGGATGCGGTGGGCGCGTCCAGCGACTCTCATCAATATGCGTAACTTTTTCCACATTCGGAGCGTCTGCTGTCTTTGCAAACGTCACACCGACAGTTTCCACGAAACAGTAAATGAGTCGAACAGCTGCTCGACATCTAAAAACGGCTGTAAGATGTGAACGTTCTGCACATTTTCACTCCCGTGTTGTGAAAGATGAGGACACATCACCATCAGAAAAGGAACAGCAGCGGAAAAATGAAGTTACGAATCCGACCGCTGTCTCCCATCTGATTTTAAACAAACTTCAGTCAGGTTTCTGACGCTGAAACGAATAAACGCTCCGTAACGAGGGCGTGCTCGTACCCTCAGACCACCCTCGCTCACTTCTGTTGCTGACCCGTTATGTAAACCGGTCTTGTTGGTGGGGTTGCTGCTGTCGGGGGTAAAGAGTTAAGTGCTTCTTAGGAAACAGCTCAGAGACCGTTTAGCCTCCCTGAGTCATGCTCCAAGTGCGTGTGTCGTGGTGTTGATCTGGTTGCTAGGCAGCAGCATGCTGTAGAGCTGGAATGGACCTCGATAATGGAGGAGGAGGAGGAGGAAGATGGGGGTTGTTTTGGTTTCAGTGAAGCTTGAGTTTAAAATGGAGATGATGAGCGTCATTTTTCAGCTTCACAGCTTCAGCAGATTGGTCTTATTGTCCTCGTGTAGATCACAGCTGCGTTTATAGAAATCAGGACTTGATCTTTTTGGATGAATTTGGAGATTACATCAGTCCAACATACTGTCATGGATACAGGAAGGAAACCAGTCATTGAACTTTCCTCCTCACTCTGACTTTACTCTGACGGCGCTTCTTCCTGCAGTCGTCTTCGTCTGTGTGTGTGTTTAATTTGAAATGGAAACGTGTGTTTTGCCTCTGAGGCAGCAGCGGCTGCTGCTGCCGGCTTGTTGTTATCAGGCCCTCACAGAGATTTCCTCTGACTGGGGGAACGTGTCGCTTCAGATCGGTTGCAGATGTGTGGACTTGTTTCTCAGACCGATGGTGGAGTGTACACCAGAAGGTGATGGGCTGAATGAAGATGCGTTCAACTTTTCTCTGTTTTTGATGGTTCAGTTTCTCTGAGGAGCCTCATTTGAGCCTCATATCTACAGTCTGTGTTTTACCTGCAACAGGTGGGGGTAAGTCACGCCCCCTAAGTAGACTACTGTGGATTTTACACCCCTGAAAGAATTAGTTAGAGTGGATGCTGTGTTGAGAACTTTCAGTGCTTCACCTGCAGTCAGACAGGAAGTGAAGCCATTACTTTACTTGTTGCTCTTCCACCCTGATTTGTGCAGCTGTGTGAGTTTGGTGTTTCAGTGTGGATGCATACAAACAGCTTTCATGTGGATGACTACATGTGCCGTGTTCTGCGTTGCAGCTTACTGGAGGTGTAATCCTGGGAGTGGCCCTGTGGTTGAGACACGACCCCAAGATCTCCACCCTGCTGGGTCTCGAATATGATGGAAACCACGCCCCCAGCACCTTCTACATCAGTACGTACTCATCTGTGTCTGCTTCATGTCACGTGTGTGCTCACCACGTTATGCTCCTGTCTGTTTATGAATCTTTTATTTGTCCAGGTAAAATCTCACTGCCCTGGTTCATGGCAGCAAAGGTCAAAACAGTTAAAAACAAATCAGCGGACTTTCCTGCCGTCGTTCATTGTTAGATATTCTCAGCCCGCAGATATGAAAGCAGAAGGATTCATTTAGTGCTACAATCATAGGATGTATGTGAAACATTAGCTCGGTGCAGGTGTGATTCGCACCGATCTGAACCAGGATGCACCTGGTTGTGTAGCATGCAGCTAGACATTGGAGCTGAAAAACATCCCGTGTGAACTACAGATGCTAGCTAGCAACGAGCCTTGAGATGAAGGATAATTCTCCGTATTCTTCCTCCTGTATTTACTTTTGCTGCTCCCACCCCAGACACATGGTAACTGGACCGATTCTTATAAAGCGCTTTTCTACTCTCAAAGTGCTCTATACAACACCCAGTCACACCAGCACTGACTCTAAACTGAGTGCTGTCTAACCACATTCACACTCCGCTGGACGCATCAGAGAGCAACTTGGGGTCGATACTTGGCATGCAGACTGGAAGAGCCAGGGATCGAACCCCCGATCAGTAGGTGACCAGCTACCTCCTGAGCTACATCCACCTCCTCCACACATCTGGCCGGTGAGCAGACTGAACATGGTCACATGGTTTGTAGCGACGCATTTTTGGTTCGCTTGGAGTTCACGGGACTCGAGCCAGAGTGAACCAACTACAGGTGTGAAAATGTCCTCGGTGTTTAGCAGCTCAGTAACTTCCAGTCAAAATTGTCCTGTTCGTGCAGTGACCTCACAGCAGCCATATTATTGGTCACATGATGTCATTGAAAAGGCTCCAACAGCACAAACACGGTCCAGGTGAAGCTAGCAAACCGCTAGCAGCTTCAGCCACCTATCTGTCAAAGAGGCCACGCCCCTAATAATGCAAACTTTAATACAATTTAAACAGGTGAGTTATAGAAGTCATGAGGAAGGAAATGATCCACAGAGACCAAACAGTTTGTTTCAGGCTGTAAACATGTTTATGGGGACTGACTCGCTGCTGCCCCTGCTGGTTAGGACTGTCCTCTGTGAGCACCTGCTCACCTGGTCAGTTTTGTGCCAGTTTTATTGAGCTCATGATTAAATATATTAGTGAGTGAAGCCTTCATGTCCCTAACACTTAGTTTATACCTATTTATTAGGCACTATCAAAGTTTAACGTTGTTATTTTAACATTAATAATGAATCAATCGTGCATCTGCCTCACAGACTGAAGTAGTTCCACTTATCAGGGCATAAATAGTTTATGTGGATCTATCAGAGAAACACATCAGCTCGCTGCGATGAAAGCTCACCGTTGTCCTCCTCGCTCTTATTAAAGCTGAGATGAAATCGAATGGGTTTAAAACTTTGGACCAAAGCCATGCAACAGATGTTCTGAAGAACGTCCAGATGTTCTGAAGAACGTCCAGATGAGGTTGTAGCGTGGTAGGAGGGGCCTGGGTTTGAACGCCGGTGGGGTCCCGCTGTGTGGAGTTCTCCATGTGCTTCCAAAGATTCCTGGATCAACTCCTGTGGTTCTTTCTTGGACCAAGAACCAACAAAGGAACCTGACCAGAACTTTAAATCCTCCCGACACACGACTAAAACATCCTCGTCCTCCAAATGTTCGGCTTCTTTAATTGCAGTCGTGGATTTTTGCAGCTCAGTTTTCTTTGACTGAAATCATGAATCTGGACCGCATGGCTTCCAAGCCTTCTCACATGTTTCTGAGGCTGCTGCTGTGAGTTTAAGTCACCGGAAATAAAAACACTGAGCTCTGAACTCTGAGTGGCCACCACGCCTTGTAGATGAGAGAGAGGCTGCTGCAGAGCAGCAATGGCAAAGGCTCGACGCGCTGCAGCGCGGCGATGACGGTATCGTGTCGAGCGTCAGCTGGGAACGGGCTCAGGAAACGCTGGACAGTTGGAGGATGGAAAAAGTTGATATGATGAATGTTATTTCCTGCTGAGTCGCACAGATTCAGGGTTTGACGTGCCTGATCTGTGAAGCCAGAGCATGTCGATCCCGCCTGCAGCTGCTGCAGTAATGGAGGGGGGAGGGGTTCTTGGCCCACTGCAGGCCTCTTTGTACCAATCAATCATGGTTTGAATACCACAGGGAGAGGCAGAGTGTTGCTGCTCACCATGATGTGCATCACTTTATGGACACGGCTTTCCGTTCTCTAATGGCTGCAGGAAAATGCTCACGCAGCGAAAGCCAGACTGGTTTTTGAACATCCCAGTGAGTCCAGTGCAGAGAGGCGGGCCCATTCGTGCTGTGCAGTTCTGTCACAAACACACAGTATGGAAGCTACTCCTGTTGGTGGAGCATTCAGAGCCCACTTTTTAAGCTGCTTCAGCTTCCCTGCAGTTGCTGCTGTTTCCTCTGCAAGCTGCTTTGCAACCCAACAGCTCCTCCTTTTCATTGTAACTTAGTCAGTGTGGTCATCCAGAGGAGGAGGCCAGGTGTGTGCTGGCGCAGGTATCATGGCAGGTCCTGGGGCCGTGCTGCCGTCTGACAGAACCATCAGAGGACGACACGAATAGGTTTTGTAACGGCGCCATGTTGCAACTCGGGTGGAACGTGGGATTCGTAGCATGAATGCGGTTGTCATGTGACACAGTCAGGTGGAAGTGAAGCTGAACGCTCTCAACTTCTCGTGGTATTCATGACTTGTAGGTCAGAGGCTGTTTTGAGAGCTCAGCCCGCCGCGCCCAAACCAACAGCTACTTGTGATCAGCGCTGATGGAGCGCACACAGGCCGTCACGTGATCCCGTTTAAAAACGGCTGTGACGAGATCCGAGTCGTTCCCCCGTCTGTGAGTCATCTGCAGGGAGTAGAGAGATGAAAACTGGCATTACAGGAAAAGCAGAACTGGTGTGATTTAGCAAAGTAAAAGTGAGGAAGCGTCTCGCAGGGAAAATAAAGGCGTGGCTGTTTGGACGGCGCCGTCGGGCTGCGGTTGTTAAAGGGGAAAAGCTTCGCTCATTAGAGAGGATCCACTCAGGGACTTTCTCTGCAGCGGCCTCGATGATTGCACCCTCGCATTACATAAAGCCTCCCTCTCATTCCCGAGGAGGGGAGGAAAAAACACTGTCGGGATAGGAAAAAATTCCTCACTCGCTCCTGCTCCTCCTCCTCAGTGACCCCACCCCTCCTCCCCCGTCCTCTGCGAGAGTTTCTTCTCCTTTGCTTGCTCCTGCTTTCCGTCCCCATCTGGTTGTGTTTAGCGTTCAACTCAACTTATTTTTCCGCGGCTCGATCTTTCCCCTACATCTGTTTCTCTCCTTTCTCCCGGCGCTCACAGACACGGTGACCCTCCTCTCGCCTTTCTACACGATTAAACACATGCACACACTTTAAACTGTGTTCTGAAGCAGCGGCAGACGCCGGAATAGTCGCCTTGAAATGTGCTCATGATTCTAAAAATGAGTTTCTCTTGAATTCTGGAGAAACGAATGTTGCTCAAACCCGATTTCTCATTTCCTCCACTGCCGTACTGCAGATTTCTCAGTGATGAGGAGTCAGGGGTTTGGTTTCCTGCAGGTTTGGTAATCTTTTGTTGCACAGTTAGTAAGAATTTTTTCTGACCGTACAAATGCCTTTTTTAAAAATCAGGCTTACTGGAAAGAATAAAGAAGTGTAACCTGATGAGTCAGACGTAGATTCATTTTGTAAACCTTGCACTGGATCGTCCCCAACAGCTCTTCTGTCTTTGTCACGAAATGGAACGTTGAGAATTTTATTTTGAAATGACTTCCTGTCATGTACTTCCTGTTCCAGTGGTAGATGTTCCAATTAGACATAAAGTTTCTGATAGTGTTTTTTCTACTCTTGGATCTGAATGATGTCACAGAAATGGGATAGAAGCCACACCCTTTTTTCTTTGTGAGTTGTAGCCAATTAAAAGAAAGTTGTCTCAAAGAGGGAGGAGCTAAAATGGCGTGTTGTGGAGGATGAGCTGAGGCCCAGTGTCAGAGGATTATTTTGAATATTTCAAACTGTTAATCATGCAAAGCTGCTCTGTAAGAGTCCAAGAGTAAGAGCGTGGATCAGAATAATTCCTCTTTGCATAAGTCGTCTTTGAGAGCTCAGCTGCTGCTGATGGAAAGTTAGCATGGCGCTCGCTCGGAGCTCTGGAGCGAGGCGTTAATGGCGCTGTGACGCACATGTAGAAGAACGGTATGAATATGCTTCAGTTCAAGAGTAAGCTACTTACCTACTCTTAGTTCATCTGCGAGGCCCGTGTATGATGTAATAATCATTATAATGACAGTGTGAGTGAATGCTGTTAGCGGCAGAGGCTCGTGGCGAACGTTCGGTCAGGGACGGCTGAAATTTTGGTCTGAACTTCTCTCTCATGGACTCCATCGTGAGCTTTGAAGCTCTCGCAGATCTTCACACCTTGATTGTCACAAACGTCCTCGGTCTCTGCGACTCTTACAAGACACTGATGTGGAAGATGAAAGCCCTCTGTGAGTACTGCAGTCTCACAGAAACCAGGCGTGTACACGATAAAAGACCTGTCGACAGGTGACTCTGACGTACTCTGATTACATCCTGTGGAAACAGATGCCTGATGACAGTCGCGCAGATAGATCGTTTGTTTATATCGAAAGTTTTAAATTATGACTCGGAACCAAATATTCTCCTTTATCTTAAACATAACATTTCATATTTGCAATAAACTTTATGAATTTAAAAATGCTGAATGTGTAGGGCGGGGCCTAGTTGAGCTGTACCCAGGTAAATGTGGAGAGCATTTCCTGAAATGCACCTTTTTCACAGTAAAAGCCTCTAAACCCTCTTTTTTTAAATCTCCAGTAAATGTCTGAGGACACTGGGGCTTCAGGAAGTTCTCGTGCTCTCAGATCACTTGACTCCACTCAGTTTCCTGTTCAGCAGCAAGTCACTCACACAGCGACCCCTCCAGCACCCAGAGGAGTAAACTGAGCCCCCTGGTTTCACGTTGACTCCCACAAGAGTTGAAATGACACCGACGTGTCAGGAAGTCCCAAAGAGTCCCGGCCCTCGGCCACATTCACGGGAGGGACCAAAATGGAGCAGTGGTAAATATTCCGATACGTGGGGAATTCGTTTACTGAAAACCTCCCCTGACAACAGCCTGCGTCACATCCACTAACTTTGCTCTGTAGTTTTATTTTTAGTGCCTTTCTGGGTTCGTGCTCAAAGGTACAAAAATGGTGCATCATGAACTGGGAATAAAGAAATGAAACCACCACCGGGTTAGTCATGTGACTGCGTCACTGTGGCTAGTTCTTATTAGAGAGCATCCAACCTTTGCAGGTGGATCTGCAGGAGACTCGTCGCTCTGATGCAGAAACCTCCAGATTAAACGTTCCCGGGAACGCACATCCAAAGACGTGCAGATTTATTTATGGAAACTCGCTGATGCCCACGCATCACGTCATCGCTGTTTAAAAAGGATTTTAAAAACGTTTGTCATTTCTGTTCTTGGGAATACAGAAGTTTTCTTAAATGACACGAAATCAAATATTACATCAGAAATTCCCCTTTTGGCTTTTTGTTCTACTTCCTTTTCCAACCAAAGAAACCACATCTGCTTATCGCAGCTGTTTGTGTAATTTTGGTTTCACTGAGTGAGTGAAGGCGCTGCCTGCAGCTGGTTAATGCAGTCACAGATTTTAAAATGCCGTCGACTGTCATAGACTCTTGAAGACTGGCTTCAGTAACCCTTGACGCTCTCCTGAGGCTGCTTATAGACCAGAACGACTGGCTGTGCTTCAGGAGTGAGCGAGGGTGCTCTCTGCAGATACCCCGAGAAAAACGCACAAACTGCTCTAATGGTCGCCAAAGCACGACTTTATTGATGCATGCTGAGGATTCACAATTTGTCATTGAGGTCGTCTTTATGGGGGAAAGGGTTCAGGCAGGAAGTGTGGGCACCGCCATGTCTGCGTTTCTAGCATCAACCTTGAAGTTCCACCTTAAAGGTCTTTATCGCTTGTTCCATTGTGGATTCAGGGTTTCCTCCCGAGGCTGGACCACTGTATTAACAATAGCTGTAATAAAAGAAAAAAGTAACAGGAAGCAGCAGAAGGGAAGGTTTCCACCGTACGATGAACAATCCCCAGATGACTTCACACATGGGTAAAATATTTGGAGGTTGGGTTACAAAGGCTTGATCGTCAGAGGGAAATTCCGAGGTTATTTTCAGCAGCGAGCGGAGAAACAAACGGACGACGGCGGAAGCAGCGACTCTGTGCTCATCAGAAAAGACAAATGATAATAAATCTAAGGCTAACCCACAGAGAGCCGGGTGGAGGCAGCTCTCCACCCACCACCACCAAGTCCTGCTCACAGGGGAGAAGCCGGTCGTGCCGCTGTAATCAGACTGAGGCAGAGGCAAAGAGCAGAGCTTACAGGCTCTACTGACAGACAGTGACTGTAAGGGTGACGTCTGTGGACTCACAAAGGTACCGTCTGTTTTCTGGACGGTTGAATCAAAGTTGTTGGAGCAGACGAAGTAAAGGTTTCCAGGAGAAGTCTGTGGGGGGACTTCAGACTAGGAGAGGAACCCATCAGTCTGAAAGTGGAACCACGGTTACATTTTTAACTGGATGAAGGAACGAAACAAATGTAAAGGAACCAAAGTCCTGAAGCTCCAAAAGGCCAACACCCTGAGACAGCGTCCACAGGCTGTTCTGGTTCTGGACCAGGGCTGCCACAGCTGTGTGAAAACCACCCGGGGGATTAATAAAGTTTTATTTAATCTAATAACTTTAATCTCAGCCAAACCGATTTACTCACGAACAAATAAAACCCTAAAAAAAGCCCAACAATAACATTTTTAGGTTGTCTAAGTGACTTATATATCACGTTTAACCTGAGTAGCGAAAGACGGCGGTGATCTGAAAACGATTTGTTGGGAGTTTGCGGTTCTCGGGCGCCTTCAGTGACCCTCGAGCTCCCGGTCAGCTGTCGAGCTGGTGGGTAGCAGACGTCTCCGAAAACGTCGAAGCACTTTTGCAAATATGCGGTGTCTTGATAAACGAGCAGATATTTGATGTTTACACAGCTACTTTCTCGCCTGAAAATATGTCAAAAGCTTATTTTGTGACCCAGAAAGATTAATAAGAGTAATTTTAAAACTAACTCGCTGCTGCCATTGTTGGAAACGGGAATTGGCTGGGCCGCGCTATGAATCCTGGGATATGGAAAGGGTCACGAAGGTTTTACACCAGACCCATCCTTCAAATCTGGGGGAAAGGATTGGGAGGAGTCTTTGAATTTGGACAGTCTTCGTCGTGTCGCTGTGACGTAATCAGCCTACAAATGCGGCCTCCGAAGGATGCGGCTCCTGAATTTGGACACAGCTACGATGCCGGAGGTTGCTTCTTCTTCTTCTTCGGGGTTTAACGGCAGCTGGCATCCTCGTAGATGCAGTGCTGCCATCTTCTGTTTCAGTCCTTTATTACACTCTTACAACCTACTTATTCCTGCGTCTTTCAGGATCTTACAAAGCTTCAAGTGACGCGTCGACTATTAAATTAGGCGTCGACGATTTTGATAGTCGACGTAACCGTGGCAGCCCTATACTGGACGTGGTTTGGTTATGAAACACGGACCAGAAAACTGATACTATGCAAATTATGCAGGAAACCGGCCCCCACCACAGACTCAAACACTGCAAACCTCTTCAACCACCTGCGCAAGAATCACATGACAGAGTATGCAGAGAGTTTATGGATGAGAAGCAAAAAGAGCCGTCGGGCGCTAAAAAATAAACCTCAGACTGCAGCACGCCGTGTAATAAACACTCACTAAGAGAACGGCGGCCGTTTGCATCGGTCAAAACACTCGACTCCAGCTACACGACGCGCAGCTGGAAACACTTCACGCCAGTCGAGCTGCCCGAGATTCACAGAATTTACAGAAAATGCATTATTGTGGGATTTATATCATTATCGGGATGAGAAATGTCTGTCGGGATATGAGCGTTTGGTCATATCGCACAGCCCTAGTGTCGGGTTTGGCTTTCACACTCTGACCAGCCGTGAGTCATTCCTGTGGGATTAGAGACAGCGGTCCCTCTTTGGCGGGCTCCACGTCCTTCCGTTGGTCCAGGTTCTGGTTCTGCTCGGCATAGTGGCTCAACAACCACCTCTCCACCTGCTGCAGCTCGCAGAGGTGGTGGAGTCTGTCCAAGATGGCTGAATGACGCCGAGGATAGCGGCGATCTCATTGGCAAGGAAGGAGTGGAGCTGGGAGCGAGGGGCCTGTACAGATGCAGTTTTATGTTTTCTCCAGACAAATAAAAACGAGAAACCACGGATTCTTCCTGCGGACGTTTGTCTGTAACATCTGAGAAGATCTCGGCACAAAGCCGAGGATCTCACATTCCATCAGCTCCTCTTCCTACGGAGCAGCTGAAGGATGGAGCAGAGAGGCTGTAATGGAAGCAAAGCCATAAGAGGATTAAATAAGGAGAGACAGGAAGAGACATTTAAGTAAATGCATGGTTGAGAGCATAATTCTGAATGAGAGAAAGCATTACGCAGAGAGGACGGACTGATGGCCGAGCGCCAGGAGAGCGAGGGATGAAGAGCGGCAAACCGCCAGGAGTTTGACACCGGAGAGCCGTAATGGAAGAGATGGAGGGAGCACTTGCCAAGATATCGATTTATAAATTACCCACAGTTTTGTGGCTCCGAGCTTAAAAAAAAGAAAGAGGGGGGGTAGAGCAGCAGTTAGTGGTAGAGATGGCACGATACCACTTTTTTATGTCCGATACCGATACCGATATCATAAATTTGGATATCTGCCGATACCGATATGAATCCGATATAGTGTTTTTTAATCAACAAAACTGTTTTTTAAATATCTTGCTGCATTTTGTATAAGTTCATACTCAAGTTTAAAACAACAACTACACTAAAGCTATTCTGTTATACCTGTATGCAAAAAAAAATATTTCATAGTTCAGCAATACTGATCAATCTAATAAACTTAAACCTACACCATCCTCCCTATTCTGGTATTTTAAAGAGTACTTAGCATAAATATTAAGCAACCTAACTAATAGGGTTCCAACTCCCAGCAACAACAAAAATAAATAAATAAAAAATAGGGAACCACCCCTCACGCTCCACCTCATGATGCTTAATCAACGTAATCAACCTTAATTTGATGCAGTGTGAAAAAAAATGCACAGAAATCAATTATTTTTCAAGAAATATTAAATAGATTCAACATCTTTCTTCAACAAAATTGCAGACTGCACAGATGGTACCTTCCCAAAGGGAAAAAGTACTATAGCTTACTAGGGTATATATATTAGACTTAATAGTTACTATATACAGTAATTGACTTCTATTCATTTTACATCAAATTAAAACTTTGGGTGTCAGATAATTATTTATTAAAAGCTCGACATTTTAAATGAGAATAAGAAAGAAAAGTATGTCTTTGTGCCCCCTTTTCCCTGTTCATGCCCTATCGGCCCCCCTGGCTAAACTTTGCTAGATCCGCCCCTGCACAGTTACCAGCGTCAGCTACGTAGAAAAAGATCCTGGAGTAGAAAGTAATATTAAATACATTCTAACAATAGCTGATCAAGCTTAAACGTGCTGCTGTTGTTCAGCCGCTGGTTTACTCTTTCTGGTGCAAAGTGGGCCAAAAACAAACTAGAGAGACAGACTCGCGACAGAAAAGCCGATCAGCTGATCGTTAAGCAGTTTCATGATTGAAGTAGCAGCAGGAGAGGCAGTCGCTCCATATATCGCTTGTTAAGCTTAACGCAGGAATGCTTTACATTCAGAGATGGACTTACACACTTGCTTTACTTCTCTCGGGATAACTTTGTCGGAGATGAAATGCTGGGTTGCTAGCGAAGCTCCAAATGCTATCCAGACCACCGACAGGTCCCGCATGCCACAGCCGCTCTATCACGTGATGCATACTGCTCTGACGTGCTAACGTTCTGAGGTGAGTTACTGCGTGTTGCAAGTTTTGTGAGGTGCTTTCGTGATATTTAATGGATCGATTACATTTTTTATTTTTCTCCGATATCCGATCCAGTAATTTAGGTCAGTATCGGACCGATACCGATACGTAATATCGGATCGGTCCATCTCTAGTTAGTGGTCCAATAATTCAATAATGTGTGAGCTGACAAGCAGGAAGGAGGCGGGGTGAACCTCCCAAATAAAAGCATCCGAGTTGAGCGTGCGTGTTATTTTAATAAAGAAGGAGACGACTGAAACTAAACTCAAAGGAAATTTTTGAAGCTCAGATAATTATTCAGAAATTTTCTCTTTTTTTACATTTTAGTTCAGAGTTTTGTTTTTTATTATTTATCTTTGATGCCATTAACTGTAAGGTGGGTCTAAATGTGGCGCTCCATCATCTACGTACAGTCTGTGGGTTCCACAGCTGTTGAGAATAAACATTAATGTAGTTCTTTAGGCTTTTATTGTGAAAAGCAGCGTTGTGCGTGTTTACAAAGGCAAACTGTTGCCGCGGCCGTCATCTTGAACTTTGCTGTCACTGATTTATCGGCCTTTCTTTCTTGCTGTCGCCCGTGATGGCGACACCGCCGTCCCCACTGCGGCGGTCTCGCTCAGTGTTTGATTACATTTGCCGGGGCGACAATTTGGAATCTGTTTGGGTTCGACTTCCTGTTTGTGTCCGAAGCTGCTCCGAGGATCTGTCGTCTCTTCTTCTTCTTTGTGTTTATTCTGAGCTGAATGGTGTCAAATGTATTTGTTGGCCTTAAAGCGTGAAAGTGAGAATCTGCAGGAAATAAGAAGATTTGTGCGTCTCCAGATTTTTCCAGTGAAATTGCTCCTGTGAACTGGGATCATGCTGTTCTTTAGTACGAGCTTTAACATGTTGATTCTAACATGCAGACTTTCTCTGATGCTGTAAAAACTTCACTGATAACAGACACGCTCACAGACTGGAGCTCGTTCACGCTTTTGTTCCCATCGTCCGTCTTTACCAGGAATTCTGTGCAAGCTTTAGGAAAAGTCTGTTTGGTGCCCCGACGATGGATCCGTGTGACATTACAGAGCTGCAGCTTTGTGTTAGAAACCGAGAAAAGTGTGAACATAACAGGAACATGACTCACCACCCTGGCATGAAAACAAAAGTGCGCCATCTGCTGTCCGCCACGCGTCACTACACGTGTTATAAAATGAGATGTTGTGAGTCTGTGGTCCAGGATGACTTCCACCCCTCTCGTAACGACCATCCGTCTGTGCTTCTGTCTAGGTGTCCACATTCTGATCGCGGTCGGCGCGGTGATGATGGTGGTCGGCTTCCTCGGCTGTTACGGCGCCATCCAGGAGTCGCAGTGCCTGCTGGGAACTGTGAGTCACGCTGAAGCTTCCCTGTGGACTTTCACACCTGCTAATAGTTTTAATGTTTCTTTGTGTGAGACGGTGCACGAATAACGATGTGAAAAGATGCCTCGCACCAGGTTTAGCTCCTGACTCATTTCCATCTGCAGGCCCACACAGCACGAAATAAACTGTAAGATATCAGGACACATGCTCAAGCATCCAGGCAAGGAAATCCCAAAAAGTTGAATCTGGACATTTTCAGAGAAAAAACGCTACGTCCTGATGAAGGTATCAAGCATTTAGGAATTCAAATCCCTTCCTTATTCTCAGACTTGTTTAAAGTAATAAAAACAGATTTAGAGCGATGCACAGTCCTGCCTCCGTCTCTCCTGCGTCGCATCGAGAGTATAGAACGAATGTGTTACCGAGACTTTTATACCTTTTTCAGATGCTGCCTGTAAACATTCCCAACTGTACATTTGATAATTTAGATAAACTTTTTTCCAAATTGATACGGCGAGGCAAACGTCCAAGGATCAAGTTTCAAACATTAAAACTGTCAAACTGCAGGGGGGGGGTCGGCTGTTCTACGAGACTCCTGACTGTACGGGATCGGTCTGAAACTCGGTGGCTAAACACTGAGAAGACAATATGTGAAAGATCACTGGACTCCCTGCTTTTTTCTAACTTGTGCGTACGGGGAACGGACGAGGCTCACACTAAAGATTTGGCGCAGAATCAAACAAACGTTTGGTCTTCCAAAAGAAATTTCAATGTTATCAAGCCTCTCCTCCCTGCAGGGTTTTTCTCCTACTGTGGAAGACTTCAGAGCAGGTCAAATAACAGGCGTCATAAACTTCGTCATGTTGTGAGGACCTGAGCTCATTTGAACAGCTGAGACGTCGGCTTCAGCTTCCTTCTTCGGACTGTTTTAGATTTTTTGACAAAACATAAAGACTGGAGGCAAGTTTGGAGCCCTCAGCCGTCGAGGAAATATCTCTAAAATATTTCAAAGTAATTCCTCCCCAAAGCTGATCAGTCATTTCTATAACTCATTTATGAGTTTCAATACAAGTGCAACTTTGGATATTAAGGCAAGGTGGGAAGCGGAGACTGGCACTCAAGTCTCAGAGCACACCTGGGAAGAGGTGTTCGGTGAGGCCCGAGTCTCCTCTGAGACTCGGGCCTCACCGAACACCTCTTCCCATCTGGTGACTAATTCTGGGCTGTGGAGAGAATTTAAATGGAAGGTGGTCATGAGATATTTTAGACCCCCAGACATCGTTGCTAAAATGAACCAACTCCCAACACTTGTTGGTGAAATTGTGGTACTCACTTAGCAACCCACTCACACATATCCTGGCCGTGTCCAAACATTAGCTCAGTTTGGAATAAAGCTCACTACAGTTTCCCAACAACCATTAACAAAGGACCAACAGTTAGTGAGTCTTACCAACAGCAAAACAAAGTCTCTCGTAAGAATCTTGCTCACAGCAGCACTAAAGTGTATCACCATTAAATCATGACCGGCCTTCATGTAATATGTGGATTGATAAAGTAAGATTGATCAGATGGAGGGAATAACATCTGCTCTGTGGATGCAGAGAGGCTTGTTCAGTGAGCGATGGCCCATACATGCTTATTGTTTCAATAATCCAGCAGAGGTTCACTTTTTACTGCTGCTAAGATCGTCTTATTTAATATTATCTGAAGTTTGTGCTTCTACGTTGCCTGCGTCTGTTCAACTTGTGAACATTGACAAGTGTAAGTTGCAAGGTTGTAAATTATAATAAAAAAGTTATAATAAACGCAGCAGCTGCACGGTTACCTGCACGTGTTCTCTGAGTCGGAGCTCAGGTAGAAGGACGCTCGCGCTCACCTGCTGTGTTTCTGGCCCGTCCTGCAGTTCTTCGCCTGCCTCGTCATCCTGTTCGCCTGTGAGGTTGCAGCTGGCATCTGGGGCTACATGAACAGGGACACGGTGAGTGTGCACGTTGACACTGCAGGTTAAATCGGGCATGCCGCTCTCTGATCGGAAAGCGTTTGGTCCTGGTTGACACCTGGGATTAAACATGCTTCATATAATCAGCAACCACAGACTGTACTGAGGATATGACCCAAAATTCATATCTCGATATTCTTTACCTTGTGTGAGTTATTAGTCATTAGTGTGCTTCTGTCACCAGGCAACAACTAATAACTTTATTTAAACTTTTGCAGGTTACAAAGGAGATGAAAATCTTCTACGACAACGCCTACGACAGCGCAATTAACAGCAATATGCAGGAAAAGAACAATGCCGCCACCCTTGTCCTGAAGGCCTTCCATGAGACGGTACAATGCAGATATATAACAAAATGATCATGTGAATATTTTCTTATAAAGTAAAGGGTTTTCTGAGGCGTCCTGAACCTCGTCACCTTAAAGTACAGCAAACACTGAGAACACGGTGCATGAAAAGCGGCAGAGCTGAGATAATCACACGCATGCTTTGAAGGTCACGTACAACTTGGACGTGTTGAATTTGGGAATAAAAGTTGGGAATACCAGGTGAGCTGACTTTGGAATTAGCAGAAACTAAACTCCAAATCAGAGAGATGCAGGTAGACGTCGGGTTGCACCACGCCCTCTGTTGGAGCGTCTCGTCTGTCACCGCGTTTTCACAAGAGGGTGGAGCCCTGAGTTATCGGCTAATGCTAGCTAACACGAGACCCTCACTAAGACGAACCTGCTAATCACAAACATTAAGTCCGAATCTTCAAACTTCACTCAGCAAACCGGAGCTCCGCCCTCTGTGACGGCCTGTTAGGACACTGACCTCACAGCAGTCGTGTTTTTGGTCACATGATGTCATTAAAAATGCTCCAACAGCACAAACACGGTGCAGTTAGCTGAGGTGCAGCTAGCAGCTACACCTAGCGGCTACATCCACCTGTCTGTCAAAGAGGCCACGCCCCTAATAATGCAAACTTTAAACCTTAATAGGATTTAAACAGGTGAGTTATAGAAACATCCTCCCCTGTACAGGAAACGATCCACAGAGACCAAACGGTTTGTGTAACAGGTTGTAAACATGTTTGTTTCTGCTGTAAAGTTGTAACACGGGAGTCTGCGGCCCCTTTTCCTAGAGTACCTACTCGGACTGACTTGGCACAGTTTGCCACGTTTTCCAGGGTTTTCCGTTAAAAACCAGGTAGTCTTTTAGTACCTGCTGGGGTTCTAAGTGATCCAGACAGGTACTAAAATGTGATGTCGTCAGACCGCACGCAACCGATTGGCTGGTCAGTAGCGTCACTCGACGAGTCACGAGAGCGTCTCGTTCACAAAAATCAAAACTGCCATTTTTGAAACTCGGCTGCAAAACAACGCCGTGATCCCCCGAGTGTGACGAACACCCACAGACCGAGCAGCAGGTAAATATTAGCTTCGATGTCCACCTTTGTTGGAACGTTCAGATGCGCCGACGCTTTGCTATGACGAAAGGCGTGCAAACAAGGTACTACTGGGTTATAATGGAAAACCAGTCGACCCGAGTAGGTCAAATGGAAAAGGGGCTTATGGGGACGGACTCATTGCTGCTTCTGCTGGACATTAGAGGAACTGCAGTTGTGGTGCTTGTTTGTCGGAGGTTTCCAGGTCTTTACTGTGTTGTCTTTGTGTTTCAGCTGAGCTGCTGCGGTAAAGGCACAGGCACTAACCTCCTTACACAGCTCACAGACAGAACTGGAATTACCAATATTTGCCCCAGTAATACATTCACGGTAAGTACAATCATTTATTTCAGTGGTTTAATCTTTGCTCGCATGCTTCTGGCTCACGGGGAGAACAAGCAGGACCATCATTTAGCTCTCTGCAGAAATCATGAAGTTAGTCAAAAAAGCTCCATAAACTTTGCTGTGAGACATTTTCTCTCTGCTGTATACTTGCACCAGGCAAACGCAGGGGGCGGGGTCATTCATGTTTGTGTCCTGTCTCACCATCAGGAACACGAGCCTCTCGGCACGACTCGGTGCATTGATAGCGTTGGCGGGTTCTCATGTGCTGCTGTAAAATAATCTGCTCTTGGTAACCTGACGCAGTCACGGGGGGCTGTTCCACTTCCTGTTAAACCGTGGTATCGAAAGTAGTTGCAGTTCACCCGAGAGCACAGCAGGGGGCGCTTTTAGTCCACTGAACAGAAGTGAATGGAGCTAGACTGAGATAAAAACGTATATTTAAGTTTCAGTTAAATGAATGGAAGTGGTTGAGGCTGTGCAGCTGCTCTCCACAAACCGAGAACATTTCACTTCAAAGTAAAAGTCACATCTTTTGAGACTTTTACTTTGAAGGTACATCGTCTCCATTTTCAGTTTGTGTCACACGTTTTTTTTTTACCACATAGCCAGCAGTGTAAGTAAAGACTTGCCAGACAAAAGATTTAGAGAACATCGAGACAGCAAAAGCCTCAGAGTCCAAAGATCTGCAGGAGGCTGTTCTGTATGCAGCCTGCAGCTTCACACGAGGCTTAACTCCACTTGTTGGCAGCGTTACTGAAGTGACCCGAGGTCGGTGCAGAGCTGCGCGGCTGCCAGAACACAGAAGTGTTTAAAAGAAGCACTTTTTACTTTGTCTGTTGCTGATTTCTGTGAGAGGAAACTCATCAGGAGGAGGTGGGGCCTAACGCGCTGAACACGTGGACACAGCAGGAAGCTAAAGTAGCGTTAGCATGAATAAATGAAAGCAGTGTTACAGAATAAATGAGCTGAAATATTAATGACTGATAAATAAATGAGTGTGTGTGAGCTGAGGTGGCTGTAAGAGAGAAGCTCACAGATGATGTGTGATCAGCTGTCTCTATGGCAACGTTCACTCTGCAGGCGAAAGCGCATCAAATCCGGCGTTTTTGACCCTCTGCGACCCACATGACAGCGTGAACGGCACAAATCCGATATTTTTAAATCTGATCTGGGTCACTTTCGTATGTGGTGCTGAATCCGATACATATCCGATGTTTCAGAAAGCGACTGCTGTTTGATTGTCATGTCGCATTAAATCCGCCTTTTACGTCACTGACACAAGACAGACTCCGATTATCAGCGCCGGAGAAGACATCGTGAACACTTCCTGTCCATCCAGTACAACTGTTGGGAACAACGTTGGAGAAACGTGAACATTTTATTTGTTCTGTATAATCTGCAGCTATCCTCTAAAACAGCAACAAGGATCATTATTAGGCCAAATGTAGAAAACACAATAACTTTATAACTTAACATAAAGTCCGAAGTCTTTATATTAAGGCCATCAGTCACACATACTGTTGCTCTGGGTGTAAACAGAGCGCGTTGTGTGTGACATCTTCTTTTGCGCATGCGGGCGCTTTGAGCGTTCACACTAGAGCGCGTTTGCTGTCGCATTTTGTTTGTAGTGTGAACGAGCAGACAAAAAAATCGGATTTGATCAAATAATTTGAATTGAGCATCAAGACCTGCAGAGTGAACGCAGCCTGAGACTGGTCCACAAACAGGAAGTGAAATTCCTAAACATTAAAACAATAAAGTTTTTCCTCCATCTATCCAAAACTTAAAATAAAAGATTCCTCAAATGAAATCGTGGTTTAAGAGAATAAAGAAATGCCGACACGTGGTGTTTGTAAAAATGTGAAGCAGCAGGAGAGCAGGATGCATTCTCTCTGATCTCCAGTAGGTGGCGTGTTTGAATGTTTTGTTTTTGCTTTGCAGAACTGCCACGACAGAATCAACGAGCTGTTCCACGATAAGATTTACCTGATCGGCATCGCCGCGCTGGTGGTCGCCGTTATTATGGTGAGAACATGAACATCACACAGTGCTGCTGCTCGTAAATGTGCTGAAGGCTGAGGGGCAGCTTCGATTGTTTCAGAGAGGATACGTCCTCATACAGTCATCCTCAGCCACGTAGAAGCCCCACCCACTTGCTCTTTAAACCTCCTGTGTGAGGGGCTGCCAATCAGAAGGTTGACTGAAAAAGGGAGGAGCTGAAAAAAGAAGCTTATTTTAGATGAACTGAGCTCAGTGTAAAGTAAAGATTATTACAAACTGTGAATCCACGGCTGCAAATATGAAGCTAGAAATGAGTGGGATAGACCCCCTTGAAGATGAAGGTGACCCCTGACCTTTCCTCAAGCACCATTGGCCCTTTTTAGCTCATGAGCATGAAAAATCGTATTTTATTGGGTAGTCTTTTGGTTTTTGTGGCTGTATGTAGGACAGCACTGAAGTCTGTGAAACGCAGAGAAAACCGAGTCTTTCCTGGTGCGTTAGTGAAGCTGATGCGCTGCTGCTCCCTCGGTCAAAGACGACCATCCCACCTTCTCGTGTCAAAAAGAGTCTCAGTGATAATCAGGAGGCGTTAAGGCGGCGCGAGCGCATGAATGCTGTCGCCGAGTGGAAATCGTAGATGCTGTAATGATGTAATGTTGTGACGCAGCCCTGACAGCTTCCTCTTCTTCCTCAGATCTTCGAGATGATCTTCAGCATGGTGTTGTGCTGCGGGATCCGCAACAGCCCCGTGTACTAAAGCGCCGGGGCTCCGGCCAATGAACGAGAAGAGGACGACCTCGCCCTCTCCTTCGTTTGTTTGTTTTTTTATAACCAGGAAATGCCACATGTATTGCTTGCTGGATTTTAGTCAGCTGTTAAAGACAATATCCTGTTTTTCTTACACTGTCAAAGATCATTTTTTATTGTTATTTTGTTAGTCACAGATGCTGTTATGCATATTAGAGCAGTGTTTAATGTAGATATGCTGTCACACACGGTCCAGGTGCTGTAATCTGATTAGTTTACTGCTGTCCTGCCTACGTCCACGCTCTCATATCGGCCTTTTCTGGATGTTATCCCCACGTTTTCTGTATAAACTGTATATAAATATATGTGGACAGTGCTTCATGTCTGCCTGAGCATGGAGGTTGTTTATCATGAGCTTTGTTCACAAACACTCTGTGGATTGATCCAGACTGAAGGCATACATGACCGGCGCACTCTCTCACACACACACACACACACACACACACACACACACAGACAGACACACACACACACACACACACACACACACACACAGACAGACACAGACAGACACAGACACACACACACACACACACACACACAGACAGACACAGACACACACACACACACACAGACAGACACAGACACACACACACAGACAGACACAGACACACACACACACACACACAGACAGACACAGACACACACACACACACACACAGACACAGACACACACACACAGACACACACAGACACACACACACACACAGACACACACACACACACACACACACACCCCCCTCTGGTCATACTGTGGGATGTTGTCAGGAAATGCAATGTTTAATCTGAAGCTGTAACCAAAGTCCGTGACCTCTGACCCCGTTTGCTTTCTTTCTGCGGTGGTAAACTATGATCGTCATGTCAGAATCAGAGCCTCAGAGTTTAATGTTCGCTTCACTCCTGCAGTCGTGTACTGGTCACGTGTGTTTCCCAGCAAACCGGTTGTCCTGGTAGGCAGCTGGTTGTGTTTGCTCACAAATAAAACTATGGGCTGCTAAAAAGGATTCAAAGCAGAAATTTAAAAGCCCACAAATAATAATTAATGTTGCTTCTTAAATTCATGTCATATTTGGCACATTTGAGTCATTTTGTGCATTTTGCCCTTATTTTGAAATCCCCGTACTTACAGCCCGTCCGGTTGAGCCTCGGCAGTCTAATCTGACATGTTTATGTGGTCATCGTCCCTCCACCTTCGTTAGCCGCGCACTAGCAGTTCATCTGTTGTGTTGTCGTCATGGTAACGAGCGTGGCTCTATCGGCGCCGTCCGAGCTGACCCGTGCACGTGCAGAGCGCCTTCCGTCCCAACTGTTCCCGCCTCATCGGCCGACCGCTAGCTGCACAGCCCCGCGGGCCTCTAACCTCTCCTTTAAATCATAGCGTCTCGTGTAACCCTCCATATAATCGTAGCTTTTCTCAACCAATTAAAACTTTGCCTTGTTAACTAAGTGGCGCTGGACAGTGCGACGTACAGCTCTGATGTATCGTACTAATGAAAATAATGACGGCTGTAGAAACAGTGTATGCCTTTCTTCTCTTTGTATCGTAATATCTGTCTGGTACGTCATCACAGGAGGAAGGGGAAGGTTTTGTGACAGCGCCGATGAAGCGTTGATGCTGCCTTTTGAATAACCGCTGCATAAATCTCCTCTCTGCTCTGTAGACTTTGGTTTGCCCAAATATAAAGGGAATAAATGTATTTTACAAATAACCTTTCAGCTCTTCTTGTCTTTTATTTGACGAAAGGTGACTGTTGGAAGAGGGGGTCGCTTCTACCTTCAGTCAGGGCTTGGTGGTTGTTAGCGAGTGCAGCAGTGTGAGCTCCTTAGTCGAGCTTTGGTTGGCATCAAGGATGCTGCACTTGTTGCTTTCATATATTTGAGAGCACAGGTGTCAAACTCGAGGGTGTCCTGATGAAATTAGCAGCTCAGCAAGACTTGACTCGATGCTGAGGAGGCGATTCAGCATTTGATTCATGTTACATCAGGAGTGAGTGAACGTGGTGCACCTCAGCGTGCAGTCGGCTTTATTCAGGTGTGTTGCAGCAGCGACGCATAGAAGCGTTTCAGCAAAGCGGCCCTCGAGGACTGCAGTTGTACTTGTATAACCTTGTGGTGCAGCCTGCATTACCTGTGGCCTCCTGCGGGCTTTTTGGTAGGTCCTGTTTGATTTTCTGTCACTTTTCCTCCCGCTAAGAGTTTCACGGCCACGCTGACACACGGATGGACCTGCTGATGATCCCTGGCAACCGTAGAAGACCAGCAGCTGCTTCAAACGTCTCAGCGATGTTAAAGATGTCGGATGGCACCAAATCTTCTTCATCTCAACGTCACAAAATCAAAAATCCTGTTTTTCAGAGAAACCGTTATCCTTGTCTAAAGATTGAAGGTTCTTTGTCTCACGCGTAGTCACACAGTGAGCTGCTGCTTTAGAAACAGGAAGTAAACGATTGCTGCGTGTTCTGTTTCAGCCTCGTGTTAAAGTCAAACTTGCACTTTTATACTTGGACATAAGTCACACATTTCATCTCACATCAGCTGTTTTTACAGCATTTTCTGCTCCACCATCTCTGATTAGCATCAACATGGTACAAAGTTTGAACAAGTCCAATTATTTCTGCAAGTTTTTGGCTTCAGATATCAAATATTTTTGAACATCAATAGTTTTGGAAAACTGTGTTTTGACCTTTCGGGACCTTTTTTACTCACTCACGCAATGTTTGAATATTAAAGTCTGAAAGTTTCACTGATCTTTACCATAAAAGTAGGTCAGGGTGTGTAAACTGGTGCAGTCAGTGTTAGTCAGCACTCTGCTAAACTCCCACATTTGAGGGGGCACTAAGGAAAAACTTCATATGGCAGGGCTGCAGACTAACGTTTGTCACGGCTGCACTGGTGTGCCGAATTTTTTTTCCCTTATGCGCACCCAAATTTTTCAGCCGCATCGCTTAACACGCAGTTTTACATGCGCACTTTTAAGGAGGTTTTTCAGCCCATGCAGACAATATTCATTTGTAAATGATGAACTAACAATCTTTTCAACACAAAGTCCTTTAGTTGAAGCACATTTCTACCAGAAAGTTGCTGAAAAACTGCTTGTGCTTAAAGTGCTTTGGCAATATTGTAGACAATGTTGAACTTAATCATCACATCGACCTCTGGCGACCTGTTTGCTGCCTGCCGCTGAAAGGCCGTGGGGAGAGGGGACACCTGCGCATTTATTGCAGCGTATAACGTGTTTCTGGATACACTGCTGCTTTTCAGCGCTCAGAGGTTGATGTCTCCATGTCAGAGCTGGCTGTGAATTTCAGACCTTAACAAAAATGTAGCAATAGTTCTTTTCATCTTTTCTCATTACCCACAGGCTGCTCACTAGAGCTGCGTCTCATCACTGATTTCACTCAAACCGTCGCGACATAGGATTTGTTTTTTTGGTCGCACTCTAGAGTCAGGTCACTGTTTTTGACTGGTTTGTATGACTTGTGTGTGTGAAACACGTGGCTGCAGTATTTGATCAGCACAACATGAAAGCTAATCTAGAATAACGTGTTCTTTATTTAGCAACTAAAGGTTTCATGTTAAAAATCCTTCTGTGCTATATTTTGGCGTTACTGTGAAATTTAACGTTGTCCTGTTCAGAAACTGTCCCTCGATGTCTTTTGCAAAGTAAAGGTAATAAAGGCCCTGATGGGGGGGGGGGGGGCTGCTGGCTCTTCGTGGTGCAGCCTGCTTATTGTACACGTCCTGTGATGGATGCTGCAGATCAGCAGGGAGCGCTTCAGAGCGCTTCAGGACACCTACACCAGGAGATGCCGGACTAGAGCAGATACTGAAGGACCCGTCCCATCCTGGCAACAAACTGTTCCAACTTCTGCAATCTGGTAGAAGGTTCCGCATCTTCCGGGCAAGGACAGAGAGACTCAAGAGGAGCTTCTATCCCCAAGCCATCCGTGCCCTAAACACACACACCCGCCCTCTCACATCATCTATAATTGACTGAGACAGGACTCTTCCAGACACTAAACCAAGGCACAATGTACATTTCAAATTCCTTTAATTTTAAATATGTTTATATTGTCTATCCTGTAAAATAGTCAGATGTCTATTCATATTAATGTACAGAATTCCCCTGCTTGCTGCTACTACTGCACATTCACCCAGTGTATATACTATATATATATATATAATATATATATATATATATAATGTTCTTCCTCTACACCCCCCCCCCCCCCCCCCCCCAATTTTTGCACATGTCGAGGAGCGTGTCAGGCTACATTTCACTGTGTGTTATACTTGTATAACTATGCATGTGACAAATAAAGAACCTTGAACCTTGAAACGCTCGCCAAACACGCTTTATGGTGCAACCCGGGCCTGACGCCCTACAGGATGGCCCCCGTGCCCCCACCTCCTCCACCCTTTCTCCACCATTTATTCCTTTTTCATTTCAGTGTTTAAAGTTAAAAACCTATTTTAAAGTTCTGTAACTGTTTCAGTCGATGGACGATCGTGTTACAGAATCATGATCGCGTCTGATCACGGCGGAGAGATTTCCCTGTTACGGGAGTCGAGGTCTTTGGGCAGCGCTGACAAACAGCTTCTCTCCTGCACTCGCTTGGCTGGGAGGTTGATTTGTGGCGTCCTCCTCCCCCCCCACCATCCTTTTTGTTCTTTCCCCCCACACCACCTTCATTTGTTTCCACAGGATGTGTGAGGAGTTCCCACAAACGCCGTTTACTAATCATGAGGACTGTCAGACCATGAGCTGAGCCTGTCCTCGTATTCCTGCCGGTTTTCCAATTTCCTGTCCTGAGATGCTCTGTGATCCAGCCCTCGTCCAAAGAGGTCTTTTTAGGGAGGCGGTCTCGCTCTTTATTAGTTTTGTTTTTTAGTTGAGATTCATCACAAACAGTAAAAAAACAAACTGGAAAGAATCAAACGAGTGAAACTTCTTCTGGGCTGAAACCTCAGCTTGTCTGTAGCTTTGTTGCCTCTAAACAAAATCAGAGCAGCGTGTTCTCTGCTGCACACCGCAGGGCTTTCTGCACATATTTCTGGGTTTGTGAAAGTCACACAAAGAGGTCGTGACCTGTGTGTGTGTGTGTGTGTGTGTGTGTGTTGCTAAATGCAGTCCTGTGTGCATCCAAACCCAGATGGGGTGGTTTGTGTGAAAGTCCGTGGTTTCTGCAGCAGGATCCCTCCCTGCTCCCTCCTGACGTATTGCTGCTCCTCACTCTCGCCTTCCCAGACCTCCCCCAACTATTTCCACATTCCTGGACCCTTAAACAATCACGATCTCTCGACTTATTTCACAATCCCGCTCGTACCCCTGTTCAAAAGTTGCTAAAGAAGCACAGAAGCCAGCTAACTTTCTGTCGGTACACATTAGAAACACACGTCTGAGTGTGAGCACGTTGTTTTTGTGAATCGACAGTCGAGTTTGGAGCTAAACGTCTGACCCCGGCTCGGCCCTTCTGTCGGCTCCTCTCATTTATCAGGATTGGGTAAGAAGGGTTATTTTCATCGGCTTGCATAACGTACAGACGTGTAACCCTGACATCATGCTTCACCAAAACTGATGACAGACACGTTTTCTAACTTCTACTCATGTTCACGGCACCAAAGTTCAAAGTGACCATTTTTCTTCATGAGTCATTTACAGCCGCTCTCGAAGGCGGTTAAACTCAAACCTACTCTTTGTTTCCACTCATGTATCTCCCGTTCCACTGGTGGATGTTCATATTAAACAACACTCAGTTTATCAGGTTGTTTCCACTCCTCGACCTGAGAGATGAAGCCAACTCTGAAACTCGAAGCCTGCAGTTCCTCTGGCGTCCAGCAGAGGGAGCAGTGAGTCAGTCCCCATAGACTCCAATGTTAAAACAAACATGTTTACAGCCTGATACACAAAATGTTTGGTCTCTATAGGTAATTTAGTCCTTCATAACACCTGTTAGGGGGGGTTATGAGCTCAGGTGGTAGAGCAGGTCACCGACTAACTGGAAGGTTGGTGGTTCGATCCCAGTCTGCCTGCCAAGAGTCCTTGGGCAAGGTAAATGGCCTGTATTTATCTAGCGCTTTACTAGTCCCTAAGGACCCCAAAGCGCTTTACACATCCAGTCATCCACACATTCACACACTGGTGATGGCAGCTACATTGTAGCCACAGCCACAAGGTATCAACCCCAAGCTGCTGTCGGACGCGTCCATCGGAGCATGAATGTGTGTGAATGTTAGAAACAGCACAGACAAATGTACTTGTGTCAATGAAATGTCCAAGCTGTAAAAGCTTTGAGCCTCAGAGTAGGAAAGGGGCGTGGCCTCTTTGACTGGTAGGTGGATGGCTTCACCTGAGTTTGACGTGAAGCAGGTATGTGGTCTCTACACTGCTGAACACTAATCTGTTTTTATTTGGGTTCATGTTTATTAATATTTGCGGGAACGGAGAGGTCACGGGGGCTGCGGTGACGTAAGCGTGTGAGGTCAGACCTCCTGTGTACTGGTTGTCTTGACAGCAGGTGGATTTTAGACCCCCCGCCCCCCACTCTCGGGCCCCGCCCACAGACGCTGGGCTGACGGAGCGCCGTTTCTTTGCAGACACTCGGAGCTGCGCTGCGCACCGGACGGTCCGCTGTTCGCCGGAGTTCGCTTGGAGCCTTTTTTCTTTGTTCGCTCGGTGAAGCGTCAGGATGAATGTGGGGATCCCGGAGGGCTGCTTTCTGTCCGCCCTGCAGCCCAACTCCTCCTGCACCGCTTACGTGGTCCCCTCGGACGGCCCGTCTCCGGACCCAGTGGCGAAAGCTCGGAGGGTCCGGGAGCAGGTCCGGATGCGGCTGGCTGAGAGGAAGTCGTCCTCCCTGAGCAGGCTGGAAGGATCAACAGGTGAGAGCTTGAAAGTGCAGAGTAACGGGCTGAGTAAGTCTCAGTAAAGTACACCGTGGAGTATCTGTTACCTCCTCCTGGAATTCAACCAACACCTCCCTGAGCTCATTGCCCCCACCCGAAAGTAGCGGTCAGGGGCGTTTCCAGGATCTCTTTTCAGTGGGGCCACAGGGGTCCCCACAGAAACATGTAATGAGTTGGCTTCAGTTTTAAAAAGAGCAGCGAGCATAAGAGCAGAGGTGACGGTGATAAACACAATATTCCAGCATGTGTTCACACAGAGAGCCATTTAAAGTCTGTCAGTTATTGATGGGGGGGGGGAGAACTGAAGCAGCGATCGCAGCACAATAAGCCACGGATTTAATGCTTCACATCCTTCTGTCCACGGTCCCGTCGGTTAGTGCGTGGAAGTAAAAACGAGGAGTAATGTAGTGATCGGATCAGGTGGTTCTGGGGGAGTCTGATGTATAAGCTATGACTCGCTTGGTGCTAAAGGGTTAAAAATGTGCACTCACTGGAAAATAGTTGTTGTAGCCAGTGTGAGCTTCACAGTAACCTCCCACGTCAGAGTCATGATGATTGTCAGGCTTTAACCTGCTTTAACTATCACGTGAGTCTCTGCTCACTTTTGTTCTTACTTTTATTCTGAACTTTTCCAAACTTAAGGAAGGAAAATGTGGTTTGAGTTCAAAGATAATAACTCCCCCTGACAGTGATGATCAGACTGATACCAAAGAGCTCGTTTCATGTTAAACACATTTATCTCTGTGAGTTTATCCTTCATTATTCATGGTCAGTCGCTTTAATGTTACAGCTGGTTTTAGTGACGCATGTGCCGATGCTGTACGTACAATAACACATTACCACGTATTAGTACCGGGCTTGACTTCCATACTTTGAGTTTGAGGTGAATTCCCCCCACAGGGGTGCTTTATCCTCCGTGGGGGCTAAATCTCGTCAGCCTCACACTCATCCTCGTACCGCTGCTTCACCTAAAAATCACCTCGAGCGTGTTTCCCATCAGCTGCCAGTCCACGTCTCACATCTTTGTTGCCCTCCGTGTTTGCAAGGAGACATCCTGAAACATCAGGGAGAGCTCCAGTTGTTGTCCAGGTCAGAGGTCAGTGCGCGTCACGGCGTCCAGCTGGTCGCTCCACGCCTGTGATTGTGGCTAGAGCAGGGCGATATGACCAAAAATATTTATCACGATATATATTTGAAAATTTGCGATAATGATATAACCGACGATATGATTGAGACGAGACTCCACAACTTTATTAGTAAAAAAAATCACTGTGTTTTCACTTAAACAAGCAGCTGTTTTTTATCTGCATTAAAGTTCTATAAAATGTAACAGTGCAAATGCAAATTCATTGCTGACAGTTTAACCAAAAAGCATTTCCAGTGGAAACTGGCCGACGTATCCTCAGCATCACCATGTATAATGTCCACAACACTTAAAAAGAGCTTATACACACACAATACGGTAACATGTTGAACCACAGTACGTATCACTCCGCGAGGCTCCGCCTACGACAGCCGTAACGCTCCGACAATCCATCAAGTGGTGCGGCTTCGTAGCTTAGCAAAGTCGTACTGAAGCATTTGACAGATTTTCGAGCGCCGTGCACATAAAATCGTTTCCAGAAACACAACCAGAGTTCATACATCAGGCACACGGGATTATAAGGGGCTCTGTCGACTTTCAGAAAATCAAAGGATTAATTTTAAGTGCGCCGTATTTTCCAAACAACACGGTAATAACGACGGCCCGCTAGCATGCGCTACCAAAAATAGTGCTTTGTTGTGTGTCTGACGGACGAAAGCTAAACCAGTTCCACACCAGTGAAGCTGCAGCATTTTTACAAACCAGTTCAGGTTCATTGGTTTCATTCCTATCGTTGCCCAACATTACACCGGTATCACCGTGAACGGTATGATATGGCCCAGCCCTAATTGTGGGAATTTCCTCCACTATCTGATCTGTGGGAATAAATTACCACTGGCCCTGTGCTCAAATCCTCCAGAGCTGTAATCCAGTAGCTTTGGGGGTAAATCATGTCTGAAGGTGTGCTGATGCCACCCTGGTACTCGAGCCCTGGTGAAACAACTGTCATGTGTAGTTTCTCTGAGGAGTGTGCGGTGAAATGAAAGGTCAGCTGATGGTGTGTTTGGACCTGCTGAGCGAGGCTGTGAAATGTTTGGCAGCTTAGACAGAGCCTGAAACTCCTCCAGCTCCTTCCCTTTGTTACATCTGTACAGAGCATACGGCAAACACACTGCTCACTGTCAGCGTTACCAAGAAGTGAGTATCAAGCATATAAAACATGGCAGCCCTAAAGAAGGTGTGACTGTGTAAATACTTTGGGCTGCAGATCATCGTTCTGCAGAGCTGAGACACCAGAAGCTCGTTCAGTGTGGACGGATCGTTTTCCCACCTCAGTATCTGCACGTGTTCAAAGAAACAGACGCAGAAATCTGCTTTTGGGGCGGCTGTGGCTCAGGAAGTCGAGCGGGTGATCTGGTTGTCAGAAGGTCGTGGTTTGATACCCGGTCCGTACGCTGTCTCTGGGTGAGGTGCTGAACCCCGATACCAGCAGTACTCTGAGTCAGTACTCGCCCACTTTCAGTTACACCGCAGCTTATGAGCTACAGCAGCACGATAATATTAATATAAGAAACCACAGACCCCGCCCCGCCCCTCTGTATGATGCAAATAAACATGGTGAATGTTCATGTTCTTCTTTCAAGCTGAAGGTTTGGCAGGTTTGTTTAATCCAGTGTGAAACATCTGGACTGTGAGCTCATTTCCCAAAACTCTGTGACTTTTGCTTCTAACGGTGTCGTTCTGGATGCGAACCCAGCGGAGGCAGTGGCGCTTCTTTAGAAATCCTGCGTCTCCGAGCTCTTCCCGACACGTTTGAATCTTTGTGCCAAACGGCTCCTTCAGCCTCTAATCGCCTCCACCGTGTGTCTGCTGGATCTTTATTCCATCACTGGACCCGGGCAGGTCCAGATGTTCACATGAGCCAGTTTTACTGAGTTAGTCTGAGATCTGAGTCGCAGCACGAGCTCAGCTTTCGCTTTGTATCCAGAAATGATGAGCTGCGTGTTAGAAGAGACCGCAGAGCTTTAACAGACTCGACCTTCTTATCAGGGTCATCCGCAGAAAAGGTCACAACTGGAGTTTAAAAGTGGGACGGAAGTGATGTTTAGGGTGCACAGAGGGACTAATGAACGACGGGATCCAGCTGGCTTTTGGGAAATTGAACATTTCTTCTACTTCTTTGAAAGTTTTTCTCAGGAACTTTCAGGATTTATTCAAGCCTGTGCAGACAGATTGAGGCTAATCTGACAGTTTGCAGTGAACAAAGGAAAGTTTAACATGACGTCAGAAGTGTTGGCGTCTTTTTAGAAAGAAGCAGCAGCCGTGATGGGAAACTGATGCTGCCTGGGTGCAGCAGATAACACTGTTGCTTTAGAGACGACCAGTCTGTGCTGGGTGTTCACAGGGGTGGAGGCGGGCGAAGCTCGCCTCTGTCACGTTGGATGCTTTTCGTTTTTGACTCTCTGGTTCGGGTAAAAACGAGAAGAAGCTCGATGGTGTGCTGTGGTCAAATACAGCAGCAACCCTGCACGATGAAAGCAAAGCTAAATGCTGAGCGGCTGTAATTTGAACTGTGAGCCCAACACAGGCGACATCAGTCTGTTTATTGTTCACAGATGTGAATTTGTGTGAAGCCGTGTGGGTGTTATTTCCACCGTTTCCTGTTTTTTCCCCTCTTTACGGAAAAGTGCAGTGTGACATCACAGATTCCCGACCGGATAAAATGTTAAACATGGATGTTTGACCCCAGAACGTTAATAACACAGAAAGAAGAAGAAAGGCGGGGTGTCTGTTTGGACATCAGCAGTCGGTGAGGAGGGGAACTGTGATGATCCACATCTGTTTTCACAAAGAAGGTCTGGGAGAGGAAGGAGACCCCCCTCCTGACCTCTTGGCTGATAAAAGAGGCCCTCGGTCTGACCCACAGAGTCAGGATGTGTCTGCATGGAAGCACATGTTAAATATTCTCTTATTAGTAAAAAGAGGCGAATCTCCTCATATTTAATATCAACAATGAAATAACTTCGCCTGGTCCGAGCTTACGGGGCTCAAGTCCTCAATATTCAGTAAGCCTGTTTTTCAGGAGCAGCCAATGGGATGTGACTGATGACGGAGCCCCTCCCTGCTCCGTTGGTATTTTGAGCACTGCTTCAAGGAGCACGTAAACACAGCGGGCCTCGTTCACGACCAGCGTGAGCGCACTAATGTGCGATTCATCGCCTCTTTCTCACCTGACCCCGACGTGATCTGGCGGCGTTCACAGAGCCTCTGTTTTTGTTTTGGAGTAAAGCTCCGTGGGGTTCAGGTCAGGGGTCTGTGCTGGAAAGTCCTCTTTGTTCTTCAGATATTGAGGTGTGTTTGCTTTGCTTCAGTTTCCTTCTGCGTAAAGATCAAACTGGAGGCTGGACTGATGGTTCTCCCGCTTCTCCCTGCAGCCACACTTGAACCAAGATTCATCAACAAGCTTCGAACTCTGGGAAAAACCCTTCGGTGTAATTAACGTCACTCAGCGCATTTGTTGCACACCCTGGTTGATCAGGAAGAGGAAACAAGAAAAAGGAAGCTAAAGCTAATGCTGCAAAGGCCACAGATGAGGAAACAATTATTAGCCCACCAATGAAATTCAAAGTTTAGTCTAAATTCTCCCAAGTGCTTTTTTAAGACAGAGGAATTTTCATCACTGTAAAGGATCAGTTATCTCAGTTTGTACATGATAACAAAATCATTTCAGGATAAACTAAAATGACCAAAGTCAATATTTTTAGCCCCTCAAAAACGAGTGGGAGGAGTCTCTGCCGATTCTGCAGCTGAAGCCTCCTTTGGTCCTTCTTTGTTTAACTTGCGCCTAAACACAACAACAGTCGCCTCAAGGAGCTTTATATTGTACAGTAGAGCCTACAATAATACACACAGAGAAACCCAACAATCATATGACCCCCTATGAGCAGCACTTTGGTGACAGTGGGAAGGAAAAACTCCCTTTTAACAGGAAGAAACCTCCAGCAGAACCAGGCTCAGGGAGGGGCGGGGCCATCTGCTGTGATTGGTTGGGGTGAGAGAAGGACGACAGGATAAAGACATGCTGTGGAGAAAGGCTCCAACAGCACAAACACGGTCCAGTTCAGGGACTCCAGTTAGCTGAGGTGAAGCCTAGCACACAGCTAGCAGCTACAGCAGAACCAGGCTCAGGGTCAATCCCCCGGCAGCCTACGTATATTGCAGCGTAACTAAGGGAGGATTCAGGGTCACCTGGTCCAGCCCTAACTATATGCTTTATTAAAAAGGAAAGTTTGAATCTTGAAAGTAGAGATAGTGTCTGTCTCCTGAATCCAAACTGGAAGCTGGTTCCACAGAAGAGGGGCCTGAAAACTGAAAGCTCTGCCTCCCATTCTACTTTTAAATACTCTAGGAACAACAAGTAGGCCTGCAGAGCGAGAGCGAAGTGCTCTAATAGGGTGATATGGTACTACAAGGTCATTAAGATAAGATGGACCTGATTATTTAAGACCTTGTATGTGAGGAGCAGGATTTTGGATTCTGGATTTAACAGGAAGCCAAAACAGGAGAAATCTGCTCTCTTTCTAGTCCCTGTCAGGACTCTTGCTGCAGCATTTTGGATCAGCTGCAGCAGCACGGGGGTCTGAGCCCGTGGACAGCGAGCAGCCACACGACTTCATGTTTGCGGGCTTGGAGAAAACTGTTATATTCAATATTCAGTAATACTCGCCCTCTCTGTCCTATAACAACACTGACCCAGAGCTCTTACTGCAGGGAGCAGGACTAACCTTACGCTTTGGCAAAGAGCCGGTGTTGTTAGAGTCTCTGACCTGTTTGAGAATTTGAGATTTAAAGCATCTGATTCACTGGAAGCTCAGTGCGACATATCAAATAGAGCCTTCAGCGGATATTTACAGATCAGTGAGTCCCAACAGAGTCTCGTCCTCTTTATCCAAACTCTGTTCTGAAGCTTGAAGCTTGAATCCTTTCACGAGTTTGCCTTCCATAGTTTCAACATGCAACAGGTATAAAGGTGTTGAGGGTCGGTCCTCGATTCTCCTGACCTCCGGCCTTTTCTGATGTATCGATCATCCGGCTCTGAATCCTGATTCAGATGGTTCACAGAAAGAAAGAAAGATGCAGAGCAGCTTTACTCAGGCTGTGAGAAAGCTCTGAGCACTGATGTCATGTTTCCTATTATCACTGTGCTGCTTAGTCAGCAATGTTCTGCTGGAAACTGGAGGCACAGCTGCGTCTCTAACAGGTGGACATGCTGCCAGATTCAGCCTGAGCGAAGTGGAAAGCAGCGATCCGGACGGTTTGAGGTAAAACGTTCATTAAGTTCGACGACCTTCACGCAGTGCAGGCCAAAGAAATGAAAGTAAAGGTCTCTGTGTAAGCTCATGGACCACCTCCTGTGGGGAACATTCCTCTCCAATCTTCACAGCATGTTATCACAGCCTATTTTAGACTGTTGGTCGGCTGCTGCTCTTCCACAGTGTGGCTGGTATTTCTCACTGTGTGAACTTTCCACACACCTTCAAACCAACACAACAGCAAGGCCTGATTTTCTCTGTTTTACCTGTTTTCATTCATCTTCAGTTTGAGTTTGTAATTTGAGTTTTAGCATAAATTCTGTTCACGGCACCACGTTTTTATTTCTGTCATCAGCTCAGGAAGCCTGCAGATTGCAGCCAATCAGCTGAGGCTCAAACCTCTCACAGTATGAATTATTGAAGCTGCTTTTGCCTCCATACAGTTGCTGCATTCTGCAAGCTGCTTTGTAACCCACCTCCACCCCAGCTCCTCGTTTTCGTGGTGTTTCTGGTACCGATGGAGCTTTTTCCACTCTGAGCATTCAAAGCACTGTTTTTATTGCAAGCCTTTTTCAGCCAATCACACGCATTGACACATGGATGCATCGCGCACAGCTCGGGTTCAGCAGACTGGAGTCTGGATCGATCCACCACCTCCTGAGCCGCAGTCGCTGCACACACGATGTCATCTTTCTGTTTGTCAGCTTTATGAAATAACTAAACTGCATTTAATCTGAAGAAAGGTTTATTTTGCAGGAATTTGTCCTTTCAATCAAAAATAACAGAATTAAAGTGAGCCCCAGTTCAGGCTGTGCTGCTGCTGCCAAAACGAGAATAAGATTCATTTTGGGATTAATAAGTTTCCATCCTGAAGTCTCAGCTGGTCGAGTTTATTTCCATCTTTTTGCTTTGAAGATGATCTTCTGCAGGTGGATGCAGGTATGAGCCCACCTCAGTTTCATGTGTCTGTTGCTGTGTCATAATTTATGACATCTACACAAACCCATAAAACCTTTGGGTCTTTGCAGGCGCCGTGTGTGTCGGGTACAGACGACCTTCGCTGACCTGCAGGTCGATGCTTTCTGCTTTGATCTGGTCTGGTTTGAGTCCCGTTTGTACGCCGTGCGTGACCGCCGCTCCCTCGTCTCTGACGTGTTGATGCTTGCATGCCCCGCGGCCTGCCCAGCAGCATTTCCTCCCTCCTTCCTGCTCGGCTCGATTGTGTGTGATGTTTTCTGTTCGCTGTTTCACTGCGTCCAGCAGCTTGCATCACGTGTTAGGATAAATGGGCTTTGCTCGGGTTTCGCGTGGCGGCAGCTGAAGCTTGTGTTTGAGGCGTGTGGTGTTTGTTGGACGGCGTATTCCTGCACACAGACGGTCTGTCAGTGGCGACGCTGGTCCACCTTCGGCCCGAGTTGGGGACGTTCCCGGTGCTTCTTCCTCTTGTTAAATGATGACACACTGAGTGTATTTGTGCGCCTCCTGGCCTCCTCTTTCTAACACGTCTCTTATTCTCTGAGTGCCCCTCTGGTTCTTCTCAGCCTCTCCAGCGTTTCATGAGCTCTGGACTGAACTGGTCCCAGAGGCGGTTCCTCTGACTGTGATTGGTGCTCGGTAACCTGCAGCTGATATTATGCACTGCCACATGATTGGCTGATTGGATGAGCAGATGTACATGTGTTCCTAATAAAGTGGCTGGAGTTTGTGTGTGAAGGTTAGACTGATGGTGCATCAGTTGTAATGAGAGTGACTGTCTTCCTTCTCTCTGCAGACCCTCCTGAGATGAAGAGCTACGGCCACGCTCAGGGTTTCAGCTCCAGATCCATGATAAACACGCCGAGCCGCGTCATGGCCGTGAGTACACGCCACACACACGATGAAGAGCTTTAAACACACCGCGTGAGTCACTGTGGTGGGAGCAGCTCCACTGCAACACAGAAGGGACGTCAATAATTAGAATTTGAATGTAAATAAATATAAAAGTCGTTTTCCTCTTTGTGACATGGTGGAGGGGGGGGCTGACATTTCTGTAACATCCAGCAGGGGGCGCCTTTTAAAGACGCCCGATTGGATAGAAGTCTATGAGGAGATGAGCCTCGTGCTCAGAGGAAAATAATAATAATAAAATGTTTTTCTTATTATTACTAAATGTGATCTTTTAGGAATCCTGAAGCAGCACAAAGCTTCGGCTGAGCTGCTTCTCCTCACTTCTGGGATTTGAAATAATTCCCAGTTACACACAAGCTGTTGTTTGGAGCGTGACGCTCCGTGTTAATGAGACGCTGCTGTCCTCGCACATTATTATTTAAAAACAGGACCACAGGTGTGCAGTGTGTATTTTAGCCAAAGCCGCCATCTTTTCCATCGCCGAGTAGCTTTTAGTGGCGAAACAGGAGCAGAGGGTGAAAACAAAAGACTGTAAAAGGAGGTCGGCAGCTGACCACGTCAGGCACCAAACAGCGCGAAGATGAGACTGACGATGATTTCTGTTCAAATTCAACTCGGGTGAGGAAGAGGTCCAAGCATCTTCATCAGCCCCACCCACAGCAGTGCCCCGCGGCGTCTCTCCCTCTGAACTCCAACAGAAGCAAAGAGCATTGTTCTGCAGGACGCCACCAGCTGCTCAGACAACCTTTCAAAGTTCACGGGGGCGGGACTCATGAAACCGTGAAGAGAAACGTTCTGAAGAAATGATTTTTCATCCACTCAGCTCCATAAAAAAGCAGCAGGTTACATCTGCCTGCGCCGTCTGGAAATGTGCGGCAGTGTTTGTTACTCGACCTACGTGTGCTGGGAGCACGGCGCTCACACCGAGCAGCCATTGTGTTGGGCTGTTTCCTCTGTGTGTCTGTCAGAGTTCAGAACAATGCAAAGAAAAGCAAAACACAAACAGGACATCGACCCGCTGCTGTGCCTCTGCAGCTTAACAATACAGAGGCTGCACGGCGTTTCCTGCAGATTATAACGAAGGAGAGGAAGAGCCGTAAAATGCTCCTCCCTGCGCCCGTACAGCTCCGTGTCACTCCCTCGCTCTGGCGTGCAGTGATATCTGCACAAACCTTGGTTGCTGTGAGCAGTTTTGATACGACTCTGGGGAACGAAAATAGTTGCGCCTTTAAGCTGCTCGCAGCAGAGTTTGGATTTCTGGAACGAGACATTTGTATTATTACACATTCCTTTTAGCTGCCACACATCTCCACAGCCAAACTCGCTCCGTCTCCAGGCCACCTCCTCTGTCCAGGTCCCATCCTGAAGAACATCTGAGTTCCTCCTGAACGACCGAGATCTTCACCTTATCTCTAAGGAAGAGCACCGACATCCTTCAGAGGAAGCTGCTCGCATCCTCAGTCACATTCTTTCAGTCCCACTCACAGCTTGCGGTCATAGGTGAGGGTAGGAATGTAGATCGACCAGTAAATCAGCAGCTTCGGTGTCACGCCAATCAATCACGCCTTCCTCTCACGCCTCACCCGGGAATAAGACCCTGAGATACTTAAACTTGAGGCTCCTCTGAACTCCAGAGAAGGAACTCTGCCCTGTGAAGCCTCAGACCTCACAGCGAGCTGCAAGCAGCTCCATTGCCAACAGGAGGACATCGTCCACAACAAGCAGCCGTGATCGTTGCTCCTCCTCCAGACTGTGAAGTGGAAGGACCGGGCGGAGTCCAAAACCAACCGGGAACAAATCTCACTGAACACTTTTCATTTTGGGATTTAATGAGCTGTTAACAAATTATTGATCTGGCTGAGACTCTAAGAAAGCCGTTCGACCTCTAACCTTCTTTCTCCCCATGCCTCCTGTCTCCAGGTGCCCACTGTGCCTCTTCCTGCCTCGGGCTTCTCGTCTCGCTCTGCTGTGGACACCACTTCCCGGCTGACCCACAAAGGTGCGGCTGTGCTCCACAGCAGCTCTCAGACCTCCCAGGTGTACAGCAGAAGCAGACGCTCTAAGTCGCTGACCCAGGGCGAGCACGAGGCACTTCCTGTCACTTCCTCCGGCCGTCTAGAGAACCCTTTGCTTTCTCTCCCTGCGCCTCCACCAGGTACCCTGAGGCGCAGCCTCAGTGGGATTCTGGCCCAGGAGAAAGGTTGCTGGCAGGAGGAGGAGCTTCCACAGCAGTACACCTATAAAGGCCCCTCCCACCGCACCATCAGCCGCATCACCAACAGACAGCAGCACTACCAGCAGCAGCAGAGCTCCAGCCTAGGCCAGGAGGGCTGGGTGGGGAACGGCAGGGGCGTCCCCACTGGGGGGGACACCTGGGGAACACAGTGGCACCACCAGCAGCAACAACAGCAGCAGCACGTGTCCAGGACCTCCGGGACCATTCACCGCGCCGCCTCGCTCCGCAGCCTGAGGAGTGTCGGGAAAGGAGTGGACGTCTTCGATGGAGCGTCGATCCACAGCAACGACCCGCTGGGAGAGTGAGACACCTTCCTTTATTTAGCTAGTTAGCTTAGCCTTCATCAGATTCATCTTTAGCTCACTTAAACGAAACAGACGGGCAAATAACCATTAAACTACACACAGGAAGTGGCGACCCATGACCGCGGTAGGTGAACAGCATTCTGTGACACTGTGAGCGACAGGAAGTGCGCAAACGCGAGATGAACCTCTCTCAAGTTTTAAGTTTGAAACGATCGAGTAAAGAATAACACGACTGACAGATGACCTGGTAGTACATATGTTAGAGGGTTACCTAGGCAACCAGAGCCACCAGCTGTCGGTGTGAGCGAATCGCTGCCAGTATGTACGCAGCTTTAGAGATGTGAAGTGGGCGGGGCCAGAATTAAGGTTAATAGAGGTGACTATGTGACTCACATGTGCGGGGCAGTAATTAAAGGGTTACCTAGGCAACCAGAGGCCCAGCCCTACTACTACTCGTGACCAACCGTAAGCCTCAGAGGACACGTGACGATCACTTCATATGTGATCAGGGCAATACACCGTCGTCATAGGAACAACCAATCATGTGCAAGGTGAATTTTGATTGGCTGGGCTTAGCTAGCTGCCGCTACACCGAGGGGTGTAACATGAGGAGCATACTGCTTTCTGACTCGCTGCAGCAAAGTGTTAAAGTGGGCGGGATCATTGAGCTTCATTACAGGTGACCCGGGGCGTGGGAGGAGTTTAATATCTGAAGATCTTTCAGCGAGCTTTCTGTCCAGAGCCCAAAGACCGCGACAGTAAAGTATCTTTATTTGATCTTATAAAAAACAAATCTGTAAAAATTCTGATAAAGCAGAAAAAAGAATGAAGGGAGCAGCATTAGATCGTTGCAGGCTGAGCTGCACTGCTGGTAGGAACCCTTTTAATGCAACTGTGTGTGTGTGTGTGTGTGTGTGTGTGTGTGTGTGTGTGCAGGATGCAAAATCTGGACATGCCCACGGCTGTCAAGTATCTGTCCGAGTCAGACGCTCACTTGCAGGTTGTTGGAGCTGCGTTCGTTCAGCATCAGTGCTTCCACAGCAGGGACGCCAAACACCAGGTACGACCTCAGGAGGGACACGTGGAAACAGTTAGCGTGGAGCCGGCGGTCACGGGGGGAACAAATGACTTACCGAAATAAAACAGGAAGTGACTACAGAAAATGGCATCACACACACATATATAGACAGACACACACACACAGACACACACACATATAGACAGACACACACAGACACACACACATATAGACAGACACACACACATATAGACAGACACACACACACACACACACACACACACAGACACACACACAGACACACACACACACACATACAGACACACACACACATACAGACACATACAGACACACACACACACACACAGACACACACACACAGACACACATAGACAGACACACACACACATAGACAGACACACACACACAGACACACACACACAGACACACAGACACACACACACATACAGACAGACATATACACACAGACACAGACACACACACATATACACACAGACACAGACAGACACACAGACAAACAACGAGTCTCAGAGGGACACAGCAGCTGTGACAGTGGGACGTCAGCGTGTCTGCTGTTTCTTTGTCCAATGAAAGCAGAAACATGAAGACACATAAAGGGCAGAACGCTGACGGCGGTTAGCACTGTTAGCTTCACAGCAACAAGGTGTTGAGTTTGACCCCACCATGCAGGCGGGGCCTCTCCCTGTGGCGTTTGCGTGTTCTCCCCATGTTTGCAGGGGTAAGAGGAAGAAAAGGTCATGAGGTGAAGGTGGTTGGTGACTCGCTCTCTTTCTCAGGTCCGAGTTCTGCAAGGTGTTCCAGCTCTGGTGCAACTTTTCTCCAGCGACAACCAGGAAGTGAAGCGTTACGCTACTGCCGCCACTAGGAACCTCATCTACGAGAGCGCCGAGAACAAGGTGGCTCTCATCGATGCCGGCGGGCTGACGCCTCTCATTAGCCTCCTGAACGAACCTGACGAGGAGCTGCGAAAGACCATCACAGGTGGGAACCCTCTGCTCTCTGAACTAGTGTGAGACGTTAGCGACGTGAACCCGTCTTACAAACTCGCTGTGGCCGTCCGCAGGCGTCCTGTGGAATCTGTCCTCCAGAGATAACCTGAAGGAGAAGCTGTCCCGGGAGGCGTTACCTGTGCTGACACAGAAAGTTCTGATTCCTCTGTGCAGGAGCATCCCGCTAAGTCCATCGGAGAGAGACATCTTTAACAGCACCACCGGCTGCCTCAGGTACCATCAGGTTTTTATAACTAAATCATCTGATGGAGACTAGAAAAGAAGCTCAACATGTCCAGGATACCTTTTATTTATCTGGCTTCTCTTCATTTACCATCATCAGCTGATTATCAGCTTGATAAATCAGTACACAGGTGTTACAGGTACTGAGCTGCAGTGGTCTGTATCATATCTATCTAATAGACTCCAGTTTGTGCATGTAAATGGAGAGTCCTCTTCACACACTGAGGTTAGTTATGGAGTTCCACAGGGTTCAGTGCTAGGACCAATTCTGTTTACATCATACATGCTTCCCTTAGGCAGCATCATCAGAAGACATAGCATACATTTTCACATTTTCAGACCTTCGTGCGATGTGCACTCTGAGGCTTTTCCAGGAACTGATTGGTCAATAATAAAAGGTTTAGTGTGTGGTGATCTCTCATCTGGAACATAATCTGCTCTGATATAAGATGTGACCACCTTCATAACTCTGACACACAGGCTTGGACCTGGTGTTACCTTAATAACCACAAACCCTGCTGCAGAGCTCAGGCGTGCCAGGATTTGGGCCGTCTCAGCATGCAGAGTGAACACAGCCTCAGTCAATATAATGTCGTCCAGGCGTGGACCAAGAGACGCTCTTTCACTCAGAGTGAAGAGATGAGCAACAGCAAAGAAGGTGGAAGACGTTTCACTGGAGGGAGAAAGCTGCTTCTTTCATCCTTTTAGTACAAAGTCTGCAAACCTTTCAGAGGTTTCACTCAGACTGGACGGTTTTGTGCACATGGAAATTAAAGTAAATTTAGATAATGCTTCAAAATAACTGCCCAGAGCTGCTTAATGACAGTGAGACTGGTTCCTAGAAGGATTTTAACCTCAATTAGGCTCTGATGCGTCATTTCAAGGAAATAAAAGATGAACTGAATGGATGTTTATTTAAAGTAACGTCACATAATGCAGTCGCACAGAGCAGCAGCTGCCTTTGTTTCATTGTAGTAATGTTTGATGTAAGTGAAGGATTTGGTCCGGTTGAATGTCTCCGTCTGTGTTGCTCCGACAGGAACCTGAGCTCCGTGAACGAGAGAACGAGGCAGAAGATGAGAGAAATGCCCGGCCTCGTGGACTCTCTGGTGACCTACATCCAGCAGGAAGAACAGGGCGACGAGAAGGTGAGCCACAGAGGCGCGTGGATAATGATGTCTGAGTGCAGGCGCTTTAAAACGTCTGGAGCCGTGAGCACAAACCACAGACGCCGGAGACGTGGTTTGTCATTTACAGCAGAACAGTAACCAGCTCAAGTCTCACTGAGGTTAACCTGGAGTGTAAAGAGTGCACGTTTGCTCTGATTCATCGCTGCCTCGCGTCACAGTTTCAGCATCAGGACTCTGAACTGTGCATGACTGTAGAGGCTTTACTTCTAAACTTGTATAAACGAGGAGTGATCCCACAGATCTGAGAGCCGGTCGATAGAAACCAAAACCAGAGTTCACTTTGGCCGACCTTCGAGATCATCTGCTCGTCTTCATCGTGTTCGCTGCTGCGTTAGTATCAGGCTGATTTTACTCTCAGCTCTTAGTTTCACCTACTAAAGTGACGAGTGGGCCTGGTGCAGTCTGGACTGGTGTTTGTCAGGAAGTCGCTGACTCACCGCCGTCCCACTCAACGGATTTCCCAAAGTGTCCTCGGGCTGGTTGTGCTGGAATGTGTCGCTAAATGAATAAAACTGAAGACATTTCCTGTATGTCTTTGTTCTATTTTTAGTGTGGCCAGTATTCCAGTTATTCCTCTGAAATCGTCTCTGTGCTGTTGTTAAAAAGTGCAAAGATGTAAAACTGCAGCAGTGCATCATAAAGAAGGCTGGGAGAAAGAAAACAGCTGGTTAATAAAAATAGATTTTGTCTGTCCTCGGGTCAGAGCGGGGGTGGGAGCGACTGAAACGGGATATCGCGATGTGCGAGCTTCAAGGACGAGGGCGACAGAATCCTCAGTCATTCCCAGTTTTCGATGGTGGCGACTCTCCACGTTATTAATGGTGCGGTGTGAAAAGGGTTCAGACTTCTTTCTGTGCTTTTAGTGTCTGAAGCTCATCAGAGTCGGCACGGTGACTAAGACTCGCTGCTTTGAGCCCGTTTGTTTCGGTCGCTCTTTTAACTGATATCCATTTTTTATTTCCTGTCTGCGTGTTCAGGGTTTGGAGAACTCCCTGTGCGTGATGAGAAATCTGTCCTATCAGCTGTACTCGGAGCTTCCCCCCTCAGTCCAGCTCCGCCTCGAGGGCCCGTCGAGAGCTTCTGCCAACAGAGAGATCGAGACCATCGGCTGCTTCACTCTGTACAGCAAGAAGAACGTGGAGGTACGAGCAGGAGGAGAGGGTGCTGGTGTTATCCACCCGTGTGGTGCTCTGTGTCTGGATCCCCATCACCTCCAAAACCTTCTGCACATTAGAGTAGCTACGGTCTGCTAGATTTCATAGTAATGTGTTCGTTTAAAATCTAACTTAAATGTGAAACTGGAAAACAGCAGCAGACAGACGTAAGCAGTTTAATCACACGAGCGCCTGAAAGATAAATTCATAACAATCTTTGTTTTTATTGAACGACTCAACTTGATTCTCACAGTTTATCAATTTAGTACAAAGTCTGCAAACAAGTGCTACTGTAACTCATGAAAGTAGTTTCGTTTAATGTTAGGTTTGTTTAGTCTGGTTTAGCTTAGTCTGGTTTAGTTTAGTTTAGCTTGGTTTAATTAGCTTGGTTTAGCTTAGTCTGGTTTAGTTTAGTTTAGCTTGGTTTAATTAGCTTGGTTTAGCTTAGTCTGGTTTAGTTTCTTTTGGTTTAGTTTAGTTTAGCTTAGCTTGGTTTAGCTTAGCCTGGTTTAGCTTAGCTTGGTTTAGCTTAGTTTAGTTTAGCTTAGCTTGGTTTAGTTTCTTTTGGTTTAGTTTAGCTTAGCTTAGCTTAGTTTGGTTTAGCTTAGCTTGGTTTAGCTTAGCTTGGTTTAGCTTAGTTTGGTTTAGTTTCTTTTGGTTTAGTTTAGTTTTGTTTAGCTTAGCTTAGCTTAGCTTGGTTTAGTTTGGTTTGGTTTAGCATGGTTTAGTTTAGTTTAGCTTAGCTTAGCTTGGCTTGGTTTACTTTAGCATGGTTTGGTTTAGCATGGTTTGGTTTAGTTTGGTTTGGTTTAGTTTTACGTTGAGTTTACACTCAGCAGATTTTCTTCAATTATGAATTATTTGAATAAATCAACTTTTTGTTTTATATATTTTTGCTACTTTTGACCCCAAATTCTGTATTTGTACTTGATTTCTCTCTTCGCCAGCAGCAGAATCACCAGAACCTGCCCACCCTGTCTCAGCCTAAAGGGTCCGAGTGGCTGTGGCACCCGAAGGTGGTGGGGCTCTACAAGCTCATCCTGCAGAACAGCGACTACAGTTCCTGCAGCCGCGAGGCCGCCATCGGAGCCCTGCAGAACATCACCGCGGGAGATGCCAGGGTAACGCCTCATCCCGATCGTCAGCTTTAATGCGAGGTGCGGTCTCTGCAGGCTCACGTGACCTTTGCTCCTCTCTGTTAGTGGGCGTCCGTGCTGAGCATGGTGATTATAGAGAAGGAGCGGATGCTTCCCATCCTCCTGGACCGGCTGGACACCATCAGCGACACGGAGCTCAGGCCTCTGAGCGGCCTGCTGAGAAATCTGGCCCGGCACGCCACCGACAAACAGCACATGGGTAAGAGCCTTGCTGGGACAGGTGCAGCTCTGCTTTTAAGGGGCTGAAGTGCATCCGCCTTTTTCCCGTTCTCTGGACCCCAAGGTCCAGGTCCGCTCCAGAGTCTTTCTTATTCAAGTCCTTCTTCTGTGTCGTGGCAGCTAAGAACATGGTGGGGCTTCTGGTGTCCAAGCTTCCCGCAGACGGCCTGCAGAAAATGCCATCCAGCGACGTGGTGGTCAACCTCTGCGGAGCCCTCAACCACCTGGTCACCTGCAGCTCCTCGGCAGCCCGCGACGTCTGTCACTTCAACGGCATCCCCAAACTGGTGGGCATCAAGACGTCCCACGACAGCAGGTACGTGTAGTCGCGCTGATGGTCGCCGGCTCTGCCGCCGTTTCTCTTCAGACTCTTCATGTTTCCGCTGAAACAAAGCTGTGACCCCTCTGCGACCTTTGTTTCCTGTTTAGGACTTCACATGTCTGTTATAACCTTTCCTTCACACTGCGGGACATGTTTGTGATGAAGCTCGTCCCTGCTGCTCTGGTATTTCCGCCTCATTAGTCCTCCTGTCCTCTCTCACTCTCTGCTGTCCTTCACTTTTAGCTCCGGGAGTCAAAAAGCTGCCCGAGCAGCCTCCACCGTCCTCTGCAACATGTTCCAGTACAAGAAGCTGCACAGAGACTACAGACTGGTGAGTTTCATGTGTAATCTTCACATGCTTCATCCAGAACACACTCTCTGTTGATTCACCCGCTAATTATTTCCAGCAGCGGGGAGTAGATTTCGTCACAGTAGATGTTTTTCTGAAAGTGCTGCAACTGAGTTTGAGGATATAAGTCACCTGCTGTTATCTTATCTTGTCAATCATTTGACCTCCTCACTGCGTACGACTGTAGCTCCTGTGACAAATCAGAAGTACCTGACTCCGTGGTATAATTCTCAAACACGTACCCTAAAGCAGATGACTCGTAAGCTGGAGAGGAAATGGCGTGTCACAGATTTAGAGGATCATCATTTAGCCTGGAGAAATAGTTTGCTGCTTTATAAGAAAGCCCTCCGCAAAGCCAGAACATCTTACTATTCATCACTGATTGAAGAAAATAAGAACAACCCCAACTCTCTGTGAACGGGACTCATGGCCAATTGGTCAATTTACATGTTAATGGTCATGACCTCGTAGGCCATTGTTTCAGTCATTGTGTAAATGTCCTGTTTATAAGGTTGGAAACCTGCAGTCAGCTGCAAACATCCAGATGAACAGAATCAGCCTGTTTGGATTTCCTTACCTGGATGATTGAGCGATAATGCAGAGACATCAAGCGCGCACCGCTTACGAGTGTGACAATAACGCATCAGGATCACGTGTGTGTGAGGACGCGGCAGCGGGACTCGCTTTGGCACAAGCAGCGAGCCGCTGTGCCAAAAACAAACCAGCACCACATTCACCAGGTTTCTTCATCCTCAAAGGCTGAAGCAGCAGAGTGAGGGCGAACAGGACGGGTCTCAAACGTGTCGTCGAGGTGAAGACGGAGGCGGCGTGCTTGTGGTGACTTTGGGAGCCTTTGTCACATTTCTGGTTGCAGCTATGTTTAAGTCAAAGAGCCTGAACCCGTCCTGCTGTTTTATTTCCTGCAGCCTGAGCTGGGGAGAAGCTGTGGGCGTGGGCTGTCATTGTGCTCCGTTTGTTTCCACCAGATGGTTTTCTCGTCTGCATCTGGCTGCATCTGTTTTTTATCTCACTTGACCTCCACTTCTCGTAACTCCTCTTCCTCGCTGCCTCCCTCCTCTGCTCTGCACCCGAGCCTGGCCCTCATTAGTCTGTGGACGTGCTTATCTGGAAGTTCTGCAAAAGCAAATATTTTCTCTGAAGTAAGCAGCAGTCAGACTGGAGACTTGCTAAACTCCGTCTCTGAACTAAAAATGAAATTAAACTTGTTAATGATTGGGCTGGCAGGGGCTCACTCTGCCCCAGAACACCACATGATGATGATGATGATGAAAAGCTAAATGCGAGTCTGTCTGTAGCCTCCCCTCCTTCTGTGGAGGCATTAGCAGACCCCCCCACCCGCTCCTGCTGTGAGAATCCTTTCCTCGTGTCTGCTGAGCTGCAGCAGGAATGTGGAGAATCTGGCTCAGACATTTTGGGTTCGCCTCTGTGTCTCTGCTGAGGTGAACTTGGCGGTCCTCCTCCCGTAAATCCGCGCAGCACAAACAAACCCAGGCCTTTATCTCCCTGCACTTTCACACAAACCCAGTTGTGCAGATAACACATCTGGAACACAACTGTGCAGAAACAAAATGACAGGATGAATATTTCTGGTTTACAGATGGTGAAACTTTTTCTCTGCAGTCAAACTGTCGACAAACAGCTTTGTTAGGTAACGCTGAGTGTGGCGGCCCAGCTTTTATAGCCCAGGCTCCGTTTATTGTGCAACTTCTCTGAGTTTATGGTGCTGCGCTGTGGAAACGGCTCCGAGCGCCTGATGAAGGCTGACAGATACATGGGCTCCTTCATTCTTCTGAGCCTGCAGCAGGCGACCAGGAGACGGCTGCAGAGGAACCTGGAGCACAGCTAAAGTTCAGTGACACACACAGGGACACACACAGGGACACACACAGGGACACACACAGGGACACACACAGACACTTTAGTTTATGACAGAAAATCTAAACTTCCAGTCCTTCAAAAGTACACCGTGCACGGCTGCATGGCATTGTGCCGATGTCCACGTCAGGATAACGCTCAAAATTCCTGATAGATCACAGAGCCCTCAGAAGCTGCTCCTCTCCACATCGCTTATAATAGTGCTGCTGTGGACTGAAGCTGCTGTGGGCTGAAGCTGCTGTGGGGAAGCTGCTGTGGACTGAAGCTGCTGTGGGGAAGCTGCTGTGGGCTGAAGCTGCTGTGGGCTGAAGCTGCTGTGGGGAAGCTGCTGTGGGGAAGCTGCTGTGGACTGAAGCTGCTGTGGGCTGAAGCTGCTGTGGGGAAGCTGCTGTGGGGAAGCTGCTGTGGACTGAAGCTGCTGTGGGCTGAAGCTGCTGTGGGGAAGCTGCTGTGGACTGAAGCTGCTGTGGGCTGAAGCTGCTGTGGGCTGAAGCTGCTGTGGGGAAGCTGCTGTGGACTGAAGCTGCTGTGGGCTGAAGCTGCTGTGGGCTGAAGCTGCTGTGGGCTGAAGCTGCTGTGGACTGAAGCTGCTGTGGGCTGAAGCTGCTGTGGGCTGAAGCTGCTGTGGGGAAGCTGCTGTGGGCTGAAGCTGCTGTGGGGAAGCTGCTGTGGACTGAAGCTGCTGTGGGCTGAAGCTGCTGTGGGCTGAAGCTGCTGTGGGGAAGCTGCTGTGGACTGAAGCTGCTGTGGGCTGAAGCTGCTGTGGGCTGAAGCTGCTGTGGGGAAGCTGCTGTGGGCCGAAGCTGCTGTGGGCTGACGTTTGTAGGTCTGTGAGTTCTGAGGTCCGAGGGACATTTCACCATCACACAGCGAGGCTTCGTGTGGGCGTCTGTCTGTGGGCGACGCAGGAACCCGCCCTGCACGGCGCTGCAGCAGTGGAGTGACGGCCTGTGGAGTGAGCTACAGGCTGTAATTCCACTGAGCTGCGTCTTCAGACACTTCATCTTTTAACGATTCACGGTTGCAGCATCTTTCATCACTCCTTTGATGATTTTTAAGCTGCACTGCAGGATCTTACCGCCTGATGGGCTCAGTGTTAGTCGTACTCTACTCTGGACCTGCTGCTTATTCTTCATTTCCTCTAAAAGCTCCTGTAGTACTCGCGTGTTCTGCTCACCCTACACTGAAGTACTTTAAGTATTTGTACTCGTACGCGGTAAAAAAAGAGGAATTCATGCTGTAAACTGTGGGTGTGTCTCTGTTGCGACATCAGCTGTGTTGGGTGGGTAGGTGTGGGCACGTAGTCGCCCACTAGAGGGCAGAGCAGGACTGAGTTGTACCCTCCTCCAAAGATTCTTTTAATCACAGCGTTTTCTTCATCAAACATAAATCATTTTGTTTTAGCACAAATTACAGAATGATTTCTAAACATGACCAGAGTCCGTGTTATTATTACTGTTACCCTCTGAGACACTGAGCTTTTATTGGAGCACGGCTCAAACCACTGCTGTGCAGTGATGTGCTTTCACTCTGTAATGCTCCAGTGGAAGCTGAGGGTTCTCTTCAGAATAAAAGACTTCAGCGGGGTTCGAGCTGTCACTGAGAAAACATCAGGCTAAAAACAAAAGTCCAGACTTGAGAGAAACAGTCGGTGCTCACAGAAGAAGCCTGCAGAGACAGGAAGCAAAGATTTCAGAGGCTTGGAGAGAAAACCAGTGAGAGTCTAAACACTAACTTCACTGAGCCGATGTAGTGACATCACCTGCACACCAGGAAGCACAAGACTAAAACACAGACTGAAGTATGCTGAGGACAGCCTGAGGAACATCCTGCAGACCGGGAGCGCCCTTTGGTCAGAGACGCTGCTTGGGTTCAAAGAAAGGAGGGCGAGGCTGCGCCCCAAACACCAAAGTGAGCTTCACCGAGCGGCCTGCAGAGAGTTGAATCCCGCTGATAATCTGTGGATGTGAAGACGAGCGGTGCCAGCCCGCTCACTCCAGCCGGTCGCAGCAGATGGCCCCGCCCCTCCCTGAGGCTGGTCGCCAAAGTGCTGCTCATAGGGGGTCATGTGATTGTTGGGTTTTTCTCTGTATGTATTATTGTAGGGTCGACCTTACAGCGCCTTGAGGCGACTGTTGCTGTGTAAATAAAAGTGAGCTGAGTGTGAGACAAACATCTGCAGGCTGGTGTCCAGCAGGGGGCAGCGGGTGAAATCATGCAAACATCCAAAGTAAAACTGGGACGTTTTTTGTATTACGAACGATGATGATGACGGTCGAGTCGCTCTGTGGGGACACTGGGTGAGTTTCTGTTTGTGTCTTTTTCCAGAAAGGATTCGGCAAACGAGACTTCGCAGACGGATCCTTCTAGGCTCAGCGTTTGACCTCGGGACCAAGACGAAGTTGACCGAACCCGTTATGTGACTGCGACCGACTTCCAGGAAGGCGATAGTGACCCGGAGCCACGCAAACGCACGTGGCCTTTGGCAGCTGTGCGTTCGCTCAGCCGCAGAGAGTCTGACGGGAAGCTCGACACGGACACACGTCAGAGTCCGACTCCACGCCTTGGACGTGTTCGCGTTACGTGCGGTGCTCGTAGAGTTTAGCTTTGGTTGCCGATGCGTTCACTTACCGTTGTAAATATTGATGCACATGTGTGTCTTTTAGGGTGTGTTCACATCAAACATGAAGGTTTCACCTCATGTGACTGCAGTCACCGTGGAAACCGGAGCATTCACCCCTGTGATGCCGATGGTTCAGTCGGCGTCCACGTGGCGCTGGAGGAGAATCCCGGCTCTCCCGTGTGAAGGCAGATTCGCCCCCGTTTGTATCGCCCAGCATGAACTTGCCTCATTGCATGAACTTTGTATGTAATCACGCTCCACGTTTGTTGTGAACACACCGTTGAAGACCTGCAGGTCACCACTCACTCATTACTTTTTTTAATCCAAAGGTCAGAGGTCAGATCTTCAGACTCTAACGACGTCTCACAGGTGCGTTCTGGCAGGTGAGCGGCGTCCTGGGGCGTGCTTAAAGGTTAAAGGATGATTCGGTTTAGTTTAGCCTGACTTGTTTCCGTGGGCGACGGCTGTTGGGATGATTTTGTCGGAAAGCCGCGAGCAGATCACGCGAGGTTTGCTCACCGATTTCTGCAACTTCTGCTTCTCACAGCAGAGGTGTGAGTTGAGTTAAAGGGAAGCACAGAGGGTCGAAATGTAGACGTGATGATTTCGTGTGTAGGAACATTTTCTAACTGTTAATAAAAGGTAATAAAACTGAAGTGAATACTTTAACTCCTGTATCTGAAATGAAGATTAACAACGATTGCTGGTTGGTTGGTTTGTAAACCATGAACGAACAAATGCGTGGATGTTTCTAAACTGTGTCAATAAATACTGTGCATTAACAGAAGTTCTCTGGATGGTTCTTATTCGGCCGGCCGTGTTAGAAGCTGCTGCTGAAACGAGCACAGTGCAAACATTGTTTTTGAGGAGGCGTGGCCAGAGAACGCAGCCTCGCCTGGCTCATTCCCCCGTGAGAAACATCTGCGATCGTGTTTCCCCAGCAGGTCATGTATGAACATCCAGCACAGCAGCCGGCGTGGGAGCTGTCCACTCTGAGACCACCCACAGTGGAACAAGAGTTCCCTGAGATGGAAACATTATGCTGCTAAAGTCACAGTGATTCATGTCAGTGTGCTCCACATCACAGTCACACTATAGAGGGCATGTTTATGGAGTGTGTCGTTTCCTGACACCACCCACAGGTGGTGCTGTTTACTGCATCTCAGCCCTGCTGCTTCACTCTGCGTGCAGCTGATATAAATCCCAGTGATTATTAGCATTAGCAAACATAACCAGTCTCACCTACAGAAGCATTTTCACACATGACGCGACGTGGGTTTTACCCCTGCTGTTAAAACCGCGCACAGGAGGAACACAGGGCGAGTGTTGCACCATAGGGGGCGCCCTCGAGCTCACCCGCAACGAATGATCAAAGAACAAAACTGTAAATTTCAGGATGTGAACACTTTTCTCCTGAAAACGTTCAACGTGTTTTTGATAGAAGGGCTTGTTGTCATAGTTCCGTTTAGGGCAGGACGTCCTTCACCCGTGAATGAGTCACAGCCTGTTACAGTTAACGGGAGGATATCAGACACTGACAGAGCAGAACGGTTCCACCAGTAGGAGCGTTTAGACGTCCGTCCACCTGCAGAGACTCACAGCGGTAAAGTGAGCCGTCATTTGTGAGCCGCGGTCAAGCCAGCCGCCTCTTATCCGCCGCATAAATTTCCTTGCGCTTTTACACCAGTCTGTACGGTAGCGCCTTTTCGCTTTATATGCCGATTGAAAGCCTATACCCGCGCGCGAACAGTCGCACGCGCGCACACAAATTTAAATGAAACAGCCCAATACAGTCAATACAATTATGGAAATTTCAGAAATTCATTAAAAATCATCCTGAGTAGTTGAGGTCCAACTTTCAACACATCCCTCCTCCGGGACACCTACCGTACCTCTGGGCCAAGTTTCATCTCAATTCACTGTAATCTTTATCAAAAATTGAAAGAACAATTATATGTCAATGCTGGATGTGTGTCCTTTCAAAGTGACACTAAATAACAGAACTCAGGCACATCAGGGAATAATCCAAAAGGCGGATTTATTAAACAAAAACAACATACAAAATATCTCTAACCCATACTACATAACCTAAAAAGAAACAAAGGGACACTTAGAAGCACAAGAAAACAATACTGAAAGGGCAAGAGACACAGCCCAAACATAATCCACAACTAAAACGCCAAAAGAACAAGTCATCCCACATAGCAGACGGGTCTTGCCTGGATCTGGTGTCAAGCCGGCACTGCTGGCTGACTTCTGGCATGGTAAGATGGCACTGTTTATGTGATGGCATGCCACATTTGGCCTGATTGGGTGAATGTGACATGTTGTATAGAGCACTTTGAGTAATATGGGTGAGTAAAAAAGTGCTGTATAAGAATCAGTCCATTCACTGTCTGAACAGAGTTTCGTCATGTTACTTTTGCACTATTATGTTCCAGCACATGTTGTTATTACATGGCTTACATGGCTAAGGTACACATTAGGCTGACATCTGGGGCCAGAGCTGAAACTGTTCTGGGCCAGCACAGGGCCAGCAGTGTGTCTGCAACTGGCCTTGTGCTGGCGCATGTGTGGGCCACCTCTGGTAAACCAGATCTGGGCCACCAGAGGGCCGTCATTCTTTGCGGTACGCAGGCCATGTGTCAGCACATTGTGTGGGACAGATCCAGGCCATACCAATTATGCTATGTGGGAGGAATTATGTAAAAGTAGAAACATCATAAAAATGAAAATGAACATGGAGTAAAATGTACTGAAAAGAACAAAAAAAGCCCCTCTGGCCATCACCAGTAGGTTTTAGATGAAGTGTCTTGCCCAAGGACACAACGACCGAGACTGTGGGAGCCGGGGCTCAAACCGGCAACCTTCCAATTACAAGACGAACTGCCAACTCTCATTATGCAATGTACTGTTTAAAAGAAAAACCTTTTTTTTTGCCTTGACAACATACATTCATCTTCATTTCAAATAAGTAGTTATTTTTCACACAGAGAGCAATACCACTCTCCAGCCTCTGCTGTCCAAAACTCTGTATTCATCTGGAGGCACTGTGTGTGAAACCACTTTAAATAGCTCTCATGCAGGAACAAAGCAATTGTATAAAATGAAGTGAGGGAATGGAGCTATAAATAGATTAATATAGAGATATGAAAATAAACTTATATATAGACATAGGAACACAAGTTTTAACATTAATGTAATATAAGCATACAGGTGTCTAAGCAAACATTGTGGCATACAAAGTGAGAGTGCAGTGAGTCATGTTTATTCCTGTTCAGTATGTGTCTGACACAAGTGGATGAATGAAAAAGTCTGACAGCAGCAGCAACAACAGACTATGCCTTCCTGATGACTTTCTATCTGTTTACATCTTTTTCTCTGATGCCTGTATCCCAGCTTGAAGAGTCCTGGACCCTTTTTCTAGTCAGTGGGTGTGTGGGCAGACAACTCTGGCTTGTCACCCAGTTGGATTTCCTGGTATTTGTAAGATGGCACTATCTACAAATCAGGACACATTAACTATGATATTAAAAAATGACATGATGACATAGTCCTAGGTCAGTTTACCAAGCATTTCTCAGCTTTGTTCTTTATAGTTCTGTTCATCATATCATTGCTTGTGAGTCCTGGATTATTTGATGATATGTTTACATTATGTATTCTTTTGTTTTCAGTTCCATGTTGCTTTTAAGTGTAGTTCTTCTTCAGCGTTCCACAAGTGGATGGAAGACTTGTGAAAACACTCTAGTGTTAAAGCCAGTCTTGTCTTCATGTCTGTTGATGCTTTTGTCTGTGTCAAGCTCGTGTGTCTTAGTCTGTGTTTTAGTTTGGTGGCCTCTTGTCTCTTGTGTTGAGTCTTACTTCCACTGTCTTCTTATTCCCAATGTATCCCTGCTGTGTTACACAGCTGTCTCCAATTCCCCTAATCGCCATCCTATTTATACATTTTGCCAATCTCCCGGTCTGAAGTACATTATTCTATTCTATTCTATTTATACAGCACCAAATCGCAACAACAGTCACATAAAGACACTTTATGTTGCTGGGTAAAAACACAACAATAATACAAAGAAAACCCCAACAATTTAAGTACCCATATGAGCTAACATTTAGTGTGAGTGGGAAGGAAAAACTCCATTTGAAGAGGTAGAAACATCTGGCAGAAACAGGCTCAAGGAGAGACAGCCATAGGACAACATATACACTGTGCAAGAGATACATACTAACTAATGATGAAATGCAGAGAGGTGTATAAACACAGAACGAGCAAAGAAGGAAAAAATTCATACATGATGGGAAGCCAGCAAGAGCCTAGGCTTATTGCAGCACAAATAAGGGAAGATTCAGGGTCACCTGATCCACTATAACTGTATTATTTGTCAAAACTGAGGGTTTTAATGCTAAGCTCAAAAGCAGAGACGGGTGTTTGTCTTCTGAATTAATATAGAATAGAATTCGACTTTATTGTCATTGCACATGTCACAGGTACAAGGCAACGAAATGCAGTTTGCATCCATCCAGAAGTATATATTGTAATAGATGTATTACAATATATATTAGCAATAATATAGGTATGTAAGTATATTACAGAAATGGGTCTATTATGGTATGTTATAATGTACACGGTATGAAGTAAGTTGTGAATATTCTATAACTATAAGTATGTACAGGCTGTAGTGAGTACAAGCTATGTACAGGATATAAATATGAAAAACTATACAGAATATGAGATATACAGCTATACAGAAATGTGAACTATGCAGGTTATAAACAGTTGTAGAATTAAAAATTATCGTATTGTACAGAATGATGTGAGCTGCATCCACAGAAGAGAGGTCTGAGAGATGAAGACTCTGATTCCTGTTCAACATTAAAATTCTATAGGAACCACAAGTACACCTAATATTCCAAAATTAAAATCTGGATTTCAAAGCGAGTCAGTGAAGACAAGCAAATATGCTGCCTCTTTATAGTCCCTGTCATGACTCTCTCAGCAGCACTTTTGATCCATCAATATTAAACAATTATTGATGCAGCAGATTGAGATGAAACTTGGCACACAGGTACGGTAGGTGTCCCGGAGGAGGGATGTGTTGAAAGTTGGACCTCAACTACTCAGGATGATTTTTAATGAATTTCTGAAATTTCCATAATTGTATTGACTGTATTGGGCTGTTTCATTGTAATTTGTGTGCGCGCGCGGGTATAGGCTTTCAATCGGCACATAAGGCGCTACCGTAAAGACTGGTGTAAAAGCGCAAGGAAATTTATGCGGCGGATAAGACGCGGCTGGCTTGACCGCGGCTCACAAATGACGGCTCACTTTACTGCGGTAGAGACTCACGGAGCCCGAGTGTTTGTTCTGAGACGTTGTGGCCTCAGTCAGAGACCAGGACGTCACTGAAATAAATCACCAGCTGGAGAGCCGTTATTGTAAATGCCACCTGTTGAAATCGTACACGGCATTGCTCCACTTTCCAAAGAATCAGGCAGAAACTTCATCAGCCTGTTGGCGCAACATCCCTGCAGGATTGCTTCAAAGGCGCGACTGCATCCAGGAGTGATCTGCACGTCGCTCGGTGCAGCTGCAAAACTTCACCGAGCCTCTGTTCCTACTGTCAGCCTCTCTGCAGCTTCTCGGCCTCAGACATCAGGACGTCCTCGGTTTCAATCAGAAAGTTCTCCCAGAAATAAAAACACAGACTGACATTCGGGGGTGAATAAACAGTGGCTCACATCCAATTTGAAGTAACACGGCAGTGAGTCAACTGTATACATGACCCCCTCATTAGTACGAGAACTTTGAGGGCAGGATTGGTAAATGGCGTAGCGCTTTACACAATCATCCACTGGTGATGGCAGCTACGTTGTAGCTACAGCCACCTGACAGAGGCGAGGCTGCCGGACACTGGCGCCACCGGGCCCCCTGACCACCACCAGCAGGGAACGGGTGAAGTGTCTCGCCCAAAGACACAACGACCGAGACTCGAACCGTCAACCTTCCGATTACACGACGAACGCCCAACTCTTGAGCCACGGTCGCCCCGTTATTATTACAGGACTGTGGATCATATAGTTTTATTTACACCCAGAGGAGGAACCGCCCCGTCAAGCGTTGCGGCTCCGTCGAGCCATCATGTAGTTACAGATTTATCAGGAGATGCACGTCAGGTCACACATAGGTCACATGAGAAATGTCTGTTTTTCACAATTATCCACATAAAGAAAAACATCCATATGTAAATGAAACAATAAACTTTATGTTTAGAGGACAGCCCGGCCAATCAGCTGCCAGCTTCCTGTCATTGTAAACGTTTCCTGCAGTCGTGCTGACAGATTTCTTTACTGTGTAGAAATGTTGGAAACTTGTTTTTCTTATTCTGACACCTCAGGAATCAAACGTGTGGTGAAACTGTCACACTGACAGCAGGCCGCTTTCACTTCAGATCACAGTGGGCTGCATGTGACCCTCGACGCTTTACGCCCTTCCACGCGTCTCTGAAGGAGAAGCTCGATTTTCTCTGGAACAAAGTTACACGTTTGATTTCCTTTCTGTTGAAATCTTCTTTGGGAAAGAAGAAGTGAAGGAGTGTGAGAGCTGCTGACCACGTGTTTGTAAAACTGTCGCTGTCATCGTTTCCTTCTTGTTTATCAGAAATCTCAGCAGCGTGCTGCGCAGGAGCCTCGCTGGTGAACGTGCATCCATCACACACACACACACACACACACACGCACGCACGCGCGTAACTGCTGTAAAATCTATATTCATGTAAACTTTAAAGCTGAGGTTGAATATCCGTCATTTCCTGTTTGAAAGTAGTCCACGGCAGTAAACCCACTCCCGTTACCTTTGATGGCGTGTTGCCATGTCGTCCGTTTCCCACATGCAGGAATTATTTTTATTTTTTTGTAACATCATCATCTGCATCTGTACAGCTGTGCAGAGCAGGGAGGGCCGTGCAGCACGTGCAGGGGTGTCAAACATAAGGCCCCTTATGTTTGACACCCCTGGCTCCCAGTTTGGCCCAGTTTAACGGTGTGAAAGGTTTAATTGGTTTCAATAAAGCACAGTTAGACTGTCGGAGTAAATCTGCAGCTAATTCTTCCTCCTGGTTCCTTCCAGCTTTGCACCGTTTAGTCATCCAGCTGTTCCAGAAACAGACAAACTGGTTTGACGGTTCGATCGCAGCCTCAGCCCACAAACTATTTTTATTTCTCACTACAAAGTCTCAGGGGAATACCAGTTTGTAACAGAGATCTATTCTGATCTATTCACATGGGGAGGATCAGTGGAAGTGTGGCTCTGCAGGAGGTCAGAGTTCATGTTACGTGTACGGCTGTTTTAGTGTTTCTGGATTTTTACAAACTGTAGTATTAACCACATGTCAGAGGCTGGATCCTCTTGGTTTCAGTAAAGCCTCCTTATTAAACAGAACTGTATCAGATTACTATAGAAACTGATCTTTATATTAAGTATACTGAAGCAGTCTGTAAGTCAGTTTAAATAATGTTATTTTTTAATTTCATGGAGAATCAATATTTCCCCGTCTTACGTTGTATTTTTGGGGCGTATTATGGGGATTATAACTTTTTAGATATTTTTCATTATTATTTTACATCGTTCGTTATGTTTTATGATGGATGTTCCTTAATTCAAATGTTTTATTTCACCGATCTAAATGCGATAAAGAAAAAAAATTCTACATTTATGTATTTGTAGTTAAATAATTTGCATTGAAATAAAAAAAACACTATAATTCAGTTTCACTGCAGAGGCTGTGTTATAAAGTTTTACAACTTTATTGCACAAATGTTGCAGAAACGCATATTTTCACTGCTTATAGATCAAATTCAGTGCTATTAAAACATTCACACTCAGGCTGTGCTGAGGCTCGCCTGCTCCACACTCTTCAGACGGTCGAGTTTCCCACTGAACTAAGAGACGTTTCATTTTCCTGAAAACGGCTGATAAATGTCAGCTGTGCCATGAAGCTGGGAACTGTGGACAACAGCTGCTCAGCTCAGTTATATTCAGTTTAATATTGTGCCAAATGACACCTCAAGGGCATTTATAAGGTCGAGTTCTACACTCGTACAGAGAGGACCGGGCAGCCGTCTGAGGAAGGCAGGGAGGTTAGACTGGAACCATTAAAGTAGGTTATTGGCACAAACTGGTGCCCAGGCTCAGAAAAGTCCCCAGAGTGGATGTTACGCACCTTTCAGCCCACAGACACCGCCTGGAGCTGTTTTGGTAAACGCCACTGTTCCGCATCGTTATCGCTTTGTTTAACCCTTCTTACAAGTTCAGGCTTTGATTGCTGCGCGAGAGCTGTTTGGATCATGTGGGTGAAAAAGCAAACACAGAAATCTCCGGGAATAACCTGACGGAGCGATAGCACGCAGGTTTCACCCACCTCACATTTCCCCCAAATATTTAACGAGCATATTAGAAACTGTGTGTGTGTGTGTGTGTGTGTGTGTGTGTGTGTGTGTGTGTGTGTGAATGGTTGAATGAGGGTTGTAGTAAAATTGAAAGAGTCGTTGCTGAGGAGAAACGGCCCACAGAAGCTTCAGTCTGTTCACCGTGTTAGAGCGCTCTCCATGTGCTCTGTGGGTCTGAGCTGTGAACTGTGCCAACAGCAGCACGGCCTCACTTTGTACAGACAAACCTCAGAGCTGCAACCTTTAAACTGTGTTTACACGTTACTGCAGTGATCGCAGCACTTTTACAAACACATCTGCAATCAGCCACACTCACTTCCTCTTGTACAAATTCTTGTCTTTCTCCAAATTCAAGTGAAGCTCTGCCCCCTTTGCTTCTTACACAAGTCTTGTTTTGGAAAGCCCCATGACGTCACCAGAGCATTCAAAAGCAGCCTCTGGGCTCCTGACCTCATCAGAAAAACGAGAAGCCCTTCGAGCTCACACCTACAGAGGCGTGGAGCTGCCGGTACGAGCGCTCTGACTGCTGGATTTAACGGCGACTGCTGACATGGATCAACTGTCTGATCAGGAGAACTGGGACCGGGTCCAGGCTGTGGCCAACTCCTTTGGGCCAGCGGGGAAGTTGTTGCTTCAGTCAGGTCGGGTTCTGGTCGGAGAGGGCAAGCTGGTAAAGCAGAGCCGCAAAAAGCGGCAGGCCAAAGCCTTCTTCCTCTTCAACGACGTGCTGGTGTACGGCAGCATCGTGCTGAACGGCCGCTGGCACAAAAAGCTCAAGGTTACCCCTCTAGGTGAGCAACCGATCCTCCTCTGCACATCGCTGAATCCAGCTGTGTGAAAAGCAGACAGCGTGGCGGGCAGAGACAGGTAGATGCTGCAGGTGGAGCAGGAGGTGCTGCACCGCCTGCAGTCTGTCTCTGACCGCTGCAGCAGGCTGCAGTAAACACTTTTCTTTTCGTTCAAAGCGTGCACACCTTTGTTTCCCGCACTAACGTGCCCTTCTTCTTCTTCTTCTTCAGAGGACATCCTGCTGGAGGACCTGGAGGACGGCGTCAGGATGAAGAACCAGTGGCTGATCCGCACGCCCAGGAAGTCTTTCTACGTTTCCGCCGCCTCCTACGAGGAGAAGCGAGCCTGGATCGAGCACATCGAGGAGTGCAAGGGCAGAGTGACGCAGGGCGGTGACCGGAGGCTGGACTTTGCCAACACCTGGATCCCAGACCAGGCCTCCGCCGTCTGCATGCGCTGCTCCAGCAAGTTCACCGGGACCCGCCGCCGACACCACTGCAGAAAATGCGGCTTCCTGGTGTGCGGCCCGTGCTCCAGGAAGCGAGCGGTCATCGCACACATCGACTCCACTAAGCAGCTGAGAGTCTGTAAACCGTGTTACTTGAGTCTGGGGGTGGAGCTCCCCGAGCTGACCCGTCAGAGGTGGGACAGCGGCGGGAAGTCGGACGAAGACGAGCTGGAATGCTACAGCGAGGAAGAGGAGGCGGAGCACAGCCTGGAGGAGGAGGACCCCAGCAGGTGGATGGACTCCTGGTCCCCTTACACCTACATCAATCCAGAGCACATCAGGCCCCAAACATAGAGCCACGCTCGGCGCTGGACTCTGGGCCTTTGTGTCACACGTGGACTCAGTGCTGCGCAGCTGCGCGTGACACGCTCTGCACGCACTCTATTTATGACACCATGTTATTTATGTTTCATGAAACACCTGCTGCTCTTCTCTTTGTGCACAAACACTACTGTGAAGCTGTTCTCGTCTCTCAGACGTCGCTCTGACCTGCTGCGTTTCCCTCAGCCGTCCAGTGTGTGTGTGTGTGTGTGTGTGTGTGTGTGTGTGTGTGTGTGCGTGTGTGTGTGTGTGCGTGTGTGTGCGTGCGTGCGTGCGTGCGTGCGTGCGTGTGAGAACATGTGAACCACTGAAATAACAACGAACAATAAAGAATTCAATAAGAGAATCTTTGTCTGTGCTTTTCTCTCAGGATGGTTAAACGACTCTGAAATACTTGAAGACGTTTGAACTTTACACTTATTCTCGTCCCAATCAGCACATTTACACAAGACTTCCTGTTAGTCAAACTCTCACTGTGCCACAGATTGATCCTACACAAACATCTGCAGACAGATGGCCCAGTGAAGATGGGATTGATTATCCATCCATCCATTCGCTTCCGCTTGTCCTTTTCAGGGTCGCGGGGGGCGCTGGAGCCTATCCCAGCTGTCATAGGGCGAGAGGCGGGGTACACCCTGGACAGGTCGCCAGTCTGTCGCAGGGCCAACACACAGGGACAGACAACCATTCACACTCACATTCACACCTAGTGACAATTTGGATTATCCAATTAACCTGTCCCCACAAGCTGCATGTCTTTGGACGGTGGGAGGAAGCCGGAGTACCCGGAGGGAACCCACGCAATGGGATTATTCATTAGAATATTATTTTGTATCTCCAGGTTGATCATTTGACCCTAAACCATGAAAACATCCTTTGGCTTCAATTCAGTTTTATTCATTCAGCGCCGAATCACAACAACAGTCGCCTCAGCGTGCTTCATGTGCTAAGGTAACACCCCGACAATCATACAGGGAAACTCCAACAAGCTTCCGGTTAAAAGATGAGCTTCCCAACATTAGGTATTAGTTATGTGTCCCCCGAGTCAGGGTTTAATGGGGCTTTATAATTACAGTGTACTTATATTTACCTACAAGTATTTACAGTACTTTAAAGATCTGAATCATTTCATGGTAACTTTGTGGAAAAACAACAATATTTCCGCGTCTTACATCATAAGCACGCTGTACTTTTTCACGACAATGGCCGTATTATAAGTTCAACCTTGTCGAGCTTCCAGGTAGTTTAGCTGAACGGAGACGCTCTTCCTGAAAGTTTGAACAATGATTATGAAAGAAACAAATGAGACGGTATTTATAGTTTCCTTGTAAGCTGATAAGGGAGAACAGTCCTTATCACATTATGTTGTTCTTTCACATCAACATCAAAAATTAAAGATGCAATAATGAATCAATAAATAAAGATATAAAAATGCAGGATTAATATGGCCCACACCCTGACAGGCACATAGTTACAAAGTAACTTAAGGAGAAATTGTTTCTCTGCAACATCACTTAGAATTACTCAAGCAGTATCTAAAGTTACTTACAACATAATTGTAACTGCAACCGAGCTCCTAATGCTCGTCATGAAAAACCGGTTGAACAACAGTTTTACACAGTGCTGCCCATGCACGCCGCTGGCGTTTGCTTTGTAGAAAACATGTTTGCAGGCACGACCATAATCGAAGGTTTTGTTTATTTCAGTAGATCTCAAAGTCGATGAGATTTCAGGGAAATACCAGGATGTTAAGAGGAACTGCTGGCTCGGTGAGTAACACCCCGACAATCATATGAGCGACAGTGGGAAGGAAAAACTCTCTTTTAACAGGAAGAACCAGGCTCAGGGAGGGGCGGGGCCAGCTGTTAGATTTAATGCTAACTTTGCTTGAAACCATGCAGGTAAAATAAAAGCAACACAAGCTCTAAAACCAGTGAAGAGTGAAGGTCCTGCAGGTAATGTGAGCCCTTGGCAGTCAGCTGTTTGTATTGTAGGTGAAAGGTTGTTGTCGTTATTCACAGTCGATTGGTTTGGTGGTTTCACCGAGCCAGCAGTTCCTCTTAACATCCTGGTATTTCCCTGAAATCTCATCGACTTTGAGATCTACTGAAATAAACAAAACCTTCGATTATGGTCGTGCCTGCAAACATGTTTTCTACAAAGCAAACGCCAGCGGCGTGCATGGGCAGCACTGTGTAAAACTGTTGTTCAACCGGTTTTTCATGACGAGCATTAGGAGCTCGGTTGCAGTTACAATTATGTTGTAAGTAACTTTAGATACTGCTTGAGTAATTCTAAGTGATGTTGCAGAGAAACAATTTCTCCTTAAGTTACTTTGTAACTATGTGCCTGTCAGGGTGTGGGCCATATTAATCCTGCATTTTTATATCTTTATTTATTGATTCATTATTGCATCTTTAATTTTTGATGTTGATGTGAAAGAACAACATAATGTGATAAGGACTGTTCTCCCTTATCAGCTTACAAGGAAACTATAAATACCGTCTCATTTGTTTCTTTCATAATCATTGTTCAAACTTTCAGGAAGAGCGTCTCCATTCAGCTAAACTACCTGGAAGCTCGACAAGGTTGAACTTATAATACGGCCATTGTCGTGAAAAAGTACAGCGTGCTTATGATGTAAGATGCGGAAATATTGTTGTTTTTCCACAAAGTTACCATGAAATGATTCAGATCTTTAAAGTACTGTAAATACTTGTAGGTAAATATAAGTACACTGTAATTATAAAGCCCCATTAAACCCTGACTCGGGGGACACATAACTAATACCTAATGTTGGGAAGCTCATCTTTTAACCGGAAGCTTGTTGGAGTTTCCCTGTATGATTGTCGGGGTGTTACCTTAGCACATGAAGCACGCTGAGGCGACTGTTGTTGTGATTCGGCGCTGAATGAATAAAACTGAATTGAAGCCAAAGGATGTTTTCATGGTTTAGGGTCAAATGATCAACCTGGAGATACAAAATAATATTCTAATGAATAATCCCATTGCGTGGGTTCCCTCCGGGTACTCCGGCTTCCTCCCACCGTCCAAAGACATGCAGCTTGTGGGGATAGGTTAATTGGATAATCCAAATTGACACTAGGTGTGAATGTGCGAGTGAATGTGAGTGTGAATGGTTGTCTGTCCCTGTGTGTTGGCCCTGCGACAGACTGGCGACCTGTCCAGGGTGTACCCCGCCTCTCGCCCTATGACAGCTGGGATAGGCTCCAGCGCCCCCCGCGACCCTGAAAAGGACAAGCGGAAGCGAATGGATGGATAATCAATCCCATCTTCACTGGGCCATCTGTCTGCAGATGTTTGTGTAGGATCAATCTGTGGCACAGTGAGAGTTTGACTAACAGGAAGTCTTGTGTAAATGTGCTGATTGGGACGAGAATAAGTGTAAAGTTCAAACGTCTTCAAGTATTTCAGAGTCGTTTAACCATCCTGAGAGAAAAGCACAGACAAAGATTCTCTTATTGAATTCTTTATTGTTCGTTGTTATTTCAGTGGTTCACATGTTCTCACACACACACACACGCACACACGCACGCACGCACACACACACACACACACACACACACACACACACACACACACACACACACACACACACACACACACACACAGGACGGCTGAGGGAAACGCAGCAGGTCAGAGCGACGTCTGAGAGACGAGAACAGCTTCACAGTAGTGTTTGTGCACAAAGAGAAGAGCAGCAGGTGTTTCATGAAACATAAATAACATGGTGTCATAAATAGAGTGCGTGCAGAGCGTGTCACGCGCAGCTGCGCAGCACTGAGTCCACGTGTGACACAAAGGCCCAGAGTCCAGCGCCGAGCGTGGCTCTATGTTTGGGGCCTGATGTGCTCTGGATTGATGTAGGTGTAAGGGGACCAGGAGTCCATCCACCTGCTGGGGTCCTCCTCCTCCAGGCTGTGCTCCGCCTCCTCTTCCTCGCTGTAGCATTCCAGCTCGTCTTCGTCCGACTTCCCGCCGCTGTCCCACCTCTGACGGGTCAGCTCGGGGAGCTCCACCCCCAGACTCAAGTAACACGGTTTACAGACTCTCAGCTGCTTAGTGGAGTCGATGTGTGCGATGACCGCTCGCTTCCTGGAGCACGGGCCGCACACCAGGAAGCCGCATTTTCTGCAGTGGTGTCGGCGGCGGGTCCCGGTGAACTTGCTGGAGCAGCGCATGCAGACGGCGGAGGCCTGGTCTGGGATCCAGGTGTTGGCAAAGTCCAGCCTCCGGTCACCGCCCTGCGTCACTCTGCCCTTGCACTCCTCGATGTGCTCGATCCAGGCTCGCTTCTCCTCGTAGGAGGCGGCGGAAACGTAGAAAGACTTCCTGGGCGTGCGGATCAGCCACTGGTTCTTCATCCTGACGCCGTCCTCCAGGTCCTCCAGCAGGATGTCCTCTGAAGAAGAAGAAGAAGAAGAAGAAGAAGGGCACGTTAGTGCGGGAAACAAAGGTGTGCACGCTTTGAACGAAAAGAAAAGTGTTTACTGCAGCCTGCTGCAGCGGTCAGAGACAGACTGCAGGCGGTGCAGCACCTCCTGCTCCACCTGCAGCATCTACCTGTCTCTGCCCGCCACGCTGTCTGCTTTTCACACAGCTGGATTCAGCGATGTGCAGAGGAGGATCGGTTGCTCACCTAGAGGGGTAACCTTGAGCTTTTTGTGCCAGCGGCCGTTCAGCACGATGCTGCCGTACACCAGCACGTCGTTGAAGAGGAAGAAGGCTTTGGCCTGCCGCTTTTTGCGGCTCTGCTTTACCAGCTTGCCCTCTCCGACCAGAACCCGACCTGACTGAAGCAACAACTTCCCCGCTGGCCCAAAGGAGTTGGCCACAGCCTGGACCCGGTCCCAGTTCTCCTGATCAGACAGTTGATCCATGTCAGCAGTCGCCGTTAAATCCAGCAGTCAGAGCGCTCGTACCGGCAGCTCCACGCCTCTGTAGGTGTGAGCTCGAAGGGCTTCTCGTTTTTCTGATGAGGTCAGGAGCCCAGAGGCTGCTTTTGAATGCTCTGGTGACGTCATGGGGCTTTCCAAAACAAGACTTGTGTAAGAAGCAAAGGGGGCAGAGCTTCACTTGAATTTGGAGAAAGACAAGAATTTGTACAAGAGGAAGTGAGTGTGGCTGATTGCAGATGTGTTTGTAAAAGTGCTGCGATCACTGCAGTAACGTGTAAACACAGTTTAAAGGTTGCAGCTCTGAGGTTTGTCTGTACAAAGTGAGGCCGTGCTGCTGTTGGCACAGTTCACAGCTCAGACCCACAGAGCACATGGAGAGCGCTCTAACACGGTGAACAGACTGAAGCTTCTGTGGGCCGTTTCTCCTCAGCAACGACTCTTTCAATTTTACTACAACCCTCATTCACACACACACACACACACACACACACACACAGTTTCTAATATGCTCGTTAAATATTTGGGGGAAATGTGAGGTGGGTGAAACCTGCGTGCTATCGCTCCGTCAGGTTATTCCCGGAGATTTCTGTGTTTGCTTTTTCACCCACATGATCCAAACAGCTCTCGCGCAGCAATCAAAGCCTGAACTTGTAAGAAGGGTTAAACAAAGCGATAACGATGCGGAACAGTGGCGTTTACCAAAACAGCTCCAGGCGGTGTCTGTGGGCTGAAAGGTGCGTAACATCCACTCTGGGGACTTTTCTGAGCCTGGGCACCAGTTTGTGCCAATAACCTATGTTAGATTATAATATTATTTTATGCCATGTTATACCCCTAATTAAAGATTGTGAATTATTATGTAGTTTTAGTTTGCATTATTCTCCTGAATTAGAAGAAGCTGATAACTATTACATTAGTTAAACTGCTGACTTGTTGTGAATGAATGATATTGTTTTATGATGCATTATACTGCTGAGTTATAAGAAATCTAATTTGTCTGAGTAGAAGAGAACAGAGTGTGCTGGAGTTTTCTGCCCCATTTCAGCAGGAGCAGATAAACAGGGAGCCAAGGTCGTAGCTCAGGCGCTGTGTGAGAGAGAGCATGTGAATGTTTAGGCTTTTATGATAAGGTGGAGGCACCAGAGGCTATAAAAGTTTGAGCAATGCTCCACCATTTTGAGATTTTGAGGCTGTCTGCATCAGTGTCCATCTCCCACGCGTGTGATCATTAAAATCATCGTTTGACTCAACCCGGCCGGACCAGTGTTGTTATTGTGGTCTTTTCTCTTGTCTCCATCCCCAATATTTTGAACCTTAACACCTACTTTAATGGTTCCAGTCTATCCAGTCTAACCTCCCTGCCTTCCTCAGACGGCTGCCCGGTCCTCTCTGTACGAGTGTAGAACTCGACCTTATAAATGCCCTTGAGGTGTCATTTGGCACAATATTAAACTGAATATAACTGAGCTGAGCAGCTGTTGTCCACAGTTCCCAGCTTCATGGCACAGCTGACATTTATCAGCCGTTTTCAGGAAAATGAAACGTCTCTTAGTTCAGTGGGAAACTCGACCGTCTGAAGAGTGTGGAGCAGGCGAGCCTCAGCACAGCCTGAGTGTGAATGTTTTAATAGCACTGAATTTGATCTATAAGCAGTGAAAATATGCGTTTCTGCAACATTTGTGCAATAAAGTTGTAAAACTTTATAACACAGCCTCTGCAGTGAAACTGAATTATAGTGTTTTTTTTATTTCAATGCAAATTATTTAACTACAAATACATAAATGTAGAATTTTTTTTTCTTTATCGCATTTAGATCGGTGAAATAAAACATTTGAATTAAGGAACATCCATCATAAAACATAACGAACGATGTAAAATAATAATGAAAAATATCTAAAAAGTTATAATCCCCATAATACGCCCCAAAAATACAACGTAAGACGGGGAAATATTGATTCTCCATGAAATTAAAAAATAACATTATTTAAACTGACTTACAGACTGCTTCAGTATACTTAATATAAAGATCACATGGAGAGTGCTCCATGAAAGACCTGTGCGCAGTTTACGTGGTGGAATCGAACTCAGGACCTTCTTGTTGTGAGGTAACAGTGCTACCCACTGTTCCACTGTGCCGTACTATTATGCTATTAGCAAATTAGCATTTTGCTAGAGAACATTTTTAAAGAACTTTTTTTTTCTGCACTATCTGGTCGTTAAGTCTGACGTCACTAGCCGTGTCTGGGCCTAAACAGGGACAGCTCAGTAGGTAGAGTGGTTGCCCCATGATCGGAAGGTCGGGGGTTCGATTCCCCTTAACAGCTACCCTGAGGTACCCCTGAGCAAGGTACCGTCCCTACACACTGCTCCCCGGGCGCCCAATGGCTGCCCACTGCTTCACTGAGTGAATGGGTTAAATGCAGAAAGGAATTTCCCTACGGGGCTCAATAAAGTACACACTTTCTTCTTCTTCTAAACTCCGCTGCAGGTCCATATATCAAACGATCACTATGGCATTACTGAGAGTTAAAAACTGTCTAAAGTCTTTCATCTTTAATAAAATGATCAGCGTTCTGCTCTACCAGGTGTAACAATTGAGTTTAACATCCAGGCATCCATGAAAACGGAATTTATGACATTTAACGGAGTTAGAAGTTAGCAGGGAGTTAGCTCGCTAGCTTCTATCTAAATACAATATAGCATGTCCTGACTGCGGGGGTTTGGAAACAAATTCAAACGTACAGCTCTGTTATCACTTCCAACATAAATGAAGACAGGAAACTAAACAGCAGTGACGTTTGTAGGGTTACTGAAGTTGGGCTAGCTGGTATATAATGATGTGCTACGTGACCGCTAGCGACACAGCTATGTTAGCATAATATAAACAAGCTAACTTTTTTTCCACTCGATAAAAGTTAACGTGAGTGTTCTCGGTGGTCAGGAACAAATGTAATCGCATGGCAGGATGCTGTAAAAGGACCAAACTTCAGCCAGGAGAACAACTGAGATAATCCATCCACAATACGAGGTTAGTCATTCATATACTGCTGCATGGGCTGGGCTGTAGTTACATCGTAAGGTTTTAAAAACTGAGCTTAAATAAATGATTAGCGGTAATAAAAGCCGAGGGAGGTCAACAGTGATCACTGACTGTTTTAGGAGCTTTTTGAGATCAAATAGAAGAAAATACATAACATTAAACATGTTAACAACACAAAAGCCATATTAAACGCAGACTACTTTAGGCCCGGAAGTAGGATTCGTCACGTCATCACTGAACGACCGGACAGTTTTACATTCATGCATCACATTTGTTGGCATTTTCCCGCCTGTAGCTGGCCTGCTGCAACTAAAAGCTATAAATCCAGTGAGCTGACGGGCACGCCCGCCTCGCACAGCAGCAGGTTACCGTCAGACCGGTCGAGCGTCTGTGAAATGCTGTCAAACATCCCCTTCACTGTTTATCTTTTCATCTATTTAATTATTCTTCCTTCTAGGACGCGAGACGTATGCAGGTCAGCAGAGTTACGGTAAGAGCAAAACAAAGAGCAGCGGGAAATCTTCCCAAACTTCCAGAGACGCCTTCATGGGTTTTTGGCAGCATGAAGAAGAGGAAGAAGCTAAAAAAACACCACCTTTAATCTTCCTGCTTCCCTGAGATTTGAGATAATTAATAATCTTTAGTATTAGTCAGCAGAAGCTGCAGCAGCACAGCGTGCGACTCTGCAGGCCTCCTTCACTCATTCTCCACTTAGTTTTTATTTCATGCTGTTTATCTGAAGCCGAGTCATGTCCTGCTTTGTTTTCTGTCACACTTCATGAAGCTCTTCTTTTATTTTGTCACTTGGCTTCTTTCCAGTTTCGGCTGCTTTAACGCAGGAATTTCTCAACTTTTGTGGTGAATAAAGTCTCAGTTTGTGTTTTGGTGTCTAAGAACAGGAAAGCTGTGCAGTGTGTTTTAGGATCCATGAAACACTGAGCGTAAAGCAAAAGCACAAAGGATCGTGGTGCGCTGAGGCCGACCTGTGCGCGTTAAACAAATCACCTACTGAAGACTCTTACATCTCTAACAGCTGCACCTACAGTTCACATGACGCCAGCCCATGTGAACCTTGTGTGCATGTTATCATGTTCTCTGGGAGTCAGTGATAGAGCGCCCTGCAGCTCTATGAGGGGACTCGGCCCTTTCCTCAAAGTGAGCGTCAGGCTGAAGGAGGTTCTGCAGAAGCACGAGCGCACGACGTCACAGCACGACTTAAAGGAAAGAAACTGTAGGCGATCAAAATATTAGTACCGGTAGTAGTATTTAAAAATGTCAACTCTGCAAGTGATCAAACGCTCAGGGACACATTAATATTAAAAGATATACATCAAGTAGTGTTTAATTACATCTTTCACAAAGTGGATGCACCCTCATAAATTTAGAGTTAATTCATTAAAAATAAATAGCAATGAGTTTTATGTAAACTACCAGGCAAAGGTTTGAACTCACCGTATCATTCAATGGTTTTTCTTTATGTTCATAAAATGAAATTTCATAAACAAAAACCTGTGAAATATCATTTCAGAGTTCAGAGTTCTTAAGAATAGCTGCCCTTTGCTTTGCACACTCTTGGCATTCTCTCCATATATGATCATAGACATGTTCATTTATTTCCAATACTGATCAGATTAGATGTGTGACAGCTGATGATTAGCCGGCTAAAGATAACAGTAGGGGCCATCGTAGCTCAAGAGTTGGGAGGTCGTCGTGTAATCGGAAGGTTGCCGGTTCGAGCCCCGGCTTGGACAGTCTCGGTCGTTGTGTCCTTGGGCGAGACACTTCACCCGTTGCCTACTGGTGGTGGTCAGAGGGCCCGGTGGCGCCAGTGTCCGGCAGCCTCGCCTGTCAGTGCGCCCCAGGGTGGCTGTGGCTACAATGTAGCTGCCATCACCAGTGTGTGAATGGGTGGATGACTGGAGGTTCCATTTGTAATATTACGTTTATGAACTAGTGGTTTTATATATAACACGTTTAAAATATTTCGTGGATTCATCTTATTATTATTATTATTTTTTATTAGGAGTTGGAGGTATTTGCATTTTTTAAAGGTGATGGCTGTGATAAAGTTTTGACTTTATATGACAGAACAACAACAAAGAGTGTGAAGGAAACTTTTCTTGCTGTTGTGCAATATTAAATTATGTTTAACTCGTCCTTGCAGAAAGAAACATAAGAGGTTCCTGATAACATCGACTCGGCAGAGCGACGCTCAACAACACAAACACCGCCCCACATCAGGGACACAACACAACAGCTGAGTCATTCAAACCCTGACGTGATGGTGTTTAAAGAGAAGTGGTATCTCATCTCATGTGTGTCTTAATCACGCTTTCTTGCTAAGTCGTTCTGTGACTCAAGCGTTCAAATGAAAGTCACTCCCAGCGAGAAACACTGTAAATGTATTTTACTGTAAACAGGACAGAAGTGCCGATGCCATAAACCTGTAGGTCGGGACTGTCTTGATCTGGGTCAGTGATCTGAGCTGAGTGAAACAAGCCTGACTGTGCAGAGACTGCTGCAGCTCACAAACGTGCACGAGCAGCTCTGGCGAGGACGCGTGATGGCCAAACGCTGCTTCAGTCACAAACATCAAAGTTCTTTTTATACCTTCAAACATCTTTCAGCGTCTTCAAACTTTTGTCATGTACATGCTTCAGTTAGCTGATAGGGAGCCAACAATCATTTGACCCCCTATCAGCAAGCACCTGGCGACAGTGGGAAGGAAAAACTCCCTTTTAACAGGAAGAAACCTCCGGCAGAACCAGGCTCGGGGAGGGGCGGGGCCATCTGCTGCGACCGGTTGGAGGTGAGGGGTCAGTCGACCTAAAAACAGAGCCACTAACGTTGTTTGGATTATTCTAGCCTTTATGTTTTAAAAGCATCTCGATTTAGTCGTTTTTCCCTCAGCCGCCTGACACAAACGTGAAAATGCTGCCTGTCGTCTTTGTGTTGTCACACTCGGCTGTACAGATGAGTACAGATGTCTGATAGAGACGTCACCTGATGTACTCTGATAAACTCTATTATATAAAGCAAGATGTAAGAATCAGACACCAGCTGTTAAAAACAGAATCTTCAAATAATGATTCCAGATGTTTACGTTCATTTAATCCCTGAAAACGTGAACGGCTCTGCTCCTGCTCGGCTCCGACATCGGGACGTTCATTGGCTGCAGCGAGCAGAAGGAAACTTTCTGCACCTTTAACCTCCTAAGACCCGAACTCTTTCATTGCATGCATTTCATACACACATACATTCATCGAGTCCCAAAGAATTACCTGATTTTTTTTGGTTTTGAACCTGATTTTTGTTTCTGAGAAAAATGAGATCCACATGAGAGGACATTTGTTTCAAATTTTGATAGAACAGCGGCAACATTTTGTGTTTTAGTCTAAAGGTTAAGAGAGAATCCAGCCCGTGGTTTTTAGGAGCAATGATCATCTCAGCCATGTTACTGTGACTGAAAACGAGACACAGGTCACACTGATGGTCGTATGAACTGGATGAAAAGTGAGGAGGCGGTACATGTCCTCTGAGTCCACGTCCCCTCATGAACTTTTCCACAGCTTCACAGAAAAACAGACGGCTGAATAAAAACTGTCCTGAATGCTGTCAAGCAGGTTTTCCTGCGAGTTACCTGTGCAGCCGTCACGACATCAGACTCAAAATGCTTCCAATCTTTCCCACGACCCACACGGGATCTCCTCCCCTGGTAAAATCAGCAGAGCAGACACGGCTGATGTGTGCAGCTGTGTGTCCACGGGACAACGGCTGCTGAGGTTAATGAGGGTCGACACCAATAACAGGCCAATGATTTTATTCTGTTTAAATGAAACAAAGAAAACTTTGTGTCAACGTCAGATAAAACTCAGATCGGCTCGCAGCAGGAACGCCGGGATCAGTTTACAGGAAGCGTTCCATTTCTTTAATCCCGGCGCTCTGCACAGGCGGCGAGCGTCTGCACTCAGCTTCTCACAGGTATGGTGACGCCAAATCAGCTGCAGGGTTTACATAACAGTTCCTATAACAGCAGATGGGGGAGGCGGCGTCTCTCTGACTGCACACCTGCAGCTTTGTGTGAGACACCTCAGTCCAAACCTCAGTTTTTCCTCGAGCTTTGTGAAGCTGGAGCGGAGCCGAGGTGTGCGCATTTACTCAGGCCGTCGCTGGCTGCAGCTCCTGCGACGGCCTGTGGGAGCGGCAGCTGTAAGCTCTCACAGGTCGATGGTTCCTTTCACTTTGAACTTCTTGGCGGCGCGTTCGCCGGCTCGATACTCAAACTTGCTGCCGTAGATGTGCGAGACGAAGCCGTTGATCTCCACTGCAAACACGCTGTTCCTCTTTGGGATCACTGAGGGGCCGAAGCAGGAAACCACGTTTAAATCTGATGAAGCAGATTCATTACTGCACACGCACCTTCACTTCCTGTCTTCAGCCGTAACACATCCTCTTCCAGACCACATTCAAACAATTACACCATCGTATTCATCTGTAACAGTCAGCCCGCCACTGTGTGTCACTGACTCACATCCACACAAACCAACACACGGAGAGACTCACACACTCCTAACCTTTCAGTTTGTCGTCTCTGGTGATGATCTTGAAGACGTGTTTGAACTCTTGCAGCAGAATCCCAGACGTCCCCACATAAGACGGACACTTGGACCGCACCACTGCAGCGAGGACAAGAACAGACTGTCATGTTGCACGAGCCTGCACGCGTGTTAGTAGGTTTCAGTCTCTGCAGCAGCAGGAAAACCAGGAGCTGGGGGGGCTGCAAAGAGGCTTGCAGTGAGCAGCTCAAACAGTTCAAACATGCTGCTGCAGTAAATACTATATCAATTTAAACTTCCAGATGATTTCATGCTAAGCATCAAAACTGACTCGGCCTGTTTGGAGAGTAAAGAAGGAAACCAGGAGCTTCAGGTACCACAGCGAGCGCGCTCACAGCTGTTCACGCGGTTATGAACATCTGAGAACAACAATGTTCCTGAGAAGACTCGTGTCCTCAGGAAAGCAGTGAGTTTAAAGAGCACTTCCAGAGGAGGCCAGCACTCTTATGTCCTCTCGAGGCTCCAGAGGTCAGCACCTCTGGGACTCATGGCGCTCGGAGAGGAGCAGACATACTAACGTGAACGAGGCCAAAAGTTGACTTAACCACAAACTTCATTTCAGACCAAAACGATGACTGGGGGATGGCACAGGACGCCTGGAACACTGACTTTACATTCCTGAGTTTTCTGCTACAAATGAAAGAAGACGAAGAAGAAGAGTACCTGTGAGGATGGCTCCGTGGAAATCCGCCTTCAGGAGCTTCTGCTGCACGACCTGTGGATTGCTGTGAAAACATCAGGATGAGGACTCAGCGAGAGCAGGACAAACATCTGGACAAGCAGCTGTCGAGGACGCCGATTTACCTCGTCGGCTTCAATCCCCCGCACAGGTCGATGATGTACCGTCTCCAGAGTTCATGCAGAGGAAGGAAAAGCTCGTATCTGCAGCGAGGAGGACAAAGACAGTGATGCAGGAGGAGGAGCAGGTGGAGGAGCAGGTGGAGGGTTTCTCACCAACCTCTGGTGTTCAGGCTTGATCTGGAAGACCTTCAGCTCCCTCTTCTGCCGTGCGTTCAGCCCTCGGGCCTTGGCGCTCTTCCTCCGCTCCTTCTTGGGCCGGCGGTAGCCGAGGATCACGGCTTTATGCCTCAGCATGTTCTGCAGGTCGTGGCGTCTGGGCTGCTGAATGCTGTTCTTCAGGAACGCCTCGGTGAAGGCCTTCGCTTTGAAGCTGCTCTGAGGCTGACAAAGATATTTGACGTCAGGTGATTATTAAAGAGTCACGAGGCAAACGGCGTGTTTGGCAGAGCCAGCACGAGTGAAGTCATCGCTCAGCACAGAACATGAAGGACAGTTTGCTGACTTTTATCTAAAGGACGGCTACTGGCTGTCCCATTAAATCCTGAGGGCGGAGCTGCAAAACCTCCTCGCTTTCTTCAGACAGCGTGTGGATGAAACACCCGAGCGTCCGCTTACCTCAACACCAAGAACGTCCACCAGCTCACGAGGAATAGGGGCTCGAACCAGACCTTCTGTGGAGAGGACACAGACACGCGTCACTGAGGCGCTGAAGCACACAGAGGGGCGGGAACGACAGAGGACACGCCTCAAGGGGGGGGGGGGGGGGGGGGGGGAGAGTAATGGACGCATATAAAAATGTTTGACTAAAATAAAAAGATGAAGCCAGTTTGGCAGAACCTTTGATTCCTTCATGAATCAGGTAACTCGAGCGTCTAACCCGCCCACTTTCTCACGATGCCGTGGGATTTTATTTTTATAAAAGGTGACCTGTGACCTGACTGAATCCACAGGTGGAGACGTTCAGGAAACGTTCCTGTAAAGGTGGAGCTCACCTCCCTGCAGTTACATAAAACAGGTTTAGTCCAATTTCGCTGTGACAGTCCGTTTAGCCTGTGATGTAATCACACCTGTCACACCTGGAGGCTGACGAGTGGATGATAGCAGGGAGGAACACGCAGACCCTCCTCCGCTCCACACACAGGTGGAGACCCTCCTGACCTCCACCTCCTCCGCTGGTCGCAGCTGGAGCAGTTTTAGCTTCATTAGAGAAAAACATGAGTTTGGTTTTGATCCCGTAAATGTGAGGAGAGCTTTTTCCTCGGGGGCGGGGCTTCTGTGGTCAGCACAGCTGCATTAAGGAGGAAATGGTGGATGTAAACACGTTGTTACAGGTCTCCACGTGCTACTCAAAAGTGATGACGTCACATTAATTACACGCGAGCCTCTCCTCAGGTAACACGCCCCTCCCCCCCCCCAGAGACGCAACCGACCGGACAGAAGCGAAGCTCGGACCGGAGGAGAGCCCCTCCTCCCACCGAGTCCGTGTCCAGGTGTGTGCTCACGCGCTCAGCTCACTCACCCTCCATGGTCGCAGACCTGAGCCGATCTTCTCTGAGGATCGACGAAGAAACTCCACGACACGCGTGTTTTCAGCACTGCCCGGCTCACTTCCGCGTCGCTCTTCTTCGTCACGTATTTAGAGGATGAAGCGGCCGCTGGCGCGCGCACAGCGCCCCCTGCTGCTCAACGGTAAAAGTTCTCGGACATTTTTTCCGGTTATCGCAGTTTTATTTATTTTGTCTATTAAACTTAAATATTTCCTGTTTTTTTGTCATCTCGCTCGTTATTGTGAAAATAACGGTCTCCGTTTTACCTCTGCATCAGCGGCTTTTCCTGTTTCTTAAAGCTCCGTTCGTCCTTCTCGTTCACTGATCTTGCTCCGTTTTTCTGCTGTGACACTTCCACAGAAACCTGCAGCAGATCTTTGTGGAGCTGGCAGCTGCTGAGTGTGGAGCAGATGTTTGAGAGCTTCAGCAGGAGGCAAACACTTCTGGTTTGCCTCCTGCTGTGAGACCCGAGGCCGGATCGCTTCCACACATTTGTTGTTCAGTCTCTGTGCGGACTGAAGCCCTCGTTGTTCATACGCAAACATTAAAGAGATTTAATAACAACAGAACTGCAGCAGAGGCTCTTTGTCCCGTTTTACTACATGCAGCTCTGTGAGAGCAGGTGGAGCTCACAGAGAGGGTGGAGAGGACGTTTACAGAAACACATCAGAGTTGGGAAAGCTGCAGGTAGATGCTGACTATGTTCAGACGCTTCCACCAGAAACTGATGCAGAAAAGAGCATTTTACAGGATCATTACAATAATAATTGTAATGATCGTGGCTCAAGAGTTGGGCGTTCGCCTTGTAATCGGAAGGTTGCCGGTTCGAGCCCCGGCTTGGACAGTCTCGGTCGTTGTGTCCTTGGGCAAGACACTTCACCCGTTGCCTACTGGTGGTGGTCAGAGGGCCCGGTGGCGCCAGTGTCCGGCAGCCTCGCCTCTGTCAGTGCGCCCCAGGGTGGCTGTGGCTACAATGTAGCTGCCATCACCAGTGTGTGAATGTGTGGATGACTGGATATGTAAAGCGCTTTGGGGTCCTTAGGGACTAAGTAAAGCGCTATATAAATACAGGCCATTTACCATTTTACCATAATTGTTATTACTGAATAAGTGTCATGAGATTCAGAGGACATAAAAATATTGAGCTGGACACTACAGCGAGCTGATGGAGTGAACGGAAACACGAGAGACGTCTTTGAGTTTCAGAAAAATATTTATTTCAAATCTGTTTCTGGGACATTCATACAAAAAGTGAGTTTTTCCCTTTTTACCCTCAGAGGTAGCAGCTCTGCACCACTAAACTCTCAGAACACGCTTGTCTAAAGCCGCGGCACGCCCTGAACGCCACATACAGCAGAAATCATGGCTCGGTCGTGTGTTTGTCCGACGTCAGGTTTCAGGGAAAACTCTGCGACGCTCAGCCTCGGGCCAGAAACACAGCAGAGATCAGATCTGGTGTCGTTCCAAGAAAAACAACTTTTTTATTTCCTGACAGACAAAAAGTCTCAGACAGGTCACTGCTTTCAGGTGTTTCCTGGTTTCTGGACAATTTGTCCTTCACATGAGGGGAAACCCCACAAACGTGGCACCGACGAGTCGAACGAAGCGGAAACCTCTAGAGAACGACGCTGCAGCTCGGGCATGATGTCCTTCCTGTGCACACGGCAGCGCTTCTGTGTTAAACGTCTCGATGAACCCGAGCTGCAGGCGCCCAGTGACTCCAGCCGACCTGCAACATTTTCCTCTGATGTGTCTGTCGCTGCTGATGACGAGGTCAGAGCAGGAAGTGAGGAAAGCTTCAGCAGCTCAGGCTGCGAGTGTCCACAGACGACACGCATCGCTAAGACAGTCAGGAAACACGGACCTGTGGGACGAGCCGGTCCCTGCAGCTCGCGTCTCTATGTGCAGATTAAGAGGGTTGTAAATAAACGTGCTCCCGTAGCTGCTGTGTATCCAGTTTGGCAGACGTCTCCCTCCTTTCTTAGAACAGATCTGAGACACTTGGACCTTCACAAAAACCCGAGCACTGATGTTTCTGTCCACGCGTGGGGACATGGCGTCCTGACATCTCCACAGCTGGACTCACAGCAGAGATCAGCCCAGACGTCATCACCATCTGCTCGGCGTCTCGCAGTGATGGAGACATGTCTCCGTCTAATGTTTGGCTCAGAAAGAATAGAAAGACGTGCTTTTGTCAACCTGCAGTGATCTGTGATGTCATCATCCTAACACGTGAAAGGTGTCAGCCTCTGGCTCCGCCCTGAACTCGATGAGTGAACAGCGCTGCAGAGCAGACGTGCGGTTTGTGTTTCCCTAAAGTGACCTCTGACCTGAGCCTGCGCGCGTCGGCGAGGATTTCACACTAAAGTCTGAAGTAAAGCTGAATGTGTGCGCTGCGTAACTCCGTCAGGTGGTTTCAGTCTGCAGAGAACGGAGACCCGCGTCTCCTGGAGGCTACAGCGCCGGTTTGATGAGACGGTGTTCTTGGATTTGATTGGCCGTTTGTCTGCATGCAAATCTGATGGACTCGCGCTGCCGTTGGGTCTGTGCTTTCAGCTCTGCTCAGCGCCGCTCCGGTCGGCCAATTAAAAGCCGCAGCTGCTCACGCTTCAGTTTGTTCTGGCAGCTTTTAAAGGCGAGCCGCAGCTTTTTGTGATTTCGGTTTGATTTAAATGAACGCAGGTGTTTCTCAGAACAGGACGGGACTGCAGGGCTTTGACTTGGAAATACTCAGAAGTGGGATTCCCGCTGGACTCAGCGGACGTTTTGCATTTAATGTTTTACAGGAACTTAAAAATGAACTGGCGGCAGAGCCTCGCAGGGCGCCGCCGTCACCACTGCAGCTGTAAGTGTGGATGCTGGTGCAGCTGGCACACCAACTCCTCCTCTGTGGGCTCCTGGATCTGCTCCCTGCAGAGACACGGGACCCACGGCAGGCAGTGAGCGTGGACTCAGGTTTGTCAAGCACTGAAATGCAATAAATAACAAATTCCCACCTGAATATGAGCTGAACCGAGGTTTCATATCTGATCCTCTCCACATCCATCACAGAGCAGCTGTGACTGCGGTCCCACTTGTAGATGAAGTTCTGTTAGGACAGAAAGACACACGTCAGAGCCTCAAAGCAAAAAACTGGAAAACCGCGAACAAACGTTTACAAGCGGCCTGTGCAGATCACAGCGGGACACGTGGCCTCAGGCATTTAGAAAGAATCAATCTGATCGTCACCAGGAAGAGAAGCTCGTTTAAAACGAGCTCCTGCAGGCGAAACAGGAACATTTAAACTGCTGCGGCCGTGTAACCTGAGCTGTCTGAAGAAACGAGGATGTCCAACATTTCTGAGCTTTCTTACAGAAGTGTCACAGTCGGGAACGCCGCCGATTCCTTCTCATATACGTCAATGTTGTTATTATCAGGATGTCCTAAAGACTCTTTCTGATTAAGAAGAACGCCGAGTGGCCCTGACACTTTCAGCTGGCTCTCTCTCACTTCCTGCCGCCGACCTTCGTATCTGACACCTGGTTCAGGGGGCGCCTGCATCGAGCGAGTCTCTCACCTCTAAGATGAGCGCCACGAACAAGTTGACCCACATGACCGACGAGATGAGCCACCAACACACGAAGTAGATCTTGGACCACCTGGGAAACAAATCATCATCATCATCATCCTGGCAGTAACCACCATAATTACGCCGCTGGGCTTAAACCGGTTTCTTACTCTGTGGTGTATCTGCTGTAGGCGTCGATGAAGGCCTGCCAGTTGTTGACGATCATGACGTCGTAGAGTAAAATGATGGCAGCCTGAGAGAAGGAGGACAGATGCTTCAGCACGTTTTAATCCCAGAGCCTCTAACTGAGCCGTGAGCAGGCTCACTGAAAGAAAACCGTTTTTATTTAAACACAACAAGTTCAGAGAAAACTAGAAATGCAGTCCCAGAATCCTCAGAGACATCCTCGTCAGATAGCAAATCCTCTGACCGAGGACAGAGACGCTGAACCTCAGGTTCAGGTGAGAGGCCGTCTGCACTCATCCAGGTGTGACTCACGCCAAAGTCGTCGAAGTTGTTGGGCCAATACTCGAGCTGCTCGTAGGTGCCGCACGCCACGCTGAAGTTGGAGGTGATGTTCTCCATGGAGGTGTTGGTCGGCACACTGACACGCAGAACGACACGAAACTGAACTTTACGATTTATTCATCAACACGTCCCAGTTTACGTGTCAGCGTGCTCAGACAGACTTCTTACCTGGAGTCAGGAGGTTTAATGGCGCCCTCGAAGAGCCAGATCCCAAACACAGCAAACACGTAGTACACCACCTGCACGCAAACAGCACGTCAGCAGCTTTTAGATTCACAGCACATCAGCTGACCCGCCCACGCTGACATCACTCACCACCAGGATCCCCGCGAACGCTCGCAGGTTCTTCACCAGGTCCAACAGCGTGCTGGCAACCAGAGCCATGAGCTGCAGAACAGAGCAACGTGCAGACTGAGTGGGAGGAGTCACTGCGTTTGCTGTTTCCTTTGTGCAGGAAGTTCATGTTTTAAAGCTGCCGCGTGTGGAACGCAGGACGATTATTTGAAATCGCTAAAAACTGTTGTTGATTCTCAGACTGCTGGCGTTCACAGCGGACATGGACGCTTCTTTCACTCTTTAGAACCGTCCTCTCTGTCCAACATGTGGCGTCCTCACACCAGTGTCCACATGTTAGACAGAGAGGACAGATGGTTTCATTTCATTTATTTATAAAGCACGTTTAATAACAGGGAGCTGCACAGAGTAACAGTTAAACAATGACATTGACAACGACGACAGGTAAGAAAATTAAAAGAAAAGTTTCGAAAGCCAGAGTAAAAAAATATGTTTTAAGATGCGATTTAAACAGAGTGACAGTCGGGCCTTTCTAACGTGGAGAGGTACAACCACAACCGCAAATGCCCGATCTCCTCTATGAACCAGCCTAGACTTATGTGAGGTAAGGAGCAGGCGATCGCTTGATCGAAGGGCTCTAGAGGGCGTGTAAAGCTGCAGCAGGTCAGACGAATAGTCCGGCCAACCAGCACTTTATACGTCAAAGATTTTGACTTTAACTGTAAAACGCACTGGAAGCCAATGAAGGGAAGCAAGCACGGCAGTGATATGTTGGCGTTTCTTCACACGAGTCAAAATGACACCAACTGTGTGCCATCTGAAATCTAGCCTGAGATCCTTCCCAGATGTGGCAACGCCCACTCGCATCCTGGGCCATGTGACCTCACTAAGTCACATGATAGGGTGTGGTTAGGTTTCACCTGAAACCCTGGCTGATTGTGACCTGCACCCGTTTTCACACCTTGGCTCGTGTGATTAGGTAGAGCAGGGGTGGGCAACTCCAGGCCTCGAGTGCCGGTGACCTGCAGGTTTTAGATGCGTCCTTGATCCAACACAGCTGATTCAGATGGCTAAATGACCTCAACACCTCCTCAACATAACTTGAAGTTCTCCAGGTGTGTTGACCCAGGGTGAGATCTAAAACCTGCAGGTCACCGGCACTCGAGGCCTGGAGTTGCCCACCCCTGAGGTAGAGGATCCACAGGGGGTCCACGGCCCTCTTGGCGACGCCCACAGGGCTTAAATCTGTGACTCTCCACCAATCGCTGCTCTTTGAAGTGAAGAAATGTATTTAAGAAAGTTAAAGAGGTCCGGACGCTTCTGTTTCCGAGCTCCTTGGACTGCGATGAGCTGGAGGACTGAGGAGCTCCACAGACTGGTTTTGTTCCAAATCGGCCTCCAATTCAAAATGAGCTCTGATCATTTTCTTAGTTTCTCTGTTTTCTGTGTTGCACTGTTAATAAAACCTGAGTTTATGGGAGCGTCCCAACGTTTTGCAGCTGGGACTGGATTTTTCTCACTTTTTGAAAAGCTGATGAAGCTCGATGGTGAAACAGGTGATGTAAGGATGTAAGAAGCAGCGAGACTCTTGCTGACGCTGACTCACACATAAACATGACCTGACTGTCACACATAAAAGCATTTATATATTTTTCTCCGACCTTCCAAGTGAAACTGTGAAAACAGTGTTTGGATATGATTCGTCGAACTCTGACAGACGACGTGTTTGAATCTGGGATCGTACCTTGATGTCCGGGATGATGCGCAGGAAGCGGAAAACAATCAGCAGGTTGACCAGACGGATCATCTCCCACAGCGACAGCACGCCGTGAGCGGAGGGCTCCCTGCGGTCAGAGGTCAGCATTTCTAAAACACGCGTGTCTTGATATGTTTGATCAGAGTGTTACACATGAAGAGAGCCGCTGGAGATGATTTTCACTCATTCGCTGGACTCGAGTGGGACTTCCCCCACAGAAACACACAAAAGGCACAAAGCTGAATTAAACAGACATGAACTCACCACTGAGAATACGGAAGCCTGTAGGTGATAAAAATGGTGATCTGCAGGGCCTGAAAGGAAGCAGGGGACACAAATTACCCTCCCAGTGTGGTTCCTACAGCGTCGTTACTAATGAAATTGACCAATCAAATGACTGCGATGTCATAGATTTGGAGAATAGACGGCAAACTGCCAAATACTGTGTTTAAAAAAGCTGGAAAACTTTAATCAGATGAGTTTACCAACAACAGGACGGTGAGGAAGCCGTCGAAGATGTTGTTCCTGTAGGACAGGTAGCCCTGCCAGCCGAACGCAAAGATCTTCACACACATTTCAAACAGGTAGTAGAGGATGAAGCACAGGTTGATGATCTGAGGGGAGATCAGGGAGAGTCACATCCGCTCATTGCTGAAGTTTGAATAACTCATCCTTTGGAGAGGAAGTCCAAACTCTGACCCTGTGATGAAAGTCCTGCAGTGTATCTGTAACTATACTAACTTAGCGTCCCTTAAAAATGCAGTTTTAGATTAATGCTAATAACAAGTCGACTTAAGCGATGGCAGCAAATGTCTGTCAGTGAGTTCACTGCAGTCACGCATCCAAAACAATCTGCAGTGAGACGAGATTTCAGGTCCTTGTGACAGTCTGACCTCTGCAGCTGAGCAGATACTTGCTAATCAATAACCTTCAAAATAAAATCCTAGAATTTCTGGAGCTCCGCCTTCATGGGCGGTCTGTTAGTACAGTGACCTCACAGCTGCCATATTATTGGTCACATGATGTCATTAACAACGCTTACATTAAGTCATTCACACAGTGAGTGCGACTGTTTCACCTCCAAGACGAAGTTGTCTCTCTCTGCTGTGGACTTCTCAGAGTTCAACACCAGGACAGTCTGAAACACACACACACACAGGCAGACACGCACACACGCACACAGAGTTGATGTTACAACAGGCTGACCCGCTCAGTGTGTGTGTGTGTGTGTGTGTGTGTGTGTGTGTGTGTGTGTGTGTGTTACTTACACATATACACACTACATTGGCCAGAGCCACAGCGTTTCCAAACAAAATGAGATAGTAGTGACTGAAGATCAGCTGGAGTTTCTGCAGGGTGGGAGAGCTGTACTGAGGCAGAGGAGGGTGCTGAAACACACACACACACACACAGTCAGACACAGTCTCTGAGATGTAATGCTGAGCACGTCTGGGCCCCGCTTCTACCTCCTTGATGCAGTCTTTATCAAGTTCATCAAAGATCTTGGTGAATTGTTCTCGATCCATGAAGCCGACGTCTTCGTACTGCTGCGCCACCTGAAGAGGAAGAATACATGGAGACATGTTAAAGGCTTTCAGGAGGTCCAACTGAAGACAGGCTGAGAGGGTCTGCACGTGTGCAGAGGAGGGAGAGGGGATATATCGGCCCAACGATGACGAAGATGAAGCTGCTGGCAGGAGGAGGAGAGGAAGACCTCAGAGGAGGTTCGTGGATGTAGTGAAGGAGACATGCAGAGGGTCGGTGAGACAGAGGAGGAAGCTGGGACAGGAGGAGGTGGAGGTTCTTCTTCTCCTGCATAAAATAAGGAACGGACTTCCTGTGAGTGTGTGTCTGCCTGTGTGTGTGTGTCTGCCTGTGAGTGTGTGTCTGCCTGTGAGTGTGTGTGTGTGTCTGCCTGTGAGTGTGTGTGTCTGCCTGTGAGTGTGTGTCTGCCTGTGAGTGTGTGTCTGCCTGTGAGTGTGCTCTGACCGTAGTGATGGCTGCTCTGTAGTATCTCTTCATCTTGACCCTGGACATCACCTCCAGCACAGCGTCGACACGAGCGCGCTCCCTAAAACAGAGACATGTGTGTGTGTGTGAGATTACTCCTCGTATTGAAGCGTTTCCTCTGAAGCGATGACAAAAGCTGCGCCGGCTTGTGCGAGTCTTACCCAGCAGCCCGTCGGGCTCCCTGGCAGGTGAGGACCTGGAAAGCTGCCCGGATCCCGAGTCGTCTCCTGAGGAATGACGTCTGGACCGACATCTGGACAAAAGCAGCAGCGGAAAGATTTTGTGAAGATCTCTGCTGCAGCTTAACGGCACAAAGCTCAGAGCGTGTTAGACAAACGTGGACGCTCGGTATCAAAAAGCAAACGTGCAGACTTCCCTGGATGTCTGAGAGCTTCTGTGGGATTTTTCTGCCACTCTTTGTTTCTGCAGGGCGATGAGGTGACTTACAGGCCTGAACGCTGCAGCTTTAAAGTCCACTGAGACGCCTCTAATCCTCCAGCAGGTGGCAGTACTGACTCACCTGTAAAAAGCGGCGTTTCAAGAGCCTCGTGTCGGGCTGCGAGGGGGATGGTCCTCCTGCTGGTTTCTGTGTGACGCTGGAGTCAGGCGTGTGACTCGCAGCGAGCGAGTCAGGATTACTTTGAAAACTCTGTGCTTCTTCACTCGCTGCACATTCACGTTTCCCACACGTGAATGTGCAGGATGTAAACTGCAAACATCTGTAAGGTCACCTTACAGATGTGGGGAATGGCGCTCTGCAGCGTGCAGCAGGGCCTGCTGGTTACAATGCATTGTTCTGCATTAGAGTCAGCTGCTGACATGCATGTGTTTCAGCAGGAGGACAGTTATGCGTCAGGAGTTTTTAAGTCTGGCTTGCTGATCAAGGTTTGAGCTTTGGTCTGCACAGGCGCGTATTCACAATAAAACAAATCCTGGTTTTGATGTGGGTCGGCGCTGCCGCTGCAGCAGAGCCTTCAGCTTGGACAAATCCAGAAGAACAAGTTCTACAACACAGAATTACTAAACTGGTCCGAGAGCTTTTAGGAGACGTCATTGTTGAGGCCCCGTGTTCAGCCTGCCCACCACCCGCCCGGTGGGGTGACAACAGAACTGCAAACCTGTCAGGCTGAGGAGTAAGTCAAATCTCCAGGTGTTGGAGGAAGTTTCACAGTTTAGATCAAACGTCCTGACGTGGTTGTGGGCGTGCAGCGGTCCACATGCAGACCTGTGAAGGCCGTTAAAGCCACACTCGACATGACGAATGAATAAACGATGGATCTGCGCAGCCCTTGATGCGATTCTCGCTTCCTGTGCGGTCGTCACTGAAACTGAGTTTGAACCACCGACCCAAACCTACCGAGTCCCGTTCGCTGCACAAACCAAAGAAGGAAAGAATGAGTGAACACGAAAGGAGGCAGTGGAAGAAAACACGAGTGAAGTGTGAAACGAGCGGAGGTCTGGTGTCGGGGCACACGCCAATACAAACGAGACCTTTCTGTGAATAAAAAGCAAAATCCAAGAGCACGAATCAGCAGATTAAAAAGTGCTTGACAAACCGTAGTGAGACTGTGCTGTGCATTGTGGGAAACGTAGGCGTCAGCAGCCTGAGGTCGTGGGATCGTCCGCGTCTCACGCCAGCCGCCTCTCGTAACGAGAGCATTACCTCACAGGATGAAGTGGCCCTCAGCCCATTCCCCGTGACTACTTCCCACACTCCGGGCTTGTTTTTCCCCGTTTCCAACACAAAACCTACATCACAGCTCGTGGACACGCCCACTTTTCCAGCTGGGCGCAGCCGCCGCGTCTTGAGTCAAAATAAATCCCTGAAGCAAAGACTGGAAGAGCTCAGTCATGTGTGAGTGACTCACCAGCAAATATCCCCTGAACTGGTTGTAGATGATGGCTGTCAGTAGGTTCATCAGACAGTAGGTTCCTGCGGGACGACAAACGTTCCTGTGAGCCTGACTGTCAAACACCTCAACGCTGGGGTCATAACTAACGGCTGCTTACCGATGACGCTGAAGGCCACGAAGAAGATGGCGTAGCATCTGTTTAGGGAGTAGGCGGGGATCATCACTGTGACACAACAAAAAAAGACGATGGCATTAACATTAAACTGTCTGTGGCCGTGGCGTGACCGTGGCGTGACCGTGGCGCGACCGATCGTGTACCATCGGGGTTGTTGGCTGTGGTGAGCAGCACCAGCAGAGACGTCAGGGAGCTCGGCAGGTTTCTGAAGTGTAGCTCCCACTCGCCGTTCTTCTTCGGGTCCTGAGCACAAACACAGACAAGGAGCGATGAGCCGACACCAAACCTGCAGTTCCTCTAACGTCCAGCAGAGGCAGCAGGGAGTCAGGCCCCATAGACTCCCATGTTAAAACTTCACAGCAGAAATACACACGTTTACAGCCTGATACACAAACTGTTTGTCTCTGTGGATGTGTCTGCACGGGGGGAGGACGTTTCTGTAACTCAACTCTTTAAACTGATTTTGCATTATTAGGGGCGTGGCCTCTCTGACTGGCAGGTGGATGGTGACACAGGCGGCTGAAGCTGCTAGCTTCACCTGAGCTGGACCTCTGCATCGTGTTTGTGCTGTTGGAGCCTTTTGGAGCATTTTAATGACATCATGTGACCAATAACATGGCTGCTGTGAGGTCACTGTACTAACAGACCATTAAAGAAGGCGGAGCTCCAGTTTTCGGATATGAAATCCTGAGCACATGTGGTTAGCATTATGGCTGCTGTGAGGTTAGTGTCATATTTTATTTAAACTACTTTGTGTGTCCACACACACACACACACACACACACACACACACGTCTGTACAAAGCCAGTGTGTTCAGTTTAACAGGGCGTGTTCATGAACACCTGAACTCACCTCATTTTTAGCAAACAGCAGCATGCCGATCATAGTGAAGAGGCAGAGGTGGAGAGCCAGCAGCAGGATGACACTGCAGAGACATCACACACACACACACACACACACACACACACACACACACACACACACACACACACACACACACACACACACACACACACACACACACGATGTTTAACCTTTAACCCACAGCTGCTCCTAAACTCTGATTAAAGCTCATCATCATCATCGTCCAGCTGACACTAATCGTCATACTGGGAGATGCTCTGACTCTTAAAGAGTGAATCAGCCTCGATTCAAACGTCGTCTCGGTCACTGACCTGTGGTCACAGTGTCGTCCTTTTAAATATTTCCTCATAATAAACTGAGTATTAATCATGTGAAGATTATTCATCCTATTTTCAGGATTATAACAGACGTAGTCTGAGACTGAGGATTCCCTGCGTGCCCACTGAGCAGCATCATCAGTGGGCAGCTCAGCTGTGTGGGCCAATCATACGGCACCAAATCTGTTCAAAGGAGGAAGATGGAGGCAAAAATCCTGAAGCAGTTTTATGGTTTTCAAGAATAAAGCTGTAACAGTTTAAAAAGCCAAACGCGAGCAATCATTTATCAGTTCTAGAGTCGCTGCTTTGCTCGATGAGCAGCCTGCGGCCACCGGCTGAGGAAGCAGCGACAGAAGTGAGAGTGCGCTGATGTCTGTGGCGGCGTTTTTATTCAACGAGTCAGAAGTGAAATTAGAAATAACAAACCAAGTGAGAGTTTCATTCTAGTTTCAGCACAGATCACAGAAAATACCGACCAGCGTGCCGCTCTGTGCCGGCTGACCTCACCACACAGGAGGAGCTGTGGCGGTCTGACCGAGAGCTCGCACAGGTGAAGCAGGTGAGGTTCACTCCTGACAGTCAGCTAACACTCAGCAACAAACCCTCTTTGAATCTTTCATTTATTCTGCGATGGTCAGAGGAGACTGAGATCTGCTCACACTCTCTCCATCTCACCGCTGGCGTTTGGATTTAACGCGACGACACAAACGATGTGGGTGAGCTGTGCTTCCTGAACAGCAGAGCACGTCCCAACAGGCTGACGGGTTTGGGATACCTGGCGATCTCCGGCAGCGTCCTCTTGATGCACTTCAGCGTCTTCTTCATGAGCGAGGAGTTCTGCAGGAGGAAGAACGGCCGCAGGAGCCGCCGCACCCTCAGTTTCTGAAGAAGGAAGGAACATCAACCCGGGATTTTATTTTGACAGGTTTACGTCCCCTGACCTTTGACCTTTCTGTATAGCAGAAAAATCAAACCTGGACTGATCCTCACCTCATCACACACCATGCTGACGGACAGCACCCAGTCCATGACAGAGATCAAAATGACCACAGTGTAGCCAATCAGCCATTTGCTCTTCCCGAACTCCTCCCAGCCAATCAAATAGCTCTGCGGGAAAAAAACACATCCAGAACCGGATCGATGGGAACGTTTACTCTGATTTAATGGGTTTTCCCGGGTTTTCCCCGCTCACCTTAACAGCGACGTCTACAGAGAGGATGATGAGGCAGATCATCTCGATGCTCTCGGTGAGGCCGCAGGGAGGCTGCCAGGCTGGAGAGCGATGCCGGGGGTCCGAGGAGATGGAGAAGGAGGACGGGCGCTCCGCGAAGGCCAGCAGCAGCACCGCCGCAATGGTCAGACCCAAACCCCTGAAGGCGGAGAGAGAGGAGGGCTCTTTAAACTCGTACCACAGAAACACCGCGAGCGCTCTCAGGGCGACCTTTAAACATCATCTGCAGATTTTCATCAGTGTAGCTTTAAAGCACAAACACGGATCCTCAGCTCTTCCTACCCTGCACCCTCAGGCATGATCAGCATGCTTTAAAATCCTCAGCCTGTCGCACTACAGGCAACAAGTTCTTCATTTGTGGCTGAGAGAAGCAGAAACATGACTTTTAATAAAAAGCTTGTTGGCTGCTAACCAATCAGCAGCAGCTGTTCTCAGGTTCCCACACGGCCTCATTCACTTGGAGATTTACTCATTTTTCCCTTTTTTGGATTAACTTTCTATTTTAACATTTGGTAAGGAGACCACAGGTGAACACTTCTGTTGTGTAGCAGCTTCGCCTGTAAACATGAACCCCCCTCCCCCCGCTGGGGTCACTGTGACTCTTTAAAGCGTCTCACAGAAAATTGATCTGAGGTCTCGACGCTCTCGCTCACAGCTCAGAATAGGACCCAGCTATTTTTAAAGCAGCGTCCACGGAAAGAGCCACGGCACTCAGAGCCAACGGGACATGTCTGTGACACTGTGGGACACCGTGGGACACTGTGTGACATGTCTGTGACACCGTGGGACATGTCTGTGACAGCGTGGGACATTGTGGAACACCGTGGGACATGTCTGTGACAGCGTGGGACATGTCTGTGACACCGTGGGACACTGTGGAACACCGTGGGACACGTCTGTGACAGCGTGGGACACGTCTGTGACACTGTGGGACACCGTGGGACACTGTGTGACATGTCTGTGACACCGTCGGACATGTCTGTGACAGCGTGGGACACTGTGGAACACCGTGGGACATGTCTGTGACAGCGTGGGACATGTCTGTGACAGCGTGGGACACGTGGGACATGTCTGTGACAGCGTGGGACATGTCTGTGACACTGTGGGACACGTCTGTGACAGCGTGGGACACGTGGGACATGTCTGTGACACTGTGGGACACGTCTGTGACACTGTGGGACACCGTGGGACCCTGTGGGACACTGTGGGACATGTCTGTGATAGTGTGGGACATGTCTGTGACACTGTGGGACACGTGGGACACGTCTGTGACAGCGTGGGACATGTGGGACATGTCTGTGACAGCGTGGGACACGTCTGTGACACTATGGGACACGTCTGTGACACTGTGGGACACCGTGGGACATGTCTGTGACAGCGTGGGACATGTCTGTGACACTGTGGGACATGTCTGTGACACTGTGGGACACCGTGGGACACTGTAAATAAGGAGCAGGTTTTACTGTAGGCAGAACTGCAGCTGGTTATGAGGCACAAAAAGGAACTCTGTTATTTCTGTTAATAATTGTTAAAGTCATTTTAATGCAGACAGAGCAGAACATGTTTTTTCATTCAGCCTCTCTTTGTTTTGTCTCGGCGCCAAAGTTACTGAGTGCAGAAAAACAGGAAGTGAAGAGAAGCTGATGCAGCATCTAAGTCGACTGTTTCGTGTCAGAGATATTTTAGTTTTCACACATGTAGAGACTATATTCAAAAACACACCGATCACACATTCTGAGCACCGACAGGTGAAGAGATCAACCTCCCACCTGTTGGTGGGCGGGGTCTATCAGGCAGCAGGTGGACATCTTGTCCTCAAAGTTGATGTTAGAGGAAGAAAAACGTGCGATTGTTACGCTTTGAGCCAGTTTGACAGTTTGGGTCAGAGCATCTGCAAACCTGCAGCTCTGTGTTCCCGGCCTGCGGGGGGCGGGATCTGTCAGAGTGATCCAGGGAAGGAACGGGATGTGCTGGACACACAGTCCGATCCACCGAGGCCCCCCTCACAGCTTACAGGACTGACAGGACCTGCTGCAGATACCACAGCACGCCTGCAGGGGTCGAGCGGAGGCCACGCCTCACAGGTCAGAGGGACGGACGCAGTATTAGGCAGGTGGTCATAATGTTACGTCTGCTTGGTGTAAATTCTTGTTTTTGAATGAGCGACCCAGGCCTGGTGAACCTGCTGTGAAATATCATCTATATAAATAGATATCAGAGGATAATTGAGCACTACGACTGTTCTCCTTCTCTTAATTTGGGCTTCTTGTAGCCAACACGTAAGATCACGTGTACATGTTCAGTTTCGTGCAGTCACGGCGATGCAGCAGAAGCAGTGCAGGACTCGTGTGTTCGGTGAACTCTGCACCGTCTCAAAGTGCCTTAAACCAGCGGTCCCCAACCCCCGGGCCTCGGACAGCGAGAGTTGAGGCTCGGGTGTGAAATTTATGTTTTTCAAGGTTTTTATCGTTAACTCGGTTTCCCGGGATCTTTGCAGTCGTGCGTCTTATTTTGAAAGAAATATTTATGCGTTACTATAGTGACCAGAGAGCATTAAGGGGCAGAGAGGAGGATGTTACTCTCAACGTTGTTGGTGCACTTCAGGAGGACGCTGCTGATAAAGTTACACAATTACACAGTGAATTCGCGTTTATTATTATTATATATATTTATGTCTCGGTCGGGTCGTTTATTTTGTTGCATTTATCCGCCACATCTTAAAGGCCGTGAAAATATTATCTGACATTAAACTGGTCCGTGGCGCCTTTAATCTCTGCATCATTGTGATGCTCAGTTTGAACTTCAGCAGGTCGTCTTCACCGTGTCGAACACGCCTAAATGCACTGAGTTGGTGCCACGTGATTGGCTGATTAGATCACTGCGTTAACGAGTAGTTGAACAGGTGTTTCCAGTGAGTGTCTCAGCTTACCTGAATAAGAAAAGTTCAGTTTGCATTTGCTGTGTGGAAATAACTGAAATGGTAAATTTCTGGAGCTCCACGACTGCATGCAGCAGGGACAGAGGTCAGAGGTGAAGGGTCAGAATTTCCATATGTAAATATTTTGCGGTTGCTCTGAACTCCAGGAGAGTTTGAGCTACTTACCACTGGATTATCCCAGAGTAGTACCATCGATACAGGCGGAGGGAGCCTGCATCCACTCGGTGGTTGATGGAGCGGTACTGTAATCAGGAAGAATACTTCAGTACAAATAATAATCTACAGGTGTTTTATTTTGTCTACAAGTGTGGGGACAATGTTTTCCTGCAGGGTTGCTTTCCAGAAGCTCCCACAGTGCAGGAATCATGGAGGAGGACAGAGTGGAGGATTTGACAAAGTTCTGTTCTCTCACCTTTATGGCGTCCTCGATGAACACAACAGCCTGTTGGATGTAGAGTTCCTCGTCACCTGTGGATGGTGAGAAAAGAGTGAAATACAACGACCTGAAGAGTAGAAAGGAGAAAGTTTGGGGCCCGGCCGGGCTGAGGGGGGGCAGCTGAACCACAACAGGAAGCACAGGAGCTCCGTATTTAATACCAGAGTGAAAACGTGCACCTTTAACCAACACACATGCCAACGCAAACCAACAGGTGTCAGTAAGGCCTCTGTGTCCTTCTTTTATATACAGTCTATGTGTAATACAACACAGAGAAACTTTTACTTCCTGTGGACAAAAATCAACATCGTCAGAAACAAAGGGTCCAGCCCTGTGAGAGCTTCAGTCAGACGTGGTTCAGGTTTGCATGGAGCTTCTGGCCTGATCTGATGAATGTGTCACTCTGGACTCAAACCTGTGACACGTTTCACTCACGTGTGTGCTGAACGTGCAGGTTTGGACAGAAGCTCAGAAGCAATGTGGAGACGACAGTTTAGCAGCTGTCAGGTGATCAAGTTTAACCACTCTGACCTTTCCATCCAGCACTTACACAGACATGATGACTCACACACACACACACACACACACACACACCGAGTGCTGCTGATCGATGCATCACAGCAGAATGTGTCACTGGGGGTGGTTGTGGTGGGTGTCACTGACAGGACAACACTTTAAACGGTTGCTCTCTCTCACACACACACACACACACACACACACACACACACACACACACACACACACACCAGCAGCAAGGTGTAAAAAAAAAAAAAACTCCACTGAAGTCATTTCAGTTTCAAGTTTCTGTGAAATTTCGTTTTTGATTTGAAGTAATTTGAACATGAAAATATAAATTTGAGTCTAGAAAAAGAAAAGAATATTTTGAACATTTGAGGTGAAATAAAAATAAAAGCAGGAAGTGTCTGCAGGTTTGGTGGTGGTTTCAGAAAAACCATCCTGAGGAGGATTTTATTGAGTTTAAAGAGGCTGAGACTGAGTCAGGCGTGTTTCCTCTGAAACGTCCTCCACGTCACACTGACGGAGAACTCCACCCTCTGGAAAAGGAAGACCGACTGCTTTGCTGTCAAATCTGCGTTTAAATGTAAAGTCTGATGCTTCCTCCATCAGTGAATCCACTGAGTCATTTAGCCTCTTCTTCTTTGGTGTTTTTGCGTTTTCCTTGAACACGTCGCAGTTCAGAGTCACTCACTGACGACCTGTTTCCCTCCAGCACTCACACAGTCACCAAACACTGACTAACCAGCAAGGCAGAGCAACCAAAGGATTGCTTATTGTGAGAAAAGACAAAGTAGTTAATAACTGGTGAAAACTTATGCTGCCTAATTATTACAATAACTAAAGATCTGTGTAAATACGTCATTAGTTTCTCTGGTACATCTGATACATGTGACCTCGCACACGTCCAGCTGCACCTCAGAAACAGGCTGGTCGTTCAGACACGATCAGCAGTATTCACTTAACCACAGACGGGAACACAGGACAGACTTTGAGCCTTTCAACCAGGGGTGCCCGACTCATACAGCACAATCTGACCTCAAGAACCAATAAAACCCTGCAGTGCTGTGCAAAAGTCTTGAGCCACCTCTCACTTCTTGCTTATAAGGAGCCGGACGGTCCTGTAAGCAGCTCTGCAGATTTCTGAAAGTCGTTCTTTGGACACTGGCTGCTTCTTCACTCATCCTCATCCTCAGTCCTTGTACTTGACCATTTTCAAGGGGATGTTTTTATTCACTTGTTAAGTCACTAAACACTGAAAACTTTAAGAAAACTGCACCGTGGAGGACAGACGAAGAAGAAGTGTGGGGCCTAATAAAATCTATCTACAGTGTCCGAGAGGCATGTGCTTAAGAAACACAGGAGCTGAGAGCTGATCGTCTGCTGCTCACTGAAGCCTCGCCAGGACTGTCTCGGTGGACGGGCGGCTATCAGGAAACCATTCTTAATGAAGGGAAACGGGAGGAAAGGCTGAGGAATGAAAATGACACAAGGACTGGAGTGAAGCTCACAGGACCAGGTCTGATCCACATTCAGACCTCAGCGTTACTGACTCGGTGCTGGAAACATCCAAAGGAGAGCTGCGAGCGTCCTTCAGCCTGGAGATCCTCACAGAGACGAGCTGCAGGATGAAGCTGCTCTCACCAAATATGCCCTTTTTAGAAACATTCAAACTCTGTTTCTGTCTTATATGTTTGTCTGCACGTTTCAATCAATTGTGCACCTTTTAAAAAGAGCCGTGGCTCAGGACTTTTGCACAGCAGTGTACTTTAAAAAGTACTTTCACATGTTCCAGGTGTTGCTCATCATCTGGAACAACAGCATTTCAATCTTTGAGCTTTCCTTTCTCGTCAGTAACGCTGCGAATCAAAACGCCGGGAATAAGATTGGACTAAAATAATAAAGAAACGTCATCTGTGTGAGGAAGCTCTGACTCTGCAGCTGTGGGCGTGTTTAACCTGAGCCTAAAAAACTACCTGCCTGCGCTCACCTGAGTAAATCAGCTGATCCGGTGACTCCCGGTACTCACAACATGACAACTTTTCCCAGCTCACTGCCACACCTGAAAACGTAAAAGCCGCTCACCTGGCTCCCTGTCCACACTGCTCGAGTCCCCGTACACCGAGTCCGACATCCTCCTGCCGCCCGGGGCCCCTCCGCGCTCCGAGCCGGTCCTGGAGCCATATTCCCCGGAGGCTCCGTCCAGGCTGCCGGACAGCAGGCTGTCCGTCTCCATCCGGCTCAGATCAGAGTGTCGGAGTCCGTCCAAACTCCAGAACAACAACAAGAAGGCGCTCAAACAGAAAGCAGCGCAGCGTGCGGGAGGAAGTCCTCCTCCTCCTCCTCCTGCGCCAGTCAAGCTCCACCCACAGCACAGAGTCACGTGCTCAGAGCTGCCGGAGCAGGAAGCCAGCAACGAAAGTCAGGTTCGCTTTACCGCGTGGAGGTCATTAATCCACACAGATGAACTCACCTGGAGAAAAAGGGCGCGAGCGTCACAGTTACGTCACACGGAGACACGAAAACACTGTAAATAGTGATGGCGACAACAGGGAAAACTGGCGTTTCTGTTAAATGTGGGTCAAATCAAACGGATGAACTGGTTGGAGTCTGCACCTCTGAGATTATTAATCTGATCCAGCTACATCAGCCACACCAGGGGTGTCAAAAATAAGGCCCAGGGGCCAAAATCAGCTCGAGTCCAGCCCGGCCCACGGACAGCTTCAGGAAATATGAAGGAGGGCCAAAAAGTTTGGACCTTTAAATGTATTTTAAAAGGTTATTAAGCTTTTCTTGCTGCCACAGACTCACTATGAGCATTACTAGTGAAGTAATACATAAACAGTTAATTCCACACAAAAGGACATTTTCTGTTTTCTACCATCGCAGCTCTGACCACACATTTGTTGGATTTCTTATTTCGTCCCAAAGAGTCGTGCTGTCAGATTTCTTCATCGTGTATCTGAGACGTGTTCGGACATCTCGGGGATTAAACGTGTGTTTAAACGTCGGTACCAGAGCGTGCTGTATGTGGCCCAACGTGTAAAATCAGTTTGACATCTTTGGCCTAACACAGAATCCTGATATCAGTAATCTTTACTTTGTATTCATCATATTTATTTTGCCCTACTGAGATGAAAAACAAGATTATTTTTAGATAACCTAAGTGCATGAAAGAAACCTGTCACATTATTTATTTCCCCCCAAAGGTGATTAACTGATTTCATCATCGGCTCCTTGTAGTGGGCCTCGGCTCTCTTTCACTGCTCTGGGTAGAAATCTTTAGATTTAATCTCCGTGCAAAGTTTACGCACAGATTTTTAATCACCATTACATCATCATCAGATAACGTCTCTGATGGTAGAAGAGTCACGTGACCCACACAAAGAAGCCAAGAACAGATTTAACAGGAAGTTGATAACTTCTTACGCTGGGCTCTTAGGCTTGGATGTTCCAGTGCAGACCGAGGAAGCCTGGCCTTGTTCAGCTTCATCTGCAGTACACCCCTCAGTAGTTTCAAGGCTTCTTTAACACAGTGTGATATTCATTTAGTAAATTATGGACACATTGAGATACATTTTTAGGACACGGCCATGTTGTGTCTCCAGTGTTGGGAAGGTTACTTTTAAAACGTATTCCATTACAGAATACAGAATACATGCCCCAAAATGTATTCTGTAACGTATTCCGTTACGTTACTCAATGACAGTAACGTATTCTGAATACTTTGGATTACTTAATATATTATCATGCTTTTTACAACTACGTGAATGTACTATTGCTGTGTGATTTATTACTGTTACTGAAGGTCCACGACTCCGAACTGTAGTAAAGGGACCTCTGACTAATACGGCGGGGTCCCTGTCGGCTCGTAGCCGAAAAATAGCTTTACTTTGTTGTGTGGGTCAACTTTTCTTGCGAGAGACAGAGAGAGGCGTTGAAAGGCTCCAACGGAACTTATTGTTTTCGGAGGAAAACACGAACACGGTGTACAGTCGAGTCTTAATAGCTTACTTACAACTGGGCTCGTCAGGCTCTCTTCTTGGCTGCAGTGGTTATTATTATATTTACATGCTTCCAGCTCCCGTTTTTCCTCCATGACAGCTCGTACCTTTCCACTCCCCTTTTTCTCCCTCCTCGCGCTCACAGACACATAACGTGTATGGCAGTCCATTCTCCCTGCAGCACGGACTACACTGCCCATGATGCTTCATTCTTTAGAGCTATGCTTGTAGCATTCTGCCTGTTAGCTTAGCACAACAACAACAACAACGAAAAGGCGCTCTCTCACCCAGGAAACACACAGTGGCAGAGAGAGAGAGAGAGAGAGAGCGTCGCCCTGTAACCATGGCAACCGTAGCGCTGCCGCCTGGAACAACAGAACGTAGCTGTCAAACAAAACCCAAACAGTCCTGACCCGCGACAATATGAAACAGGAAAGTACCGCAGTGTAATCCATTTATTTCAACAAAGTAACTGTATTCTGAATACCACCTTTTTAAACGGTAACTGTAACGGAATACAGTTACTCATATTTTGTATTTTAAATACGTAACGGCGGTACATGTATTCTGTTACTCCCCAACACTGTGCGTCTCTGATCTGTGGTCATTCAGTTCAGCCACGCCCGTTTTAAGACGTTAAAAGAGGACTTTGCCTTGCTTCCATCTTTTATGTACAGTCCATGATGGAGACTTCTTTGCTGCACCATAGCAGAGTTCAAAAGACAGATTAACAGATTAACAGCATGTCATGAAAGCGCCACAGTCTAATGAGTGTGAGAGTTTAAGCACCACAACAGAAAGGTCACGTCATGATGAAACGACCTCCGGATGTCGGGTTCCTCCTCAGAAACTGAACGCTGAGCTCTTGAGGCAGAGCTCAGAAGAGGACGTGCCGGGTTTCAGAAGCCTGAGTCAGGAAAATGACAACACCTGAGTTTATGATGGGTAACAAATATCATGTAAGCTCGAGCTCTGAGCTGTGGGAATGGATGCGAGCCGCCTCTCTGCAGTCCTCCAAGCATCAGTGTGGTTTTAGTAAAAAAGGGATTTTTTTGTTTTTCAAATAGACGTCATCAGTACATTTGAAGCAGTTATTGGGAATTATTCCATCAGGGTGAAACGAAGGAACCTGCAGTGCTAATAATGTCGCCTTCGTTAAAACCACGTTAACGGCGGTGAAACAGTCACTCATGTATTAAAGAAGCTCTCTGCATGCAGACAAACCTGTGAGAGCAAAAGGAACCGAGTCTGAGCTGCTCGCCACGTGAAGCCTTCATGCACGCTTGATCACCCAGGTACGGAAAGTTCCTGGGATCTTAATGTTGGTGGTGTTGAACGCCCCCTGCCTCGCTCACAGTCACGTATGACGTAAACCCTGGATCGCCCTGGCTACGGTCAGTTTGACAGAACAAACATGGCAGCCAGATATTTCTCACACACGTGAGGATTAACACAGGACCATCCCCACCTGACCTCTTCATAAACACTTTGACCTTATTGTCACGTGACTTTAGCTAAACGGTGAAAGACTGACTCGAGTTAAAGCTGCTTCTGTTTTTTAGTAAGTGTAATCTTGAAATGACTAATATTGTGTAGCTTTAAATACCAAAACAAACCACGACGGTTTACTCTGACCTATGAAATACCTCGTCCCCTCAGACATGCCACGCTGTCCTCTAATGTCCCACAACCACCTGTATCTGATCCACGTCACGCCACAGATATGAACAGCTATGCTGAAGAATAAGCTGAGACGAGAAGCTCGCCGTGGTTTGTGCGCTTCTTCAGCAACCTGCTGGCACGACGTCTGCGACACCCAGGCTGGTTCGGTCTGCAGAGATCATTTCCTCCTTCATAACAACTGCATGTTTCTATAACTCACCTGTTTAAATTGTATTAAGGCTTAAAGTTTGCATGAATAGGCGCGTGGCCTCTTTGACGACAGGTCTAACCCTAACCTGTACGCAGTGTTCTGACTGCGGCACATACAGGACAAAAAAAAACACAATCAAGAGATCTTTTATTTCACACGTGGACACTTGAGATGATCCTGTATCTTTAAATTTTACACAGAACAAGATCAAAACAAACCGGACGGAGGACAGAATCAGAAATAATCAGGGGCGATGCAAAGCTGCACAATAACACACAAAGAGAGAAAAACAAGCAGAAGAATTGTGTGTCTGGATCATAGACTGTAGATAAACGATGGACCCAGGATGCCCCCTGCTCCTTTCTGACTCTAAGGGGACCATCATCTCCAGAATGTTTGATTCAATCACACCTGAGACCAGTAAAGAGGAAGCGCCCCCTGCTGGGGGCCAGAAAGAATGCAGGATTAAGGCGTTTGATTTCACAGTCTGTGTAAATGGTTGTTTGAAGGGACGACAGTTGTTATTAATGTCACTGAGGTCAGGAAAGCACAAAAGCATCGTTCGTGGTCTTCGGCTTTGATCAAGCGGGACGTCTTCATGGTCATCGGAGTCACGAAGGGCCGATGACCTCTGCTTCTTAGCGCTTCGCCGTGTTTGCAGCCATCTGGGTCACCTGGAAGAACAGAAACACCTGCTCACAGCGCGTCTTCATCGACGCGCCGCTCCTCTGATCATCTTTTCTCGTTCTGACTGGGAGAGAAACGCGATGATGCTCACCTGGTCGTCGATGCACCTGAACTGCCAGCTCCAGCTTGCGTTGTAGAGGAAAGGCCTGAGGTCGAAGCGGTTGTCGTCAGGACTGTAGCTCTCGGCGTGGTAGGACGGCGTGACCGTGGTCATCTTGTGGCGGTTCACAGAGTACATCCTGAAGAAGCGCTTGACCTTCTGGGCCACCTAAAGGAAAACCACGAGCTTGCTTCAGGTTAGGCTGCTGGGGACACGACCTTCATACCTGTGACCACTCAGACTGACCTCTGAGGGCGAGAGGGCGTCCTTCCACGTGTGAATGAGTTTACAGAACATACTGAAGGGGCCGCACTTGGAGATCTTCCTCAGTCGTCCGATCACAGACAACTCAGAGTAGGTCATCCCCATGTCGGCCTGCGGGGGGAGCACACACAGCGCTAACAGTCTTTAATAGCAGTCATGACGTGATGCTAGCAGAGCGCTTCACGCTGACATCTTTGGACTTTATAAAGACGCCTGCAGTCAGCAGCGAGCTGCAGTTAGCTTCCTGTCGCCTGTGTACAAAGAGGCTTCAGCCCGCCGGGGGGGCCTGATGGTTGCAGGGGCCCCTCGTCTACATCATACTGCACGCTCATAATCACAGTGTTACAGTAAAGCGGACTCTTAAGTGGTTAAATCGTGGACTGAACTTTAGCTGCACTCAGTCATTTTACTCTCACTATGAGCAGAGGGGCATGCTGGGAGATATACAATATAATATATATTAGGGCTGCTACAAACGATTATTCTGATAGTCGACTAATCAGATCATCATCCACTGGACATACAGCGTACAGCTTATTGCACCAGCAGCATCTGCTCTCATATAACTATCATTAGCTTACAGCTTTAAGTGTTTACGGTGCTAACTAAAAATAAAGACAAGATGATAGTTTATTAAATTTTAATGAAATTTGCAGATTGTTTCGGTGAAGTTTAATAAACTCCTTGCTATCTAAAATATAACAGGACACCGGAGTAAATTCTGGAGCATCTCACACTTCTGATAATCAGCTGTCTGCTTGACGTTTATTCAGCTGTGTAAAAACTATAACTTTAATCTCAGCCAAACCGATTTACTCAGGAACAAATAAAACACTGAAAAAAGCCAAACAATAACATTTTAAGTTATCTAAGTGACTTATATATCATGTTTAACCTGAGAGAGAAAGACGGCGGTGGGTTTGAAGCCAGGAGTCCGGTGTTCTCACGGCTCTAGCTAGCCTTGCTCCCGGCTAGCTATCGAGCTAGTGGGTAACAGACGTCTCCGAAAACGTCGGAGCGCTTTTGAAAATATGCGGTGTCCTGATAAACTGAGCAGATATTTGAGGTTTACACAGCTACATTCTCCATGAAAATATGTTAAACTTTATTTTGTGACCCAGAAAGAATAATAAGAGTAATACTAAAACTAACTAGCTGCCGCCATTGTTGGAAACTGAGCTGGGCCGCGCTATGAATTCTGGGACGCTACTTCTTCTTCTTCGGGGTTTAACGGCAGCTGGCATCCTTGTACATGCAGTGCTGCCATCTTCTGTTTCAGTCCGTTATTACACTCTTAAATCCTGCTACTTATTCCTGCGTCTTTTGTGATCTTACAAAGCTTCAAACGACGCGTCGACTATTAAATCAGTCGTCGACGATTTTGATAGTCGACTAATCGCGGCAGCCCTAATATATACAGCAGGATGAAGACGCTGCAGGGCTTTGGAATTGTGCTGAGCAGCAGAGTTGGTGGGTTGAGGTTTGTGTGCAGGAGCTTCGCGGCAACAATCATGTCTGTCATACAAACTCATTTCATTCTGAAGTCTCAGAGTGATGAAGGCCCGTTCCCGTCTGCGTC